>NW_004444003.1:14242691-14254456 GCF_000243295.1 Trichechus manatus latirostris | reverse complement strand
AAGCTGGTGATGGGGAACCCAAGGTTGAGTAAGGATAGTGTTGATGTGTTGTGAGGTTGTTAACCATTGTCATAGGGCAACATGTGTACTGTTAAATGACAAACTATTTTGTTCTGTAAGCCTTCATCTAAAGTGAGGATAGCAACACAATTGGAAGAGCGTAGTCGATGTCACTGAACTGTGCATGTAGAAAATTTTGAAGTGGTGTATCTTTGGCTATGTATATTTTCACCAAAAAAAAAAAAAATATCGAGGTCAAGAAGGGAGAGAGAGGACATGTTGTGGGGTTGTTAACCAATGTCATAAAACAATATGTGTAATACTGTTTCATAAGAAACTATTTGTTCTGTAAGCCTTCACCTGAAGTACAATAAAAAAAAAAATTCACCTCAGCAGTGATGCCAACATTCCGTTCGTATCAGTTTTGCCAAGTAGTCAGGCTCAGAATTATGTATTATTGAGAAAACTTTTCCTGAACTCCATGAGGACAATTTTTCTGAAGAACTAAAAATCCTTGTTGAAGTCTACCAACCTGGGCTCCCCAACTTATATCAGCTTGTTTACATGATTAATAACTCAGTTATTGCTAGAACAAGCAGAAGGACAATTTAGCCTTAAATATTGATAAAACAGCCACCGAGCTGTTGGAAAACTCTCAGGCCATGAGTAAAAAATTGGTAGAGGCTGTCAAAAGGCCTTTCTTCCACTAATTGAATAGACTGAAATTCACTCTTGTAAACAAAATAAAGATGAAAGTGTTTAAGATTATCAGACTCGGCTGCTCCAAAAGTTTTCTGAACACTTTTAATTTACGTTGACCCCATCTGGTGCCTTTGGAGTTTCAATGCTGTTTTCATATCTGGTCTTAAAGTTGAGATCACAGCCTTACTACAGCAACATCAGTTAGAGTGGAAGACAGCTCCTATTATCGAGCCAACCAACTTAGCTTACAAACTTTCCCAGATTCTTGAAGCCAAAAGGGTTTCTAAGGCTAATAAATTAATGGCCCTTCAGTTACAATAATTACAATTTCCCAGTCAAAAGAAAAATGCTAAACCTCCCAATGGCACAAAGGCAAGTATTTGCCACTATTGTAAAAAACCTGGCTTTTGGAAAATGTATGCTATAAACTAAAAAATAAATGAAAGACTTACATAGTTGTCTTAAAAAAATCCCACAGTCTGATTCAGAATGAAAGGGCTCTGGGAACAAAACAGTGACTTTTCCTGCGGTGGCTCTTAATCCGCAAGGATAAACTATTTATTTATTAATGGACAGTGTTGCCAATTTTTAATTGACACTGAAGTCACCCTATCTGCTATTAATCTCACCTGTATACAAAAGTCCCTACCCTGGAGTACTAAAATTTCAAAAATAGTGGGGGTCACCAATCAGGAACAAACTTCTTTCCCAACCTGTTCTGAAATCTCTTGGTTCTATTGAAGATGTACACCTGTTTTTGCTCAATTCTGATACTCCTGTTAATCTATTAGGAAGAAACCTTTTATCCAAATGAAATTGCCATTTACAATGTAATGAAAAGTGGGAAATATTATTGAGTCTGCCTACTATTCCTAAGTCAACAGAGATAGGCTCTGAATTAGACAATATTCAGAAAGATGTCATTTGCTATATGCAAGTGCTTGTCATGCCTCTCCAAAATTCGACTCAGCCTAGTCCTCTCCTTTCCAATGTATTTTCTCTAGTTGCTGAAACCTTACGGGCCACCACATCTACAGATCGAGTTTTGTCAGCTAAGCCAATTAAAATTCAAATAAATTTATCTAAACCTCTGCCAAAAATCCCCCAGTATCCACTAAAATGAGAAGCAAAAGAAGGACTAGCTTCCATCATACAAGATTTTCTTTCTAAACCTTTAACTGTCCCTTGTACCAGCCCTTGTAATACTCTTGTTCTTCCAGTTAAAAATCCAAATAATGGGGGCTGGAGGTTTGTTCAAGATTTGCATGCAATCAACAATATTGTTATTCCTAGATTCCCAGTAGTCCCTCATCCTCATTTATTACTTTCCAATGTCCCTTCAGATGCAACTTATTTTATGGCTGTGGATCTTTGCAGTGCCTTTTTCAGTATTTTTGTGCATTCTGAAAGTCAATATTTGTTTGCTTTTACATGGGAAAATCAACAATTTACCTGGAATATAATGCCTCAACGATTTACTGAATCTCCACCTATTTTTCTCGGATTCTGCAGGTGGATTTGCAGCCTTTGCAGTTTACAAACAAATCCACATTGCCGCAATATATTGATGATTTGCTAGTTTGCTCAGCAGGCCTGCCTTGACAGCAATGTAGCTTTATTAAAACATCTTGCTACTGGTGGGCATAAGGTTTCCAAAGAAAAATTACAATTAACTCAGGATTCTCTTAAACATTTGGGCCACCTAATTTCTGCAGAACACTTCTCTATTGATCTTAAATAGAAAGAAGCTATTCTTGTGTTTTCTACACCTGAAACAAAGAAATAGCTACAAGGGTTTCTAGGACTCTGCAGCTATTGCTGAACCTAGACTCCCAGTTTTTCTTTGTTAGCTCAACCTTTATACAAATATTTAAAAGTCGCTGAGCTGGATTCTTTCCAAATTGTACCAGAAGATTGAGAGGCCATTGTTCAAATAAAAGGGGCTTTAATGAACATGCCCACTCTAGGTTTTCCTGATTACCCTCTAGATTTTTTCCTTATTTGTACATGATTTTAGAATGTTATGAAAACAAAGAGGATTTTTAACCTCTTCTGGAAATGCCATAAAAAATGAAACTTTAGTAGCAGACCTTCTAGACACTTTATTACCCCCCTCTGAAATTGCTGCAGTATAAATACAAGCTCACCAACCAAAAGAAATACCCCAAACTGAAGAAATTAGAGGAAATAATCTCACTGATATGGCAGCCAAACAAGCTGCCTCTCAAGTTATTTCTGCACTTATGATAAATAAAGGGACTCCCCAAATTTGTCTATTGATAACTCCAACCTTCATGAATTAACTTCAGCAAAACTTTTAAAACACCAACAATTAGCCTAAACAAACAAAATTAAGACATGGAAAAAAGCAGGCTGTCACCAACATCCTGCCACTAAAATGTAGACTGGGCCTAATAAGAAAACTATCTTACCCAATGTCCTGCATGTTGCTATGATGTGAACCTTACATGAAGGTTCCCGCATGGGACAAGATAAAATGATTGAGACCTTAAAAAAATGTTGGGGGAGAAAATTTTTCAAGGCTGTTGAACATGTTGCCACCCATTGCCCTATTTGCCCTCGCTACAATCCTGGAAAACTCCTCAAAGTCCTACCTGGACAATACCTTTTACCTTCCAGGCCTATGCTTCAATGGCAGCTAGATCTTATTCAGCTTCCATCCTCAAATGGTTATAAATATATATTACTAATGATTTGTAGATTTTCACATTGAGTAGAAGCCTTCCCCTGCTGTGCAGCTTCTGTACCAAAGACACTTCTTGAAAAAATCAAACACATTTGGGGAGCACCAAAAACTCTTTGTAGTGATCAGGGAACTCATTTTACTGGTCAAGTCATCCAAGAACTGCATCGAGTTTGTCCCATTTATTTAAGCCTACATTGTCCCTATCATCCTTAGCCTTCTGGTCTAGTAGAGAGAACTAATGGAATAATAAGACCCAAATAACAAAGCTTTGTGAAACTTTAAATTTATCCTGGAGTAAAGTCCTTCCCTCAGTTCTTTTAAATCTGAGGTCCATACCATTTTGATCTCACAAACTTACCCCCTATGAAATAATTATTGGGATACCCTTGGTCCTTCCTTACGTTACCTGCACCAACCCTAACATTGTTCAACCTGAATTACTGAGGTATTACCAGTCTTTAATTCAGTATTCTAAAGAATATCTTTTACAAGTTAGAGAGAGAAGCCTTTGATGAGCAGAAGCTAAACTCCTGAAGTCTGCCTAACATTGCCCCAGTAGAATATGTATATTGGAAAAGACATCAAATAGAAGACTCGTTAGAACCTCATTAGAAGGGACTATACTTAGTCCTCCTCGTCAATCTATGTACAGCCAAATTAGAGGGAATAAAACCTTGGATCTATTTGTCACAGTTCAAAAAGGCTAAGACTCCTCCTTGGAATAGCCAACTCACTAAAGAATTGAAGGTTACATTTAAATGCCCCTGTGGCCAGAAGCAGATGACATCCGAGGCAGACAGCTGACCCAAGACCCTGGAGCAAGCCTAAAAATGCACCTCTTTATCTTTTCTTCTTTTTACCTTTGCTATAGTCATGCCTCCACTAATATTTTCCTAGATTGGGCAGATGCTTATGCTCACCATTTTAAGAGGTTTAATTGTTGGATATATGGTGCCCTCTCAACCTAAAGTCTGGCCTTTCTTGGTGGGTCTTTCCACTGTAGGGATCTGCTTGGGTTGCTCTTGATCTATGGATACAAGAACAACAAATAAACAGTTCATTACTACAGAAAATCACTATTACTAGATTTTCCATTGATAAATGGCCTCTTTTCAGATCTAAACAAAGCTTAGGTGATAACTTAACCTTTAGTCTTAACACAACCCTTGCTTTACTAAATAAACTCACCCAAGAAGAAATAGCTAAAGAATCTGCCAAACCCACAAACAGTAAGCTTCTTATTTTAGGTCCATATCAACAACCTTGGGACAGATTCATCTGTTTAACTCCCCAAGCAGGTAGGTTAAGTTGTTCCCCTTTGCTGGGAACAAGCTAACCACACTCATATGAATAAACCATCTGTCACCAGCTGGAATGGCTTCCAATGTCTGAATGCGCATCAGTTATAACCTTACAAGCTATTGATTTGTTCATCACTGACTGGCTACGATTCTCAGGGATCTATTGGGTAGCCCCTACCGGCATCTTTTGGCTATGTTGAACCAATCCTTGGCCCTGGCTGGTTGGGGAGCCCAGGTTGGTAGACTCTATGGGAGCTTATCAAAATTATTTGAATCCAGTTAATATTGCCTTCTTACTTTCTGGTCTACTCAAAAAGTGTAAATAAAAGCAAATATTGTAACACTTTGTCCTTTCTTAAAGGGCAGGAATGTCATTAACAAACTGGAAATTCTCAGGGTCAGGCTGCATGAAATTGCTTCATTGGGAGAACTGGAAATATATACAGTCATGTGCTGCATAACATCCGTTTGGGCAATGTCTGACCACGTATATGTTTGTAGTCCCAACCCTAGTAAAGCCTTTTATGTTAAAAATTCAAGGTACATACAATGGTTCGTAATAATAAGCGGGTGCTTCTTTGTGAGGCACATCCAAACATTATTATTATTACTGTATTACTGTGTTAAAGATGTTTTAGTGTATCTGCAAGTGTTTCTTTAATGATTTTTATGCATAGAAAGGTACAGTAGAGACTATAAACTAAGACAAACATTTGACTAATGTTAGATACGAACCATACCTAGCTTTTCCAACTTACATACAAATTCAACTTAAAAACAGACTTGGGAATGGAACTCCTTCATAATCCAGGGACTGTCTGTAGTAATATGGTGTTTGCACAACACCTAAATTACATAACATCCTATTTCACAGAATGTATAGTGGACGTTAAGCGATGCATGACTGTATTGCTAAAAGTCAATTCTCCTCAAATGGTTTTTCTAGATTCAACGCAATCCCAGTAATAATTCCCAGAAGTCTTTTTTTGTTTTGTAGAAATTGATGAGCTTATTCTAAAACTTACATGAACAAGCAAAGAAGGTAAAATAAAACAATTTTGAAAAATAACAAATTTGGAGGACTCACACTACCTTCTTTCAAGAATTATTATAGTGCTACAGTAATTAAAGAGCCCTGATGGCACAGTGGTTAAAAGTTAGGCTGCTAACCAAAAGGTCAGCAGTTCAAATCCCCCAGCCACTCCTTGGAAACCCTATGGAGCAGTTCTACTCTGTCCTACAGGGTGGCTATGAGTCAGAACCGACTGGATGGCATCTAACAACGATAGTAATTAAGACAGCATAATATGACTATACTTGTGATGGTTAAGATTGTATATCAACTTGGCTAGGCCATGATTCTCATTGTTTTAGCAGTTGTATAATGTTGTGATCACTTTCCTGTTGAAATTTGATATGTGATCATCCCTGTGATGGAATCTGCTGAGTGGTACAGGTGGGGGCGGGGCCTGTGGCAGCTCACCCTCACTGCCCTTTCCGCTTCATCTCTCTGCCCTCCACCAGTTACTGCCTGCCTGCTCGCCTTGCGACGGTTTTTGGCTTGTTCCAGACTCAACAGCTTCCTCTTGTTGTCTTACCACTGGTTCTTGGGACTTGAGCTAGCACCTTACCTGTCGATCTTGGAATTCATCCCATCTTCACAGCCTGTGAGGGGGAGCCCTGCTCTCCAACCTGCCGTCTTTGGGTTTATCAGCTTCTGCGGCTGAGTGAATTGGGAGAGGCCTCTACCCTGATCCATGGACTTGGGAAGTTTTAGCCTCTACAATCATATGAGCTGTTTCCTTGATATAAATCTCTCTATATATATATTTATATGCTTTACTGGTTTTGCATCTCTAGAGAACCCAGCCTAAGACAATACCTGAACATAAAGAAAATGAAAATCCTCACAACTAGACCAATCAACAATATCATGCCTATTTACTTGTCTGCATGGAGCAGTTCTACTCTATCATATAGGATCATTACAAGTTGGGATCAACTCCATGGCACACAACAACAACAATCTTTCACAAGACAGTGAGAGCTATGAGACTTGCTAATTGTGGTGTTCTTAGCTTTTAGGAAGGTACCTGACAGATACCCGTAGCAGTCAAGTTGATTCCGACTCATAGCAACCCTATAGTACAGAGTAGAACTGCCCCATACGGTTTCCAAGGGGCAGCCACTGGATTCGAACTGCCAACCTTTCGGTTAGCAGCCATAGCTCTTAACCACTATGCAACCAAGCCTCCACCTGACACATACTAGGCACTCAATAAATGTGTGCTGAATGTTGTCATCCATTTATCACCTAGCCTCTGTACTCCAAAAGTAAAGAGAGTAAATATTTCAAAAACACTGAGCTCCTCCCAGGGTTGTGAATAGCTTTAAAGATTCCTTGGTAAAACATTTAATTTATCCTTGAGCTATCTTTGATTCACTGTCAGAATCCCTCAGCCCAGAGGGACAGGCAGAACTCACAGAAAATCCTGTGAGGGGGAAAAAGAAGAGAAATTCAGTGAATTGAAATTTTTCAGCCAAAAGTAATAAAGATAAAATATTGACAATTAATACTTTTAAATATTTGAGGGTTTCTTATGTACTGCCCCAATCTGTTAATTCAGTTTCACTTAGGACAGGATAAGAAGAACCCATCGAAGCTAAAAGTATTTCAATTGGACGTAACGAAAGTGGCCCTGGCCAAAGTATTGTAAAGAAAAATTTAGTGTCCTCTCTGTAGGGTTTATGGGTTAATCAGCACACCCACTTGCATCTCCCTCTATGAAATGCTTCGGGAACACTCCTACCTAGAGACAGAATGGCATGAATTGATTCTAAAGCTCAGGGGAAATATTACATTGAACAGATAAGCTACATTCACTCTGTTATGATCATCATCAATATTCTCTACAACAAAATAAAATAAGCTTCCAAGTTAGGGGTTTGCTTACATTGGCTTCTCAGCAAATTTTAGTCAATGCTGCCCTCTAGTGTCTAGCTATGATGTTACATCAGCCCAGGGTTTTGGCCATGTACAAACATAAAAGTTTAGGAAGAATTTAGAAATCGTCTCCAAATCACATTTGACTAGCTTATTTCACAGGGGAGGAAATTGAAGCCCCAAAAGCAAGGTGTTTTGCCCAAGGTCACACAGCTAGTGAGTGACAGAGATAACTAGAATACAGTATTCCTGTCTTCCACCTCTTGTTGCCTCATTATTTATCAGATGTTAAACAAAATGCTCCATGCAGGGTGTATGCATGCTGTCTATTGGGCTTTGGGAAATTCAACAATTCGTAAATCATGGTACTTGCTCCATAGGAATTTGTAGTCTAATGCAGAAGAGAAGATTAGGATATATCTCAAAGCAAGCTAGTGTCCTTGTGAAGAAGCCCTGGTGGCACAACGTTAAGTACTCGGCTCCTAATTGAAAAGTCTCAGGTTTGAACCCACCAACTACTTCCCAGGAGAAAAGACTTGGTGATCTGCTGCCCTAAAGATTACAGCTTAGGGCAGTTCTACTTTGTCCTTTAGAGTCTCTTTGAGTGGGAATCCTCCAGATGGCACACAACAACAGTGTCCTTGTGAGAGATAATTTGCGCATCAAACCAGCACAACTAGATAGTTAAGAGAAACCAATTAAGGGGGGCTGCGAATTGTGCGCTAAACTAAGGATTTCAAACTTTATCCTGGAAACAATGAATGGCCATTGAAAGGGCTTAAGCAAAGGAGAACTATGAACTGGTTTTGAATTTAGGAAGGCCATTCTGGCTAAAGTATGAAGGAGAATAAGATTTGGTAATACAGGGGATAAGCGATGAAGACTCCTAATTTTCTAGCTTAAAAAAACTAACGCGAACATGGTATCAAGTTATATAGAAGTCCAAGAGAAGGAGTAAGAAGGTTTGAGAGATCAGAGAAATAATAAGTTCATCTTTGTACTTGCTGAGTTTGAAGACCTTATAGGATATCGTAATGCACTTGGCTGCTAATCAAACGGTTTGCCATTATAGTCCCCTTTTAGAGGTACCTGGGAAGAAAGACCTGGCGATATACTTCTGAAAAGTCAGCCATTGAAACTCTATGGAGGACAGTTCTACTCTGACACGCATGGGTCGCCATGAGTTGGAGTCGACTCAATGGCAGCTGGTTTATAAGATATCCTGTTGGAAATATCTAGTTGTCAATTAGACAGATAAGCCCAGTACTCAGGAACAAAGTGTAGATATCAGTTACAGGTTTAGCCCCAAGTAAGAGTTGAGCCTTGGGGGCAGATGAGGTTGCCCAGAGAGGGTGTGTAGAATGAGAAGACAAGGGGATGTGGAAGAACATCCGCATTATGGGTGGGCAAAGATCACACTGGAGATGAAGAAGGAAGGTCAGAGTTGTGAGAACGATGTCAGTAAAGCCTCACATCATAGAAGAGTGGGAACTAGTTTCAAAAATACTGTCAAATGCTGCAAAACAGAGTAACTGCAAACTGTCAACCAAGGGTACAGCTAGAGGCTATTAGTGAAAGGCATCAAAGACCCTACAACATTACACGTTGGCCAAAGGAGAGAGGGAGGCCAAAATAGTAAGACAGGTAGAAGAGTGGGATCCCATTATAACAGGATCATCCTAGAAGAAAGGGGTATGTCAGTCTTCTTTGTATCCTTCGTGAAGGGGGACAGTAATTTTGCAACATGTGAGGTGGGAAGTTCAAGAGCTCACACTGGGAATTCAAATTTAAATTCTAAATCATGGTCTGGTCCTCCAATTTGGGCCTGAGGTGACAAATGAACTTGGGAAAGAATGCTGCAGCATATGCTAAATTACCCCAAAAAAGGACAAAAATGTTGCCGTCGGATTGATTCCAACTCATGGTGATCTCACATGTTACAGAGTAGAACTGAGCTCCGTAGGGTTTTCTTGGCTATAATCTTTATGGAAGCAAATTGCCAGGCCTTTTTTCCAGGGTGCTGCTAGGTGGGTTTGAACTGCCAACCTTTTGGTTAGTAGTTAGGTGCAAACCATTTTTGCTACCCAGGGACCTACGTTACAAATAAGTGGCGCAAATTAGCAAATTAGCTAAGTTTTTTTAAAAAATAGTTAGTGTTGATGAGGATATAGGAGATAAGCACTGTGCAGCGTAAATTATATAAATTCATGTTAACCATTTTGAAAAGCAATTTTGGAGACTATATCAAAATGGTCACATCATTCGACATAGTAATTCCACTTTAAAATTTTTAATTAAGGAAATAATCTAAAACATGAAAAGAAGGTTTTTTCAAAACTTGTTTTCTCAGGGTTATTTATTACAGGAAAAACTGAAATCAAACTAAAATTTTCATGAGAGGAATGGAAACATAAATTATGGTACTTAACTAAAAATGGAATATTAGACAAACATTAAAAACAATATCTATGAAAGTCTTTGATGACTTAGAGAAATAGTCATTATACAATATTAAATGGAAAAGCAGGATATAAAATTTTGTATGCATTATCGTCTTATTTATCTAGTGCTGCTATAACAGAAATACCACAAGTGGATGGCTTTAACAAACCGAAATTTATTCTCTCACAGTCTAGGAGGCTAGAAGTCTAAATTCAGGGTGCCAGCTCCAGGGGAATTCTTTCTCTATCTGTCGGCTCCGGGGAAGGTCGTTGTCATCAATCTTTCCCAGGTGAGGAGATTCTCAGTGCAAGGACTCTGGGTCCAAAGGATACGCTATTCTCCTGGCTCTTCTTTCTTGGTGGTTTGAGGTCTCCCCGTCTGTCTGTTTGATTCGCTCTTTTATATCGCAAAAGAGATTGACTTAAAACACAACCTAATCTCGTAGATTTAGTCCTGCCTCATTAACATAACTGCTGCTAATTCCACCTCATAAACATTACAGAGGTAAGATTTACAACATATAGGAAAATCACATAAGATGACAAAATGGTGGACAATCACACAATACTGGGAATCATGGAGTAGCCAAGTTTTGGGGGGACAAAATTTAATCCATAAAAATTATTATATCACTTTTGTTTTTTTAAAATCCACATTAAAAAATTTCACAAGATGTTAAGCATATTTATCTCTAAAAGAAAAAAATATGGCATACGTACCATATTTTTATGCAAATAACACATGCATTATACATTTTTTTGCCAGCCACGCAAACTGCACAAAGTTTTCACGCATTATTTTCCTAGGTGTGGTATGCCTATTGTATGTATGAGTGTGTTATTTACGTGTGCGAGTTATTTCAGAAAATATGGTATTTCCTTCTTTTTTTTTTTTTTTAAGTGTACTTTAGGTGAAGGCCTACAGAACAAATAGTTTCTCATGAAACAGAAGTACACATATTGTTCTATGACATTGGTTAACAACCAGACAACATGTCAACCCTCTCCCTTCTAGACCCTCTCTTTTTTTGGTGAAAATATACATAGCCAAAGATACACGATTTCAAAATTTTCTACATGCACAGTTCAGTGACATTGACCACGCTCTTCCAGTTGTGCTGCTATTCTCACTTTAGATGAAGGCTGACAGAACAAAATAGTTTCTCATTTAACAGTTAGTACACATGTTGCCCTGTGACAATGGCTAACAACCCCACAACACATCAACACTATCCTTACTCAACCTTGGGTTCCCTATCACCAGCTTTCCTGTCCCCCTCTGCCTTCCAGCCCATCCCTGGACTTCTGTACAACATCAGTCGCATTTGGTTTCATGGGGCTGTCCATTCCCCGGGTGAATGGTGAACCTCAGAAATGAATTCACCACTGAGCTAAAAGGGTGTCTGGGAACATACTCTCGGGGTTTCTCCAGTCTCCTTTAGGCCAGTAAATCTGGTCCTTTTTTTGTGAGTTAGAATTTTGTTCTACATCCTTCTCCAGGTTTGTCCAGAACCCTCTGTTGTGATCCTGGTCAGAGCAGTCAGTGGTGGTACAGGGCACCTTCTAGCTCTACTGGACTCAGTCTGGTGTAGGCCTTGGTAGCTGTGGTCCATTAGTCCTTTGGACTAATCTTTTCCTTGTATCCTGTTCTCTTCATTCTCCCTTGCTCC
>NW_004444003.1:14239119-14242591 GCF_000243295.1 Trichechus manatus latirostris | reverse complement strand
CTTACTACAGCCACCAGGGCGGGTCAGTAATCAGTGCAGAGCAGGTTTCAGTAGGCTGTGCCTGTGCTGCTTGGTGGTGTGATGTTAAGTGCACAGTGTGGGTAGGTAGGATGTAGCAGGGAGATTGTTATGTGTGGAGCTAAGATGGGTATGGGAGAGAGGAGAGAGGAACAAGAGGCAAAAATATACAAACAAAAAAGAATGCTAGGGGAGCTTGCCATTGGAGTGGAGAGATGAGAGACTATGAAACGGAGAAAAACAAAACGGGGAAGAGGAAGAAAATAAAGAAAAGAAAAGGGAAGAAAAGAAAAGAATGAATAAATAAAAATTGGAAAGGGAAAAGAACAGCAAAGTTCCCAGGGATCCCACCAGTGCAGCTATGAGGTCTGGGGAAGTTGTTCTCAGGTGTTGCAGTACAGCCTGGCTAGAAGGCGTAGAGGTATACAATGCCTTACTGACCCTATAATACTTTTATCATCAGAAAAGTTAAATCCCATTTTCTAAATGAAATAACTTGGGTGGGAGAGACAAAAAGCCTCCTGGGTATTCAGAGAGGGGAGAAATCATTACTATCTAAGGCAGGTGAGGAGGGCTCCACAAAAATGGTGGAACTTGGACTGAGTCCTGAGAGAAAAGTAAAAGTTAGACATGTGAAGAGGAGAGAGCATTCCATCCATGGAGAATGATGAGAAGAAATACAAACATAGGTGAATGTATGTGGTGAGTTAGGGGACAAAGAGTTGACCAACTTGCTGGACAGAGAGGAAAATTTGCTTATTGGAATAGTGAAATCTAAGACCAGAAATGTAGAAAAAATACACGATTTATGGAATGGAAGAAGAAAACTATTGAAGAGTTTTGATCAGCAAAGGGCTTGTAAAGTAAACCCAGAAAACAATGGTCGACATACAGTGAGTGCTTGACAAACATTTGTGGAATGAATAAATAAATGAGCTGAAGTCCAGGATTCTCTTATTTGTGTACTTCATGCAACACTGCCAATTTAATCCTGTCAGGCAGTGTGATGAGGCATCAGTCAGGCCAAGGTTTGAATTTCAGCCCCACCACTTACTGTTTACTAATGGAATTACTTATCGTATATGAATCAGAAAGTATTTTCCTTATTGGGAGGTTGTGGAGATTAAATGAGGCTACATTCAGGTCTACTACCTGGTGGATGATCAACATATGTTAGCAATCACTGTAATCAGTTAAGAATAATCTCCTTTGGGAGAGGTAGTCCGCTCTGGGCCATGAATTTCCCTGTACATCCTTGCTAGGTATTCCACAAACTCAAGGTCTTGACTTCCCTTTACCTGGGTTGTTTCTCAGGTTGCAGCAAACAACCTTGAGGAATAAGGTAATGTCTCTCTCCAGATAGAGAGAGGGCTTGCTTCCACTTGCCCTAAAAGTAGGAGATACTCCAGGTTTTCTTCCTCTCCTGTAACAAAACCACTCCCATCAGGCTTTCTTGCCCTCATCGCCATGAAATTATTCTTCTCAAGGTCACCAGTGACCTCCATGTTGTCAAATCTAACAATCCATTCTCTCTTCATGCTTTACTTGACCCTTCAGCACCTTTTGACCTGTTGGTGACCTAGATGGTTTCCTGCACACACAGTGCATTGTATCATTTGAGAGATAAGTTCAGGATTCTGCATTTAAACAACTCCCACCACTCCCTGCTGCCTCCCTTCTGCTGAAGAAAAGAGTTACTTACACTTAGTGGTTTGCACCCTCCTCTCTTCATTAATTTCTATTTCCTTCCTTGCCCTAAAAAGGCATTTGAATTATGAATCTCCACCTTGAAATTAAACAGATGTATCCTATAGGGTTGCTATGAGTCAGAATTGATTCGATAGCAAAGGGTTTAGTTTTGGTTTTTAAGCTAAGAAACAAAACAAAATGAGAAGGCAGGAAGGAACAGAAACTGGTCAAATGGACACAGGGAACCTGGGGTGGAAAGGGGGAGTGGGCTGTCACTTTGTGCGGATTGCAACTAATATCACAAAACAATATGTGTATAAATTTTTGAATGAGGAATTAACTTGAGATGTAAACTTTCACCTAAAGCACAATTTAAAAAAGAAAAAGAGGGATGGAGTCAACATGGCACTATAGACAAAAGCACCAGATAGTCTCTCCACAGCAAAAACCTGAAAACCTAAGTAGAACAGAGACGAACGTCAATCCTGGAACCCTAAGTATAAAATGAAGAGATAAAGAACTCAACCAAGCACGGAATGGAATAAGAAACTGACTGAGAACAGAGAGTGAGAAGAGATACGTAGCGGAGGTCCTCTATCAGCTAACGCAGCATGGATTTGCCATCTTGGACTCCTGTTGGAAATCAGTGGACAGGGAGTACGAGAAAGAAGCTTCACGGAGCTACCAGAAGGAGACGGAGCACTGGATGGACCTGTCCTGCTGCACCATAGGTAAGCAACTGATGCTGTCCATTTGACAAGGTGGTGAGAAGTATCGTGCCCACAGACAAACAAACAACAAAGAATGCACAGCCTGCTTGTTCAGACATAAACAAACAAAACAAAAAAAGCATAAAGAAACAAACAAATCTACAAATAATAAGCAAAGCAAATACTGAATGTCCCAAAGACAGCAAACAATACCAAAACATATATATAAAAAAGAACAGGATGGTTCCAGTAGGCATCCAAAATAAAACACCAGATGACGTTCCAGTAGAAGAAAAGGCACTGCAACTACCTGAAAGGGAATTCAAATCTCTGATATTCAGAACTATCCAAGAGTTGAAGCAAAAAAGCAGACAAAAATGAGGAAAAATAGTAAAAATCATGGAAAATGCAGACAAAATCATGGAGCAGACAGACAAAACAATGGAAAAATTCAGTAAAATAATACAGGAACCAAATGTCAAAATAAATTCACAACTAGAAATCATACAAAAACAGCAATTAGAAATCCAAAAGATAAACAAGATTCCAGGGAAGAACAGTGTTATAGAGTCTGAGAAGCAGGTTTGAAGCTATGGAAGACAGGATCAGTGAAACTGAAGATAAATACATGGAAACCACTTTGAGGAAAAACGACAAAAAAGAATGAAGAAAAATGAAGAAACCCTCAGAATGATATGGGATACAATCAAAAGCAAATATTTTCGAGTGATTGGAGTTCCAGAACAGGGGGAGAAAATGGAAAAAACAGAGAAGACCATCGAAGAACTGTTAACAGAATCTATCCTAATATCATGAAAGATGAAAAGGTGACTATCCAAGAAGCTCAATGAACACCATACAGGATAGACTCCAAAAGAAAAATCACCAAGGCATATCATAACCACTTTCACTAAAACCAAAGACAAAGAATCCTGAGAGGAGCTCGAGGACAAAAAAAAAAAGTCACATACAAAAAGGAAACAATAGAGGACTCCGGCAAGATGGCGGTCTAGGCAGAAGCACCACGCCGTCCCTCCACAACAAAGATCCAAAAA
>NW_004444003.1:14219676-14221717 GCF_000243295.1 Trichechus manatus latirostris | reverse complement strand
TTGAAACAAAAAAATTGTTGAAGACTTCCAGGCAACATGAAGCTATAGACAGAAACACCACACTGTTCCTCCACAGCAAAGATCCGAAAAACTAAGTCCAACAGAGACAAACATCATTCCTGAAATCCTAAGCATCAAATGAAGAGATAAAGAACTCAGCCAAGCACCAAATGGAATAAGAAACTGAGAGAGAATAGAGAGGGAGGAGAGATACATGCAGAGGTCCCCTATAAGCTAACACAGCATGGAGATCAGCAAACAGTAGGTATGAGAAAGCAGCTTCACAGAGCTTCCAGCAGGAGACAGAACAACTGTTACCCAGCAATATATGCTTTCCCACCTCCTACCCTTCTTCACCCCTACTCGGCCTCCTCTGCTTCCTGCGGCCACAGTCTCTTGTCCAGGAAGCACCAGCTTCACCCTGCTGCTGCTTGGATTCCACCCGCTCACACTGGCCAGCTCCCTGAGTGCCATTTCTTTGCTGGTGTTGTTTTTTCTGCTTCTTTTGATTTCTTCCTTACCACTCACCACCTCCCCCTCCTTTCTCTCAAATACCTGGCTCCATGTGCCATCTTTGCTTCTTCCTGAAAGGCTGCAAAACTCCACTCAACTATGAAACTGCTTCCCGGCCCGTGCTGCCACATTCGTTTTCTTTCCTCTTTTTCCCTTTTTAGATCTTCATTTCTCAGTTTCTCATCTCTCTATACTTACCTTCTGTCGTGGATTGAATTGTGTCCCCCAAAAAATGTGTGTATCAATTTGGCCGGGCCATGATTTCTCGTATTCTGTGGTTTTCCTATAAATTGTAAATCCTGCCTCTATGAAGTTAATGAGGGACGATGGGCGGCTGTTGTGTTAGTAAGGCAGGACTCAGTCTATAAGATTGGATTGTATTCTGAGGCAATGTCTTGAGATATAAAAGACAGAAGTGAGCAGTGAGACAGGCGGACCTCATAACATCAAGAAAGCAGTGCCAGGAGCAGAGCGCGTCCTTTGGACAGGGGTCCTTGAGCCGAGAAGCTTCTAGTCCAGGGGAACACTGATGAGAAGGCCAACAGAGAGAGAAAGACTTCCCCTGGAGCTGACACCCTGAATTTGGACTTTTAGCCTACTTTGACTGTGAGGAAATAAACTTCTCTTGGTTAAAACCATCCACTTGTGGTATTTCTGTTATAACAGCACTAGATGACTAAGACACCTTCTCTTCCTGTCTCCTGAATACCTGGTGCTGTGTGACACCTCTAGCCCTTCTAGCCAGACTGTACTTCAAGGCCTGGGAGCAACTTCCCCAGTCCTCGCAGCTACACTAGTGGATCTCTGGGGCTTTTCTTTTCTTTTTTAAAATAATTTTTATTTATTCATTTTTTTCCTTTTTGTTTTTCTCCATTTCTCAGTCTCTCATCTCTCCACTCCAATGGCTAGCTCCCTTAGCACTCTTTTTTCTTTGTTTGTTTGCATGTTTTGGGCTCCTGTGCCTCTCTGCCTCTCTCCTCCTTCCCATACCCTTCTTAGCTACACACATCAAAATCTTCCCTCTCCTTCCAGCCTACCTGTACTGTGCACTGAACATCACACCCCCAAGCAGCACAGAGACAGCCTACACGAACCTTCCCTGCACTGATTCCCAGCCCGCCCTGTCAGCCCTAGTACATGCCACAAACAACCCATCCCAGCAACTCCTCTTCAGCTGGACCTGATCTGCTGTACCACATCTGAGCAATTGACCCTGCTCATGGGAGAAGGAAGTGAAAAGAATCGTGTCCACAGATAAGCAGACATAACCAAATAAAAAAAAGGCAGGACAAAACAATTCTACAATCAAAAAAATGAGGAAAATAACTACTTAATGTCCTGAAGACAGCAGACAATATCAAAACATATACAAAAAACAGGACAGGATAGTTCCACTAGGTGTCAAAATTCCACACCAGATCACCTCCAAGTAGGAGAAAAGGCACTAGACCTAACTGATAGGGAATTCAAATCTTTAATATTTAGAGCTATCCAAGAGTTGAAGCAAAAAGCAGACAAAAAAGAGGAA
>NW_004444003.1:14214282-14219457 GCF_000243295.1 Trichechus manatus latirostris | reverse complement strand
TCAAAAGAAAAAAATTGTGAGTGATTGGAGTTCCAAAACGGGAGAAAACAGAAAACACAAAGAGGATCATTGAAGAATTGCTGACAGAAAACTTCCCCAATATCATGAAAGATGAAAAGCTGACCATCCAAGAAGCTCAACAAACCCCATATAGGATTGACTCAAAAGAAAAATCACCAAGGCATATCATAATCACACAAGCTAAAACCAAACAAAAAATCCTGAGAGCAGCTCAAGAAAAACAAAAACTCACGTACAAAGGAGAAACAATGAGACTGACCTCAGATTCTTCAGTAGACATCATGCGGGCAAGAAGGCAATGGGATGACATATATAAAACTTTGAAAGAAACACATTGCCAGCCAAGAATAATATATCCTGCAAAACTCTCATACAAATATGATGGTGAAATTAGGACGTTTCCAGATAAACAGAAAATAAGGGACTATGTAAAAACCAAACCAAATTTACAAGAATTATTAAAGGGAAAACTTCTATCTGAGAACAAACAACATCAGACCACAGGCTGAATCTAGGACGCATGATCATACCAGCCAGATACCAACCTAGGAAATGAATTCTCAAGGACTATCCAAAACCAAAAGAATTACAACATGGAATCAGAGAAGTAAATCTGTAAATGACAACAACATCAAAACACTAAAAGAGGGAATAAACTGTGTAGGTATAGAAACTTCTAATGGAGGAAGGCAAAGCGATACCAAGTACTAATAGACTAGTTCAAACCTAGGAAGATAAGGGTAAATTTCAAGGTAACCACAAAGAAAGTTAACAAACCTACACATCAAAATAAAGAAGAAAAACATAAATTCTCAGTAAAAACAAAATCTACAAAAACAAAAGAAACTAAAAAAAATCCACAAACAAAAAGAATTAAGCACAGAAGAGAAAGAGGAACAAAGAAAATGTCAACACCACAAAAAAAGCACAAAAAATGACAGCAATAAACTCACACCTATCAATAACTACACTTAACGTAAATGGCCTAAATACACCCATAAAGAAACAGAAAGTGACAGAATGGATTAAAAAACAGGATATATCAATATGTTGTCTACAAGAGACACACCTTAGAAACAAAGATGTGAATTTATTAAAAATCAAAGACTGGGAAAAAATATATCAAGCAAACAGCTACCAAAAAAAGAGCAGGAGTGGCAATACTAATCTCAAACAAAATAGACTTTAAAACAAAATTCACCATAAAAGACAAAGAAGGACAGTATATAATGATTAAGGGGAGGATCCACCATGAAGACATAACCATATAAACATCCACGCAGCCAATGACAGGGCTCCCGAATACATAAAACAAACTCTAACAGTACTGAAAAGAGAAACTGACAGTTCCACAATAATAGTAGAAGACTTCAACACAACACTCTCGGTAAAGGACAGAACGTCTAGAAAGAAACTCAGCAAAGATACAGAAGACCTAAAGGGCACAATCACCCAACATGACCTCATAGACATATATGGAACACTACACCCAACAGCTACAAAGTACAAACTCTTTTCCAATGCACATGGAACATTCTCCAGAATAGACCACATCTTAAGCCACAGAGCAATCCTCAAATAGATCCAAAACGTTGAGATAATATATCTTCTCTGACCAAAATGCCATCAATTTAGAAATTAACAACAGGAAGACCAAGGGAAAAATATCAATTACATGGAAACTGAAGAACACACTGCTTACAAGCCACTGGGGTAAGAGAAGAAATCAGAAATGGAATAAAAAAATTCCTAGAATCAAACGAGAATGAAAACACATCATAACGAAACATCTGGGACACAGCAAAGGCAGTCCTCAGAGGACAATTTATAGCAATAGATGCACACATCAAAAAAGAAGAAAGGGACAAAATCAAAACATTAACTACAGAACGTGAACAAATAGAGAACAGCAAAAACCCCACAGCCACTGGAAGAAAAGAAATAATAAAGATCAGAGTAGAAATAAATGAAATAGAGACTAGAAAACAATAGAAAGAACCAACAAAACCAAAAGTAGTTTCTTTGAAAGGACCAACAAAATCGACAAACCACTGGCCAAACTGACAAAAGAAAAACAGAGGACACAAATAACCCAAATAAGAAATGCAATGGGGGACATTACAACAGACCAAACTGAAATAAAAAGGATCATAACAGAGTATTATGAGAAACGGTACTCCAACAAATTTGAAAACTTAGAGGAAATGGATAAATTTCTAGAAACACACTACCTACCCAAACTAACAAAAAGTGATGTTGAAAATCTGAACAGACCCATAACAAGGGAAGAAATTCAAAAGGTAATTCAAAAAATTTCAAACAAAAAAAACCCTGGCCCAGATGGCTTCACTGGAGAATTCTACAACACATTCAGAGAAGAGCTTACACCAGTACTTCCCAAACTATTTCAGAACATAGAAATGGAAGCGGTACTTCCGAATTCATTCTATAAAACCAGCATAACCCTGATACCAAAACAAGGCAAAGATGCCACAAAAAAAGAAAATTACAGACCAGTATCTCTTATGAATATAGATGCAAAAAATCTCTCTGAACTTCTCGCCAATAGAAGTCAGCATCATATCAGAAAAATAATACACCACTACCAAGTAGCATTCATACCAGGTATGCAAGGATGGTTCAACATTAGAAAATCATTAACGTATCCATCACATAAATAAAAGGAAAGAAAAGAATCACATGATCATCTCAATTGATGAAGAAAAGGCATTTGACAAAGTCTAACACTCATTCTTGACAAAAACTCCCAAAAAGGGACTTCCAGGCAACATGGCACTATAGTCAGAATCACCATGCCATCCTTCTGCAGCAAAGATCAGAAAAACCAAGTGAAACAGAGTCACATGTCAATCCTGAAACCTTAAGCATAAAATGAAGAGATAAAGAATTCAGCTAAGCACTGAATGGAATAAGAAGCTGACCAAGAACAGAAAGCGAGGAGAGATACATGCAGAGGTCCCCTCTCAGCTACCGCAGCATGGATCCGCCATCTTGGACTTCTGTCGGAGATCAGCGAACAAGGGGTATGAGAAAGCAGCTTCATGGAGCCTCCCGCAGGAGACATTACAACCGGTAACCAGCAATATACCCTATCACACCCCCTACCCTTCTTCATCCTCACTTAGCCTCCTCTGCTTCCTGCAGCCACAGTCTCTTGTCCGGGAAGCACCAGCTTCACCTTGGTGTCACTTGGATTCCACCTGCCTGCAATGGCCAACTCCCTGAGTGCCTTTTGTTGGCTGCTGGTGTTGCTTTTCCCGCTTCTTTGGATTTCTTCCTTACCTCTCACCACCTGCCTCTCCTTTCTCTCAAATACCTGGCTCCATGTGCCTTCTTTGCTTCTTCCTGAAAGGCTGCGAAACACCGCTCGACTGTTAAACAGCTTCCTGGCCTGTGCCACCATGGTGTTGTGATCCCTGGGGCTTTTTTGTTTGTTTGTTTGTTTGTTCTGATTTGTTCTGTTTTGATTTGTTTGTTTTCCTTTTCTTATCTTGGCTTGGGAGCCCCTTCTAGCTGGGCAGTACAGCACGGTTTCGAAGCTACTGTTTTACTCTGAGCAGACCACAGGGACATCCTTGGGGGCATTTATTTTTTCTCTTTGAGTTTTTTTTTGTTTGTTTGTTTGTTTGTTTTCTTTTCTTCTCACTCTTATTCCCTTTTTGTCTTTCTTCTTTTCCAGTTTCTTGATTTATTCTTTTTTTTTTTACCCTTTTTCTGTTTTTGTTTTTCCCCATTTCTCAGTCTCTCATCTCTCCACTCCAATAGGAATCTCCCTTAGCACTCTTTTTTGTTGTTTGTTTTTGGCTCCTGTAGCTCTCTGCTCTTTCCCATACCCATCTTAGCTCCATACATTACAATCTACCCCCTCATTCCTGCCTACCTGCACCGTGCACTGACCATCACACTTCCAAGCAGCACAGGCATGGCCTACTGGAACCTGCCCTGCACTGATTCCTGGTCCGCAATGTCAGCCCTGGTAGGTGCCAAAAACAACCCATCCCAGCAACTCCCCATCAGCTGGGCCTGCCCTGCTGTAACATGCCTGAGTGACTGACCCTGCCCACTGGAGTAGGAGGTGAAAAGTATCATGCCCACAGATGAGCAAACAAAAAAGAACATGCAACCCGCCTGCTCAGACATGACAAATAAGACAAAAAAGCAGGACAAAACAAACAAATGTACAATCAATAAACAAGGAAAATAACCACTAAATGCCCCAAAGACAGCAGACAATATCAAAACATTTACAAAAACAAGACAGGATGGTTCCAGTAGGTGTCCAAAATAAAACACCATACGACCTTCTAGTAGAAGAAAAGGTGCTAGACCTAACTGATAGGGAATTCAAATCTCTAATATTCAGAAATATCCAAGAGCTGAAGCAAAAACGAGATGAAAATGAGAAAAAAAATAGACAAATTCATGGAAAAGGCAGACAAATTCACAGAAAATACAGACAAAAGACTCGAAGAATTGAAGAAAATAATACAGAACAAAATGCCAAAGTAAATTCACAACTAGAAATAATACAAAAGCAACAGTTAGAAATCCAAAAGATAAACAACAAGATTTCAGAAATGGACAATGTTATAAAAGGGCTGAGGAGCAGGTCTGAAACAATGGAAGACATGATCAACGAAATTGAAGACAAACACTTGGATACAACTCTGAGGATGAATCAGAAAAAAGAATGAAGAAAAATGAAGAAAACCTGAAAATTATGTGATACAATCAAAAGAATAAATCTGTGAGGGATCAGAGTTCTAGAACAGGGGGCGAAAACAGAAAACACAGAGAGGATCATTGAAGAATTACTGACGGAAAACTTCCCAATATCATGAAAGATGAAAAGCTGACCATCCAAGAAGCTCTGTGAACCCCATGCAGGATAGACCTAAAAAGAAAATCACCAAGGCATATCATAATCACACTTGCTAAAACCAAAGACAAACAAAAAATCCTGAGAGCAGCTCAAGAAAAACAAAAAGCCACATACAGAGGAGAAACAATAAGACTAAGGTTGGATTATTTGGCAGAAACCATGCAGGCAAGAAGACAATGGGATGACATATATAAAACCTTGAAAGAAAAAAATTGCCAGCCAAGAATAATATATCCTGCAGAACTTTCATT
>NW_004444003.1:14211779-14214182 GCF_000243295.1 Trichechus manatus latirostris | reverse complement strand
ATCTGAGAACAAACAACATCAGACCACAGGCTGAATATAGGACACAGGATTGTACTAGCCAGATACCATCCTAGGAAATGAACTCCCAAGGACTATGCAAAACCAAAAGAATTACAACAGGGAACCACAGACGTTAACCTGTAAATGACAACAGTATCAGAACAATAGAAGAGGGAATAAACGGTGTACACACAGAACCTTCTAGTGGAGAGGAATGCAAGGTGACACCAAGTAATAATAGACTGGTACAAATATAGCAAGATAAGGGTAAACCTCCAGGTAACAACAAATTAAGTTAACAAACCTACTCATCAAAAAAAGAAGAAAAACATAAACTCTCAGTAAAAACAAAACCTACGAAAACAAAAGAAATGAAAAAAATCTACAAACTAAAGCAACTCAGCACAGGAGAGTAAGAGGAACAAAGAAAACGTCAGCACCACAAAAAAAAAAAAAAAATGCACTACAAAATGCAATCCCACTCCTAGGAATAGATCCTAGAGAAATAAGAGCAAACACACAAATAGACATATGGACACCCATATTCAATGCAGCACTGTTCACAATAGCAAAAAGATGAAAATAACCTAGATGCCCATCAACAGATGAATGGATAAAGAAACTATGGTACATGGTACAATGGAATATTATGCAATGGTAAAGAACAATGATGAATCTGTGAAGCATCTCATAACATGGATGAAATTTGAGGACTTTATGCTGAGAAAAAAGTCAATCACAAAAGGAAAAAAATTGTATGAGACCTTTACTGTAAAAGCTCATGAAAAAGTTTACACACAAAAAGAAACAATCTTTGTTGGTTACGAGGGATGGGGGTGGAAACTAAATAGACAATAGATAACTGGTAATTTTAGTGAAGGGTAAGACAGTACACAATACTGGGGAAGCCAGCACAACTTTAACAAGGAAAGGTCACGGAAGCTCCATAGACACTTCCAAACAACCTGAGGGACTGAATTTCTGGGCAGAAGGCTGTGGGGACCATGGTCTCAGGGAACATCTAGCTCAATTGACTTAACACAGTTTATAAACACAAACTACCTTGGTGAGTAACGCCTGGGGTCTTAAACCCCTGTGAGCAGCCATCTAAGACACTCCACTGGTCTCACCCATTCGGGAGCAAGGGAGAATGAAGAGAACAAGATAGAGGGAAAAGATTAGTCCAAAGGACTAATGGACCACAGCTACCATGGCCTCCACAAGACTGAGTCCAGCACAGCTAGATGGTGCCCAGCTAACACCGCTGACTGCTTTGACCAGGATAACAATAGAGGGTTCTGGACAGAGCTGGAAAAGGATGTATAACAAGATCCTAACTCAAAAAAAAAAAAAAAAACCAGCTTTACTAGCCTGACAGACTGGAGAAACTCCGAGAGTATGACCCCCAGACACCCTTTTAGCTCAGCAGTGAAGTCACTCCCGAATTGTACCGTTCAGCCGGGGATTGGACAGCCTCATAAAACAAAATGGACTAATGAGGCACATCAGTCCAGGGACAAGTACTAAAAGGCAGGAGGGGACAGGAAAGCTTGGGATAGGGAACTCAAGGTTGAGAAGGGACAGTGTTGACATGTGGTGGGGTTGTTAACCATTGTTATAGGGCAATATGTGTACTAACTGTTTGATGAGAAACTATTTGTTCTGCAAACCTTCATCTAAGGTACAAAAAAAAAAGAATTATCTATGTGAGATAAAACTGACAACAGCTATTCAAAAGGTTTGATAAGAAGCCTAGGGGGCAGTGAGTTGAAGATAATGGTGATGGAATAATTTGAAGAAGGGTAGAGAGAATAACAGCACAACTGGAAGAATGTAATCAATGTCACTGAATTGTTCATGTAGAAACTTTCAAAATGGTGTAACTTTGGCTACGTATATTTTCACAAAAAAAAGTGGTCCTCCAAGGTCGAGATGGGAGAGTGTTGACATTTTGTGGGGGTGTTAACCAATGTCATAAAACAATATGTGTACTGACTGTTTAATGAGAAACTATTTGTTCTGTAAACCTTCATCTAAAGTACAATAAAAAGTTTTTTTAACTCCCAATAAAATAGGTATAGAAGGGAAATTTCTCAACATAACAAAGGATATCTATGCAAAACTGACGGTCAACATCATTCTTAATGGAGAGAGGCTGAAAACATTCCCCTTGAGAACAATAACAAGACAAGGATCCCCTTTATCTCCACTCCTATTTAACATTGTGTTGGAAGTCCTATCTCAAGCATAAGGAATGAAAACAGAAATAAAGGGCATCCAAATTGGTAATGAAGAAGTTAAACTGTCTCTATTTGCAGATGATATGATACTATACATAGAAAACCCTAAAGACTCCACGAGAAATCTACTGGAATGAATAGAAAGATTCAGCAGAGTAGCAGG
>NW_004444003.1:14194857-14209601 GCF_000243295.1 Trichechus manatus latirostris | reverse complement strand
GGAAGCCAGCACAACTTTTACAAGGAAAGGTCATGGAAGCTCCATAGATACTTCCAAACTCCCTGAGGGACTGAATTGCCAGGCTGATGGCTGCGCGGACCATAGTCTTGGGGAACATCTTGCTCAATTGGCATAAAACAGTTTATAAAGAAAATGTTCTACATTCTACGTTGGTGAGTAGCGTCTGGGGTCTTAAAAGCCTTTGAGCAGCCATCTAAGATACTCCACTGGTCTCACCCCTTCGGGAACAAGGGAGAATGAAGAAAAGAAGACAGAAGGAAAAGATTAGTCCAAAGGACTAATAGACCACTACCACCAGGCCTCCACTAGACTGAGGCCAGTACAACTAGATGGTGACTGGCTACCACTACTGACTGCTCTGACCAGGATTACAACAGAGGGTCTCAGACAGAGCTGGAGAAAAATGTAGAACAAAATTCTAACTCACAAAAATAACCAGACTTATTGGCCTGACAGACACTGGAGAAATCCCGAGCGTATAGCCCCTGGACAACCTTTTAGCTCAGTAATGAAGTCACTTCCAAGGTTCACCCTTCAGCCAAAGATTAGACAGCCCCATAAAGCAAAACGAGACTAATGGGGCACAATAGTTCAGGGACAAGGGCTAGAAGGCAGGAAGGGAAAGGAAAGCTGATAATACGGAGCCCAAGTTTGAGAAGGGACAGTGTTGACATGTTGTGGGATTGTTAACCATTGTCATAAAACAATATGTGTACTAACTGTTAAATGAAAAACTATTTGTCTGGTAAATCTTCATCTAAAGTATAACAAAAAAAAATTTAAAACAAGAAAAAACTGTCAACCAAAAATAATATATTCTGCAAAACTCTCACTCAAAGATGATGGTGAAATTAGGACATTTTCAGATAAACAGAAATTAAAGCAATATGTAAAAACCAAACCATACTTACAAGAATTATTAAAGGGAGTCCTTCAGTTTGAGAACAAAGAACATCAGATGACAGCCCGAATCTAGGAAGCAAGACTGCACCTGCCAGATACCAAACTACGAAATGAACTCTCAAAGATAAAACAAAACTAAAAGGTTTACAACAGGGAACCAGAGAGATCAATCTGTAAATGACAACAATATCAGAACAATAAAAGAGGGAATAAATGGTGTAAGTATAGAACTTTCAAATGGAGAGGAAGGCAAGGCGATGCCAAGTAATAAAAGACTGGTTCAAACATAGAAAGATAAGGGTAAATCTCAAGGTAACCACAAAGAAAGCTAACAAACCTACACATCAAAATAGAGAAAAAAAACATAAAGTCTCAGTAAACAAAAAAATCTAAAAAAACAAAAGAAATGAAAAAAAATCCACAAACAAAAGGAATCCAGACCAGAAGAGTAAGAGGAACAAAGAAAATGTCAGCACCACAAAAAAAAAGCACTACAAAATGACAGCAATAAACTCATACCTATCAAAAATTACACTTAACGTAAATGGCCTAAATGCACCCATAAAGAGAAAAAGTGACAGAATTGATTTAAAAAATAGGATCCATCAATATGCTGTCTACAAGAGACACATCTTAGAATCAAAGATGTAAATTTATTAAAAATCAAAGGATGGCAAAAATATATCAAGCAAACAGCTACCAAAAAACAGTAGGAATGGCAATACTAATCTCAGATAAAATAGACTTTAAAACAAAATCCACCACAAAGGACAAAAAAGGGCAGTATATAATGATTAAAAGGATGATCCATCATGAAGACATAACCATAATAAACATCTATGCACCCAATGACAGGGCTCCAAAATACATAAAACAAACTCTAACAGCACTGAAAAGAGAAATTGGCAGTTCCACAATAATAGTAGGAGACAACACCCCACTCTCAGTAAAGGACAGAATATAAAGAAACTCAACCAAGATACAGAAGATCTAAAGGCCTCAACGAGCCAACCTGACCTCATTGACATATATAGAACACTCCACCCAACAGCTGCAAAGTACACATTCTTTTCCAATGCACATAGAATGTTCTCCAGAATAGACCACATCTCAGGCGACAAAGCAACCCTCAACAAAATCCAAAGCATTAAGATAATAGAAAGTATCTTCTCTGATCATAACACCATCAAAGTAGAAATTAATAACAAGAAGAGCAAGGAAATAAAAATCAATTACTTGGAAACTGAATAACACCCTGCTTAAAAACCACTGGGTAATAGAAGAAACCTAGATGGACTAAAAAAAAAAATCCTAGAAACAAACGAGAATGAAAACACGTCATACCAAAATCTTTGGGATATAGCAAAAGCAGTCCTCAGAGGACAATTTATAGCAATAGATGCACACCTTTAAAAAGAAAAGAAAAGAAAGGAACAAAATCAAAACATTAGCTACACAACTCAAACAAATAGAAAGAGAACAGCAAAAGAAGCCTATAACCACCAGAAGAAAGGAAAAAATAAAGATGAGAGTAGAAATAAATGAAATAGAGAATAGAAAAACAATAGAAAGAACCAACAAAACCAAAAATCTTTTCTTTGAAAGGATCAATAAAATCGACAAACCACTGGCCAAATTGACACAAGAAAAACAGGAAGAGGACAAAAATAACCCAGATAAGAAATGAAATGATGGACATTACAACCAACCCAATTGAAATAAAAAGGATCATAACAGAGTACTATGAAAAACTATACTCCAACAATTTTGAAAACCTAGAGGAAATGGATAAATTTCTACAAAACACACTACCTACCCAAACTAACACAAAATGATGTTAAAAATCTGAAGACTCATAACAAGAGAAGTGATTGAAAAAGGGAATAAAAAAACTTCCAACAAGAAAAAAAAGCCCTAGCCCAGATGGCTTCACTGGAGAATTCTCCCAAACATTCAGAGAAGAGGTTTTACTAGTACTACTCAAACTATTTCAAAACATGCAAATGGAAAGCATACTTCCAAATTCATTCTGTGAAGCCCGCATAACCCTGATACCAAAACCAGGCAAAGATGCCACAAAAAAAGAAAATTACGGACCAGTCTCTCTCATGAATATAGATGCAAAAATTCTCAACAAAATTCTCGCCAATAGAATTCAGCATCATATCAAAAAAATAATACAGCACAACCAAGTGGGATTCATACCATGTATGCAAAGATGATTCAACATTGGAATATCAATCAACATAATCTACCACATAAATAAAACAAATAATCACACGATCATCTCAATCAATGCAGGCAAGACATTTGACAAAGTCCAACACCCATTCCTGATAAAAACTCTCAATAAAATAAGCATAGAAGGGAAATTCCTCAACAAAATAAAGGGCATCTATACAAAACCAACAGCCAAAGTCATTCTTAATGGAAAGAAACTGAAAGCATTCCCCTTGAGAACAGGAACAAAACAAGTATGCCCTTTATCACCATTCCTGTTTAACATCGTCCTGGAGGTCCTAGCTAGAGCAATAAGGCAAGAAAAAGATATAAAGGGCATCCAAATTTGTTATGAAGAAGTAAAACTGTCCCTATTTGGAGACAATATGATACTATACATAGAAAACCCAAAAGATTCCACGAGAAAACTACTGGAACTAACAGAAAGATTCAGCAGTGTAGCAGGATACAAGATAAACATACAAAAATAAGTTGGATTCCTATACACCAATAAAGAAAACAATGACAAGGAAATCAGGAAAATAATACCATTTATAATAGCCCCTAAAAAAATAAAATACTTAGGACTAAATCTAACCAGGGATGTAACAGACCTATACAAAGAAAACTACAAAACACTACTGCAAGAAACCAAATGAGATCTACATAAATATAAAAACATACCATGCTCATGGATAGGTAGACTCAACATGGTGAAAATGTCAATTCTACACAAAGCAATCTGCAAATAAAATGCAATCCTGATCCAAATACTAATAGCATTCTTTAAAGAGATGGAAAAACTAATCATTAACTTTATATGGAAAGGGAAGAGGCCCTGGATAAGTAAAGCACTATTGAAGAAGAATAATAAAGTACGAGGACTCACACTCCCTGACCTCAGAATCTACTATATAGCTACAGTAGTCCAAACAGCCTGGTACTGGTACAATGACAGATACACTGACCAACAGAACAATTGAGAATGAAGATGTAAATCCATCTACCTACGGTCACCTGATCTTTGACAACAGCCCAGAATCTATCAAATGGGGAAAAGTCAGTCTTTAAACAAATGGTGCTGGCAAAACTGGATGTCCATCTGCAAACAAATGAAACACGACCCATACCTCACACCATATACAAAAACTCATTCAAAATGGATCAAAGACCTAAACATAAAATCAAAAACTACAAAAATCATAAAAAAAAAATAGGATCAGTGTGAGGCCCTAATACATGGCATTAACAGGATATGAACCATAACTAATGACAAACAAACTCCAGAATATAAGCTAGATAACTAGGATCTTTTAAAAATTAAACACTTCTGCTCATCAAAAGACTTCACCAAAAGAGTAAAAAGAGAACCTACAGACTGGGAAAAAAATTTTAGTTATGAAAAATCCAACAAAGGTCTAATCTCTAAAATCTACAGGAAAATACAGCCACCTCTACAATAAAAAGAGTAATAATCCAATTAAAATTCAGGCAAAGGAAATGAACAGACACTTCACCAAAGAAGACATTCAAGTGGCTAACAGCCTCATGAGGAAATACTCACAATCACCAGCCATTAGAGAAATGCAAATGAAAACCACAATGAGAAACCATCTCACCCTGGCATTACTGGCATGAATCAAAAAAACAGAAAACAAATGTTGGAGAGGCTGCAGGGAGATGGGAACTCTTATGCACTGCTGGTGAAAATGCAAAATGGTACAACCATTTTGGAAAACCATGTGGTGCTCCCTTAGAAAGCTAAAAATAGAAATACCATAAGATCCAGCAATCCCACTCCTAGGAATATAACCTAGAGAAATAAGAGCCATCACACAAATAGACATATGCACACCCACGTTCATTGCAGCATTGTTCACAATAGCAAATAAATGGAAACAATCTAGATGCCCATCAACAGATGAATGGATAAACAAACTATGGTAAATACACACAATGGAGTACTATGCAATGATAAGGAACAATGATGAATCTGTGAAGCATCTCTCACAAGATAGATGAAACCAGAGGACATTATGCTGAGTGAAATAAGTCAATCACAAGAGGACAAATATTGTATGAGATCACTACTATAACAACTTATGAAAAGGTTTACACATAAAAAGAAATAATCTTTGATGGTTACAATGGAGGGGAGGGGTGGGGAAGGAAAAACACTGAATAGACAATAGATAAAGAGGTAACTTTGGTGAAGGGTAGGACGGTACAGAATACTGGGGGAGCCAGCACAACTTGTACAAAGCAGGGTTGTGTATGTTCCATAGACACATCCAGACTCCCTGACAGACTGAATTGCTGGACTGCGGGCTGTGGGGACCTTGGTTTCAGGAATATCTAGCTCAATTGGCATGACATAGTTTGTAAAGAAAATGTTCTACATTCTACTTTGCTGGGTAGTGGCTGGGCCTTAAAAGCTTGTGAGTGGCCATCTAAGATATTCCACTGGTCTCACCCTATTGGGAGTAAGGGTGAATGAAGAAAATTAAAGATACAAGGGAAAGAGTAGTCCAAAGGACTAATGGACCACAACTACTACCTCCAGCAGACTTAGTTCAGTACAACTGAATGGTGCCTGGCTACCACCACTGACTGCTCTGACAGGGATCACAGCAGAGGGACTGGACAGAGCTGGAGAAAAAGGTAGAACAAAATTCTAATTCACAAAAAAAAGGCCAGACTTACTGGCCTGACAGAGACTGGAGGTACTCCAAGAGTATGGCCCCCAGACACCCTTTTAGCTCAGTAATGAAGTCACACCTGCGGTTCAGCCTTCAGCCAAAGATTAGACAGGCCCATAAAACAAAACAAGACTAAAGGGGCACACCAGCCTAGGGGCAAGGACTAGAAGACAGGAGGGGACAGGAAAGCTGGTAATAGGGAGCCCAAGGTCGAGAAGGGAGAGGATTGACACGTCGTGGGATTGGTAATTAATGTCACAAAACATGTGTACTGTTTGTACTAAGCTAGTTTGTTCTGTAAACCTTCATCTAAAATACAATACGAAAAAAAAGTGATTTCTTCAGAGGCATGGTAACAATTCCGATTATAAGAAGTGATTGAGTGGTTCCAGGGCCCAGAAAAGAAAAGAAACAAACGAGAGGAATTATTTTTAGAGTGGGAGTCCCTGAGTAGTGCAAATGGCTAAGCACTCAGCAACTAAACAGCTTGAATGCAGAGATGCCTCAGAAGAAAGGCCTGGTGATTGACTCCTGAAAGATCTCAGTCTTGAAAACCATATAGAGCAGTTCTACTCTGAAACACAGGGGGTCTCCATGAGTTGGAATCAACTTGATGACTCGACAACAACTGGTTTGTTTTTTGTTTTGGTTTGGTTTGGTTTAGCATACAATGACACTTCCCTACACGTAGAAAATATAAAATGTGTCTTTTGAAATGATAGATTATCCTTTGGCATTAGGCCTTAACTTTCCTTTTTTCAGGCTTATACCCAGAAATAGGGAGTCCCTAGGTCACGCGAATGGTTAACAGGTTTGGCAGCTAACCAAAAGGTTGGAGTTTTGAGTCCACCGAGAGGTACCCTGGAATAAAGTCCTGGCGATCTACTTCCAAAAAACTCAGCCATTGGAAAATGATGCACTGTTCTACTCTGACACATATGGAGTAACTGTGAGTCTTAGTCAACTCAAATGGCAATTGATACTGAATAAAGAAAAAGTGTTTCTTAGAGGCCCTCGATCCTGAGAGGCCAAGCTTGAAATCATTGATTCTGCTCTTAGAATGTTAAATTACCCTTTCTAAGGACCACCACATGTCTGTCAGCTACCACATGTCTGTCAGTTTCTGGTGTGGTGGCTTGCATGCTGTTGTGATACTGGAAGCTTTGCCACTGGTATTTCACATACCAGCAGGGTCACCTGTGGTGGACAGGTTTCAGTGGAGCTTCCAGACTAAGACAGACTAGGAAGAAGGACCTGGCAGTTTACTTCTGAAAAAATTGGCCCCTGAAATTCTTACGAATAGCAGTGGAACATTGTTTGATGTAGTGCCAGATGAGCCCCTCAGGGTGGAAGGCACTCAAAATACTACTGAGGAAGAGCTCCCTCCTCAAAGTAGAGTCGATCTTAATGAGATAGATAGAGTCAAGTTTTCAGGACCTTCATTCGCTGATGTGGCACAACTCAAAGTGAGAATAAACAGCTGCAAACATCCATTAATAATCAGAACATGGAATGTGTGAAGTATGAATCTAGGAAAATTGGAAGTCGTCAAAAATGAAATGGAACACATAAACATCGATATCCTAGGCATTAGTGAGCTGAAATGGACTGTTATTGGCCATTGTGAATCAGACAATCATATGGTTTACTATGCCAGGGATGACAAACTGAAGAGGAATGGCATTGCGTTCATTGTCAAAAAGAACGTTTCGAAATCTATCCTGAAGTACAATGCTGTCAGTGATAGGATAATATCCATACACATACAAGGAAGACCAGTTAATATGACAATTATTCAAATTATGCACCAATCACTAAGACCAAAGATGAAGAAATGGAAGATTTTTACCAACTTCTGCAGTCTGAAATTGATCAAACATGCAATCAAGATGCATTGATAATTGCTGGTGATTGGAATGCAAAAGTTGGAAACAAAGAAGGAGTGCTAGTTGGAAAATATGGCCTTGGCAATAGAAACGATGCCAGAGCTTGCATGACAGACTTTTGCAAGACCAATGACTTATTCATTGCAAATATCTTTTTTCAACTACATAAATGGCGACTATATGCATGGGCCTTGCCAGATGGAATACACAGGAATCAAATCGACTACATCTGCGGAAAGAGACAATGGAAAAGCTCTACATCATCAATCAGAACAAGGTCAGGGGCCAACTGTGGAACAGACCATCAATTACTCATATGCAAGTTCAGGGTGAAGTTTAAGACAATTAGAATGAGTCCATGAGAGCCAAAGTATGACCTTGAGTGTATCCCACCTGAATTTATAGACCATCTCAAGAATATATTTGACACATTGAACACTAAAGACCAGATGAGTTGTGGAATGACATCAACGACATCACTCATGAAGAAAGCAAGAGGTCATTAAAACGACAGAAAAGACAAAAATGGATATCAGAAGAGAATCTGAAACTTGCTCTTCAATGTCGAGTTGTTGAAGCAAATGGAAGAATTGAGGAAGTAAAAGAGCTGAGCAGGAGATTTCAAAGGGTGGCTCCAGAAAACAAAGTAAAGTATTATAATGACACGTGCAAAGACCTGGAGATAAGAAAACCAAAAGGGAAGAACACGCTTGGCATTTCTCAAGCTGAAAGAACTGAAGAAAAAATTCAAGCCTCAAGTTGCAATAGTGAAGGATTCTACAGGGAAAATATTAAATGATGCAGGAAGCATCAAAAGAAGATGGAAGGAATACACAGAGACACTGTACCAAAAAGAATTGGTCGACGTTCAACCATATGATCAAGAACCGATGGTACTGAAAGAAGAGGTCCAAGCTGCACTGAAGGCATTGGCAAAAAAACAAGGCTCCAGGAATTGACGGAATACCAGTTGAGATGTTTCAACAGATGCAGCACTGGAAGCGCTTGCTCATTTATGCCAAGAAATCTGGAAGACAGCTACCTGGCAAACGGACTGGAAGAGATCCATATTTTTACCCATTCCAAAGAAAGGTGATCCAGTGGAATGTGGAAATTAGTGAACAATATGATTAATATCACACACAAGTAAAACTTTGCCGTAGATCATTCAGAAGCTGCTGCAGCAGTATACTGACAGGAAACTGCCAGAAATTCAAGCCAGATTCAGAAGAGGATGTGGAACAAGGGATATCATTGCTGATGTCAGATAGATCATTGCTGAAAGCAGAGGATACCAGAAAGATGTTTACCTGTGTTTTATTGACTAAGCAAAGGCATTTGACTGTGTGGATCAGAATAAATCATGGATAACATTGTGAAGAATGGGAATTCCAGAACACTTAATTGTGCTCATGAGGAACGTGTACTTAGATCAAGAGACAATGTTTGAACATAACAAGGGGATATTGTATGGTTTAAAATCAAGAAAATTGTGTGTCAGTGTTGTATCCTTTCATCATACTTATTCAATCTGTATGCTGAGCAAATAATCTGAGAAGCTGAACTATATGAATGTCTTAGTCATCTAGTGCTGCTATAACAGAAATACCACAAGTGCGTGGTTTTAACAAAGAGAAGTTTATTTCCTTACAGTAAAGTAGGCTAACAGTCCAAATTCAGGGTGTCAGCTCCAGGGGAAGGCTTTCTCTCTCTCTTGGCCTTCTCATCAGTGTTCCCCTGGACTAGGAGCTTCTCGGTGCAGGGACCCCAGTCCAAAGGACGCGCTCTGCTCCCAGCACTGCTTTCTTGATGGTGTGTGGTCTGCAGTTCTCCACTTGCTTCCCTTTCCTTTTATCTCTTGAGAGATAAAAGGTGGGGCAGGCCACACCCCAGGGAAACTCCCTTTACATTGGATCAGGAATGTGACCTGGGTAAGGGTGGAGTTAAAATCCCACCCTAATCCTCTTTAACATAAAGTTACAATCACAAATTGGAGGCCAACCACACAATTCTGGGAATCATGGCCCAGCCAAATTGATACACACATTTTTGGGGGGACACAATTGAAACCATGACAATGAAGAAGACCATAGCATCAGGATTGGAGGAAGACTCCTTAACAACCAGCGATATACAGATGACACAACCTTGCTTGCTGATGAAGATCAAAGACTACAGCCTTCAGTATGGATTACACCTCAACGTACAGAAAACAAAAATCCTCATAACTGGACCAATAAGCAACATCATGATAAACAGAGAAAATATTAAAATTGTCAAGGATTTCATTTTACTAGGATCCACAATCAATGCCCATGGAAGCAGCAGTCAAGAAATCAAGCAATGCATTGCATTAGGCAAGTCTACTGCAAAAGACCTCTTTAAAGTGTTAAAAAGCAAAGAAGTCACTTTAAGGACTAAAGTGCACCTGACCCAAGATATGGGCCTTTCAATCACCTCATATGCATGTGAAAGCTGGACAATGAATAAGGAAGACAGAAGAAGAATCGAAGCCTTGGAATCATGATGTTGGCGAAGAATATTGAATATACCATGGACTGCTTGCTAGAAGAATGAACAAATCTGTCTTGGAAGAAGTACAGCTAGAATACTCATTAGAAGCAAGGATGGCGAGACTTTGTCTCATATATTTTGGACGTGTTATCAGGTGGGACCAGTCCCTGGAGAAGGACATCATGCTTGGTAAAGTAGAAGATCGGCAGAAAAGAGGAAGACCCTCAGTGCGATGGACTGACACAGTGGCTGCAACAGTGGGCTCAAGCATAACAATGATTGTGAGGATGGCGCAGAACTGGGCAATGTTTCATTGTGTTAAACATAGGGTCACTATGAGCCGGAACTGATTTGATATGGTGCCTAACACCACCACAACAAGGATCACTATTGTTTATGCTGTTTCCTCTTTATCTTTCTTACTTGCAAGGGCTTAGCCTCTCTGGGAAAATTCAAATGTTGGGAAAATGATTTGACACCATTTGTCTGAGAGATGATGTATTCCCCTCACAACATGGAAAAAGGGGAGGGGAGGCCAGTGTGGTATGGGGATTTTTCTATACTTCTATAAATTCCCAGAATGGCAAATATATCTATATTCCATAATAAGCATGAAATATCCTTTAAGGCCAAATATATATGTTGCTTTTCAAATAGCCATCTATTTTGACTTCCTTTCATTTGGGAAAATAACCGAGAAATTATTATTAATTCAGAAACACTGTCTACTGGCATATACCTCAAAGCAAATGAGAACTCTGAGATAATCTGATCTAATGCTTCACCTTCATTGAGCATTTGATTACCCAGAAAAGCATCTATTGGCTCATGAACCCTCTAAGTGTAATGATTAACCCAAGAGCAAACATAGCATCTAGACAAGGCAAATACAACCTAGCCATTTACTAAGTTTTAAGATGGAAGCCACATTGCCCATAGGTGGTAGTTACCTAGGTAGCAAGTGGTCAGCTAGTCCTACCCAAGTGAGCACAGCTGTTAGGCCCTCTGCTTCTAAAATGCAGACTCAGTAAAAGTGGAGCTAGAAGATTAACCTGCATGAATAGTTAAAGCCTCCCAATAGCAGCACCAAATGTTCCCTTTCTTTGTATTGCTGAGGAGCAATCTGAGAATACTGAGTGCAAATATATTGGTCTCAGGCCATATAACTGCAGCATCTGGCCATCAGGGAGTAGAAGGCTGGAGAAAGTGGAAGAAAGGATTGTTTTCATGACTTATGTAAATTTGTGAGCAGAGGTAAATAAAATGGAAGAATAAGAGAAAAAAGACTAAAAGTGTCATTAAGTGAAAAAATAAGAGCAGAAGTTAGAAGGAATGTCAGAATTTAACTACACACTTCCTTATTTTATAGAAAAATAAACTAAAACCCAGAGAGGAGACATAATTTGCTGGAGATCAACAGCTAGCTCATAACAGAACTTGGATTAAAACTGGGACTTTCGAGAGGTGGGGCCAATATGGCAGAGTAGTCAGACACTTCCAGTGGTCCCTTTTAAAACAAAGACCCAAAAAAACAAGTGAATCGATTATATATGACAATCTAGGAGACCTGAACATCAAAGGCAAACTTGAGGAATCGGACTGAGTGACGGGGGAGGGAGAGATGGTTAGGAAGCAGCGAGGAGTTGCCAGACCTGACCCAGCGGAAGCCAGAGCCCTTCAGCCTGGATCAGCTCGGGGGTGAGCAGTGAGGCAAGCAACGCCACTCAGGAGGCGTTTTCCACATCAGGAGAGACGCAGCAGCTCAGAGTCTACTCGGCTATCCAGAACCAGTGAGAAGCAGCCCTCAATCAGCGAAAGATATATGTTTGCATGTGGCCTACTGCGTGGATCAAAAACACCCCCGTTAAGGAAAAACCTCTCTCCCATTTACCTCCCTGATCCCTGCTATGCACGGGGTTCAGGATGGCTTCGGAGACTGGTGAGTCCCCTAGGCTGGAAGCAGGACCCATGATGCCCCTGAGCCATTCTCCCAGCCTTGGAGAGGGAACAAATTATCAAACACTGGGAAAAAATAATCAGCCGGCTGCCCTAAGCCAGGAACTCAGGGTAGGCACAGCTGCTTTGCCTAGGCACAGGCATAGGGGATTCACAGACTTTGAGTGCCCTTCCCCCTGCATAGACATGTGTGGGCCCATTTCAACAGCGTAGGCCTTTGTTACCTCAGTACAACTGGGTATATACCTGAAGTCTAACTTCAACGTTTTTAGCTGTGAAGTGGCAGGTTCGTGCTATTTGACAGTGCTCTGCCCATTAAGCAGTGTCCTCACCTACCCACATCAGGGCCCTGGTAACTGGTGCCTCCACCCACACCACCTAGCCACCTGCAACAGGGGCTGAAGAAAAAGAAGTCTCCCCACAGTCCTTACAGCCAACAGCATTGGGTGTTCATAGTTCAGCTGCAAAACCCACCCACCTACGCACTCTAGGGAACACAGACATGCTTTCTTCCTGGACACTCAAGGGCAGCCGTTGGCCCCCTGCCTTGCTCAGCATGTGTCCCCTGCTGCAGCCAGATGCCTGTCCCTATACCAATCACCCATGCCTATCTAGCACTGTAGATGAGAGTCTGCAACTCACACTTGGTGGCTGACTACCTGGACACCTGAGCTGAATCCACACAGGAGGAGTGGGCAGACTCCTGTGCTCACATACTTATTGGCAGTTCTGGCCACCTGGTGGCAAGACGTTGGAGCTTCAGGGGTGCTGGTGATTGGGCTAGCTCACACGAGCAGCCTGTTTGAGCATATCAAAACAAAACAAAACAAGAACTAGGACACAGTAAGCAAACATAAAACAAATAAATGCTATAACTTACTGATGGCTTGGAGACAACAGTCAATATCAAATCACACAAAAAGGCAGACCATGATGGCTTCAGCAAGGCCCCAAAATAAAAAATCTAGAAATTTTCCAGAGGAAGATAATTTCTTGGAATCACTAGAGGCAGAATACAAAAGATTAATATACAGAACTCTTCAAGAGACCAAGAAGGAAATTATGCAAAATGGAGAACACAAAATAGAGGAATTTAAAAAGGTTAGAGAAGACCATAATGACAAATTTTATAGGCTGCAAGAATCCATAGACAGACAGCAATCAGAAATCCACAAGATTAACAATAAAATTTCAGAATTAGACAACTCAATAGAAAGTCATAGGAGCAAAATTGAGGCAACGGAAGTCAGAATTAGTCAGACTGAAGTTAAAGCACTTGACACCAACTTATTTGAGGAAAAATCAGATAAAAGGATCTTAAAAAATTAAGAAAACCTAAGAATTATGTGAGATATTCTATCAAGAGGAATAACCTAAGAGTGATAGGAGTACCAGAAGTGGGGGATAACAGAAAATACAGAGAGAATTATTGAAGATTTGTTGGCAGAAAACTTCCCTGATATCATGAAAGATGACAAGATATCTATCCAAGATGCTCATCAAATCCCACATAAGGTAGATCCCAAAAGAGTGTCACCAAGACATATTATATCAACTCGCCAAAACCAAGGATAAAGAGAGAATTTTAAGAGTGGCTAGGGATAGATGAAAAATCATCTACAAAGAAGAGTCAATAAGAATAAGCTTGGACTACTCAGCAGAACCCATGCAGGCAAGAAGGCAATGGGATGACACATATGAAGCCTTGAAGGAAAAAAATTGCCAGCCAAGAAGTATATACCCAGCAAAACTGTCTCTCAAATATGATGGTGAAATTAGGGCATTTCCAGATAAACAGAAATTTACAGAATTTGCAAAAAACAAGCCAAAATTACAAGAAATACTAAAGGGAGTCCTCTGGTTAGAAAATCAATAACATCAGATGACAACCAAAGACTAGAATACAGGACAGAAAAACCAGATATCAACCCAGATAAAGAAGTCACAAAAGTAAATCACAGCTAAAACACTGAATATAGGGAATCAGAGATGTCAATATGTAAAAGATGACAACAGTAAAAGAAAAAAGAAGGACTAAAAAATGTAGTCATAGATTTTTCATATGGAGTCAAGGCAATATAAAGAATAAAAAGACTGGTATAAACTTAGAAAATAGGGGTAAATATTAAGGTAACCACAAAGGAAACTAACAATCCTACACATCAAAATGAAAAACAAAAAAATATAAAGACTCAGCAAATACAAAATCAACAACAATTAAAAAGATGAAAAGAAAATACATAAAGAAAAATGACTCAGCACAGAAAATTAAATGCAACAAAGAAACTATCGACAACACAAAAAAAAAGACATCAAAATGACAGCACTAAAATCATACCTATCAATAATTATGCTAAATGTAAATGGAGTAAATGCACCAATAAAGAAAAAGAGAGTGGAAGATTGGATAAAAAAACACAATCTGTCTATATGCTGCCTACAAGAGACACACCTTAGACTTAAAGACACAAACAAACTAAAACTCAAAGGATGGAAAAAAATATACCAAGCAAGCAATACTCAAAAAAGAGCAGGAGACTTCCGG
>NW_004444003.1:14192773-14194757 GCF_000243295.1 Trichechus manatus latirostris | reverse complement strand
GAGTCACACATCAATCCTGAAACCCTAAGCATCAAATGAAGAGATAAAGAACTCAGCCAAGCACCGAATGGAATAAGAAACTGACCAAGAACAGAAAGCGAAGAGAGATACATGCAGAGGTCCCCTATCAGCTACCACAGCACGGATCCACCATCTTGGACTCCTATCAGAGATCAGTGAACAGCAGGCACAAGAAAGCAGCTTCACGGAGCTTCCAGCAGGAGACAGAGCAACTGGTAACCCATGATATAGGCTTTCCAACCCCCCACCCTTCTTCACCCCCACTTAGCCTCCTCTGCTTCCTGCAGCCACAGTCTATTGGCCAGGAAGCACCAATTTCCCCACCAGTGCCGCTTGGATTCCACCCACCTGCACTGGCCAGCTCCATAAGTGCCATTTGTTGGCTGCTGGTGTTGCTTTTTTCTGCTTCTTTATATTTCTTCCTTACCTCTCATCACCTCCCCCTCCTTTCTCTCAAATATCGGGCTCCATGTGCCATCTTTGCTTCCTCCTGAAAGGCTGCAAAACACTGTTCGATTGTGAAACTGCTTCCCAGCCCGTGCCGCCACACTGGTGGGACCCCAGGGGCTTTTCTGTTTGTTTGTTTGCTCTGATTTGTTCTGTCTTGATTGTTTGTTTGTTTTCTTTTTTTTTTTTTCCTCAGCTTGGGAGCAGCTTCTAGTCAGGCAGTACCACGAGGCTTGGAAGCTAGTCTTTACTCTGCACAGATGCACAGGACATCCCTGGAGGCATTTCTTTTTTCCTGTTTTGTTTTTTTCTTTTCTTTTCTTTTCTTGGTTTGCTTGTTCTTGGTTTTTTTCATTTCTTTGTTTAGTTTTCTTCTCATTATTATTCCCTTTTTGTCTTTCTTCATTTCCAGTTTCTCAATTTATTCATTTTTTTTCATTTGACCTTCTTTTTTTTTCATTTTTGTTTTTCCCCATTTCTAAATCTCTCATCTCTCCACTCCAATAAGCTCCCTTAGCACTCTTTTTTGTTTGTGTGTATGTTTTGGCTCCTATTCCTCTCTCCTCTTTCTCATCTTTCCCATACCCATCTTAGTTCCAAACATCACAGTCTACCCCTCCTTTGTGTCTACCTGCACCATGCACTGAACATCACACTCCCAAGCAACACAGGCATGGCCTACTGGAACCTGCCCTGCACTGATTCCCAGTCTGCACTGTCAGTTCTGGTAAGTGCCAAAAAAAAACCTATCCCAGCAACTCCCCTTCAGCTGGACCTGCCCTGCTGTACCATACCTAAGTGACCCTGTCCATTGGATAAGGAGGTGAAAGGTATCAAGCCCACAGATGAGCAAACAACAAAGAACACACAGCCCACACGCTCTGACACAACCAAATAAAACAAAAACGCAGGATGAAACAAACAAATCTACAATCAATAAATGAGGAAAATAACCACTGAATGCCCCCAAAACAGCAGACAATATCAAAGCATTTACAAAAACAAGACAGGATGGTTCCAGTAGGTGTCCAAAATAAAACACCATATGACCTTCTAGTAGAAGAAAAGGCACTAGACCTAACTGACAGGGAATTCAAATCTCTAATATTCAGAATTATCCAAGAGTTGAAGCAAAAAACAGACAAAAATGAGGAAGAAATAGACAAATTCATAGAAAAGACAGAAAAATTCATGGAAAATACAGAACAAAAAATGGAAGAGTTCAAGAAAATAATACAGGAACAAAATGTAAAAATAAATTCACAACTAGAAATCATACAAAAATTAGAAATCCAAAAGATAAACAACAAGATTTCAGAAATGGACAGTGTCATAGAAAGGTTGAGGAGCAGGTTTGAAATGATGGAAGATAGGATCAGTGAAATTGAAGACAAACACTTGGATACAACTCTGAGGAAAAATCAGAAAAAAGAACGAAGAAAAATGGAGAGACCCGGAGAATTATGTGGGATACAATCAAAAGCAAAACTATGCGAGTGATCAGAGTTCCAGAACA
>NW_004444003.1:14190052-14191790 GCF_000243295.1 Trichechus manatus latirostris | reverse complement strand
CACTAATAGACATATGCACACCCATATTCATTGAAGCACTGCTCACAACAGCAAAAAGATGGAAATAACCTAGATGCCCATCAACAGATGAATAGGTAAACAAACTATCGTACATAAACACAATGGAGTATTATGCAACGAGAAAGAACAATGATGAATCTGTCAGGCATCTCATAACCTGAATGAAACCGGAGGACATTATGCTGAGTGAAATAAGTCAATCACAAAAGGACAAATATTGTGTGAGACCTCTACTTTATAACTCATGTAAAATTTACACACATAAAAAAACAATCTTTGTTGGTTATGAGGGATGGGAAGGATGGGGGAAACTAAATAAATAAGTGGCAACTTTTGTGAAGGGTAAGACAATACACATTACTGGGGAAGCCAGCACAGCTTGTACAAGAAAAGGTCATGGAGGTGCAATAGACACTTCCAAACTCCCTGAGAGACTGAATTGCTGGGCATAGGGCTGTGTGGACCATGGTGTTGGGGAACATCTAGCTCAATTGGCATAACACAGTTTACAAAGACAGTGTTCTACATTCTACCTTGGTGAGTAGCGTCTGGGGTCTTAAAAGCCTGTGAGCAGCTGTCTAAGGTACTCCACTGTTCTCATCCCTTCAGGAGCAAGGGAGAATGAAGAGAACAAGATACAAGGAAAAAGATTAGTCCAAAGGACTAATGGACCACAGCTACCAAGGCCTCCACCATACTGGGTCCAGTACAGCTAGATGGTGCCCAGCTACCACCACTGACTGCTCTGACGGGGATCACAATAGAGGGTCCTGGACAGAGCTGGAAAAGGATGTAGTACAGAATTCTAACTCACAAAAAAAAAAAAGACCAGATTTACTGTCCTGACAGACTGGAGAAACTCTGAGAGTATGGCCATGGACACCCTTTTAGATCAGTGGTGAAGCCCCTCCTGATGTTCACCGTTCAACCAGGGATTTGACAGCCTCATAAAACAAAACAGGACTAATGAGACACAGTAGTCCAGGGACAAGGACTAGGAGGCAGAAGGGGACAGGAAAGCTGGTGATAGGGAACCCAAGATTGAGAAAGGAGAGTGTTGACATGTCATGGGTTTGTTAACCATTGTCGTAGGGCAATATGTATACTGTTTAATGAGAAACTATTTGTTCTGCAAACCTTCATCTAAGGTACAAAAAAAAAGAATTATATATGTGAGATCAAATGGACAACAGCAACTCAAAAGGTTTGATGGGAAGCCTAGGGGACAGTGAGGTGAAGATAATAGTGATAGAATAATTTGGAAAAGGATAGTGAGAATAGCAGCACAACTGGAAGAAAGTAATCAATGTCACTGAGTTGTACATGTAGAAACTTTTAAAATGGTGTAACTTTGGCTATGTATATTTTCACTAAAAAAAAAGGTCCTCAAGGACGAGAAGGGAGAGAGTTGACCTGATGTGGGGTAGTCAACAAATGTCATAAAACAATATGTGTACTGACTGTTTAATGAGAAACTATTTGTTCTATAAACCTTCATCTAATGTACAATAAAACAATTTTAAAAAAAGAGCAGGAGTGGCAATATTAATCTCTGACAAGATACACTTTAAAGCAAAATCCACCACAAAGGATAAGGAAGGACACTACACAATGATTAAAGGGTCAGTAAACCAGGAGGACATAACTGTAATAAATATTTACGCACCCAACAACAGGGCTCCAAAATACATAAAACAAACACTAACAGCATTAAAAA
>NW_004444003.1:14171184-14189083 GCF_000243295.1 Trichechus manatus latirostris | reverse complement strand
AGACATGTTTCTAGAAACCCACTACCTACCTAAACTAACACAAACAGAGGTAGAACAACTAAATAAACCCATAACAAAAGAAGAGATTGAAAAGGTAATTTAAAAAACTCCCAACAGAAAAAAGCCCTGGCCAGGTTTGCTTCACTGGAGAATTCTACCAAACTTTCAGAGAAGAGTTAACACCACTACTACTAAAGGTATTTCAGAGCACAGAAAAGGATGGATACTCCAAAACTCATTCTATGAAGCCAGCATAACTCTGACACAAAAACCAGGTAAAGACACCACAAAAAACGAAAATTACAGACCAACGTCCCTCATGAACATTGACGCAAAAATCCTCAACAAAATTCTAACCAATAGAATTCAGCAACATATCCAAAAAAATAATTCAACATGATCAAGTGGGATTTATACCAGGTATGCAGGGATGGCTCAACATTAGAAAAACAATCAATGTAATCCAATACATAAATAAAACAAAAGACAAGAACCACATGATTTTAACAATCGATGAAGAAAAAGCAGTTGACAAAGTCCAACACCCATCATGATAAAAACTCTTAACAAAATAGGAATAGAAGGGAAATGTCTCAACATAATTAAGTGCATTTATACAAAGCCAATAGCCAACATCATACTAAATGGAGAGACTTTGAAAGCATTCCCTTTGAGAACGGGAACCAGACAAGGATGCCCTTTATCACCACTCTTATTCAACATTGTGCTGGAGGTCCTAGCCAGAGCAATTAGGCTAGAAAAAGAAAAAAAGGCATCCAAATTGGTAGGGAAGAAGTCAAAGTATCTTTATTTGCAGATGATATGATCTTATCCACCAAAAACCCCAAATAATCCACAAGAAAACTACTGGAACAAATGGAAAATTTCAGCAAAGTAGCAGGATACAAGATAACCATCCCAAAATCAGTTGGATTCCTTTATACCAACAAAGAGAACTTCCAAGAGGAAATGACCAAATGAATATCATTTACAACAGCCCCCAAGAAGATAAAATACTTAGGAATAAATCTAACCAGAGATGTAAATGACCTATACAGTGAAACTACAAGATACTACTGCAAGAAACCAAAAGAGACCTGCATAAGTGGAAAAACATACCTTGTTCATTTATAGCAAGACTCAACATTGTGAAAATGTCAATTCTACCCAAAGCGATCTACAGATACAATGCAATCCCGTTCCAAATTCCAACGACATTTTTTAATGAGAGGGAAAAACAAATCACCAACTTCATATGGAAAGGGAAGAGGACCTGAGTAAGTAAAGCCTTACTCAAGAAGAACAACAAAGTGGGAGGCCTCACACTACCTGATTTTAGAACCTATTATACCACCATGGTAGTCAAAACAGCCTAGTACTTGTACAACAGCCGATACATAGACCAATGGAACAGAATAGAGAATCCAGACATAAATTCATCCACCTATGCGCAACTGATATTTGACAAAGGCCCAAAATCCATTAACTGGGGAAAAGACAGTCTCTTTAACAAATGGTGCTGGCATAAGTGGATATCCATCTGCAAAAAACTGAAACCAGACCCATACCTCACACCATGCACAAAAACTAACTCAAAATGGAACAAAGACCAAAAAATTGAAAACAATAAAGATCATGGAAGAAAAGATAGGGCAACGCTAGGAGCCCTAATACATGGCATAAACACAATACAAACCATAAGTAACAATGCACAAGCACAAGAAGAGAGACCAGATAAATGGGAGCTCCTAAAAATCAAACACTTATGCTCATCAAAACACTTCACCAAAAGAGTCAAAAGACAACCAACAGACTGGGAAAAAAAATTTGCCTATGTCAAATCTGATCAGCATCTAATCTCTAAAACCTACAAGATACTGCAAAAACTCAACAACAAAAAGACAAATAACCTTATTAAAAAATGGGCAAATGATATGAACAGGCACTTTGCCAAAAAAGACATTCAGGCAGCTAACACACACGTGAAATAAATTCTCACGATCATTAGCCATTAGAGAAATGCAAATCAAAACTACAATGAGATACCATCTCACCCCAGCAAGGCTAGCATTAATCCAAAAAACACAAAATAATAAATGCTGGAGAGGTTGTGGAGAGACTGCAATACTTATACTCTGTTGGTGGGAATGTAAAAGATACAACCACTTTGGAAATCGATTTGGCACTTCCTTAAAAAGCTAGAAATAGAAGTACCATACTATCCAGCAATCTCACTCCTTGGAATGTATCCTAGAGAAATAAGAGCCGTCACGTGAATAGATATATGCACACCCATGTTCATCGTGGGAGTGTTCATGATAGCAAAAAGATGGGAACAGCCTAGGTGCCCATCAGTGGACGAACAGATAAACAAATTATGGTATAATCACACAGTTCAATACTATGCAATGATAAAGAACAACGATGAATCTGTGAAACATCTTACAACATGGATGAATCTGGAGGGCATTATGCTGAGTGAATTTAGTCAGTCACAGAAGGACAAATATTGTATAAGACCACTATTATAAGAACTCAGAAAAGTTTTAAACACAGAAGAAAACATCCTTTGATGTTTACAAGATTAGGGAGGGATGGGGAGAGTTATTCAGTAAATAGATAGTAGACAAGAATTCTCTTAGGTGAAGGGAAGGACAGCACACACTACAGGGGAAGTCAGCAAAACTGTATTAAACCAAAGTTAAGAAGTTTCCTGAATACAATCAAACACTTCGAGGGACAGAGTAGCAGGGGTAGAGGTCTGGGGACCACACTTTCAGGGGACATCTAGGTCAATTTGCATAATAACGTTTATTAAGGAAATGTTCTGCATCCTACTTTGGTGAGTGGCATCTTAAAGGCTAGCAAGCATGCATCTAAGATGCATCAATTGGCCCCAACCACCTGGAGTAAAGCAGAATGAAGAACACCAAAACCAGAAGGAACGTATTAGCTCAAGAGACAGAAAGGGCCACACAGACCAGAGATTTCATCACCCTGAGACCAGAAGAACTGGATGGTGCCTGGCTACCACCAATGACCACCCTGACAGGGAACACAACAGAGAGCCCCTGATGGAGCCAGGGAAGGGTGTGGTGCAGAACTCAAATTCTAGTAAAAAGACCAGACTTAATGGTCTGACTGAGCCTGGAGGAACCCCAGAAAGCACGGCCCCTGGACTGTTTGTCAACCCAGAACTAAAACCATTCCTGAGGCCAACTCTTCAGACAAAAATTGGACTGGACTGTGGGACATAAAATAATACTTGTGAAGAGTGTGCTTCTTAGCTCAAGTAGATACATGAGACTAAATGGGCAGCTTCTGTCTGGAGGTGAGATGAGAAGGCAGAGAGGGTTAGGAGCTGGTTGAATGGACACAGGAAATCAGGGGTGGAAAGGAGGAGTGTGCTGTCATAGTATGGGGAGAGCAATTAGGGTCTCATAACAATGTATGTAAGCATTTTTGTATGAGAGACTAACTTGAATTGTAAACTTTCACTTAAACTACAACAATTAAAAAAAAAAATAACTGGGACTTTCTAATTTACATTTCAGGTTTTTATCCACCTCCCAAAAGAAAATAGGGGAAACAAGGGAAAAATAAGTGACAAAGTAGGTAAAGAGATAAATAAAGGGGGAAATAAAGAGAAAAGAAACGAGTGAAAAATTAGACTGAGAAAGAGATGGAAACATAGAAAGAAGAAAAAAACAAACATCAAAATCGATGCTGATTCTAAAATTCATGTGCACAAGAAGAGCTAAGAAAATTTAGAAAAAAAATGAACACGACGTGGAACTAGCCCTACAGATTTCAGATATTATTGGAGCTGATGTAATTGAAGCAGTGTGTTACTACAACAGTAATCAAGAAGTATACCAATGGAACAAATATGAAGTCCCCGAACAGACCAATGTGTAAATGGAAATTAGCATATGGTAAAAACGTTATTTTAACAGTAGTGTTAGGATGAGGCGGGGGAGCAAGGGAGAATTAGCCAATAACTAGGTTTTAGCACAATTGACTGTACATTTGAGGAGAGAATTAACTTCCTATTTCACATCATTTAAAACAAAAAAACTGATAGATGAAAAATCTCAATAAAAAATGGCAGTATTGGCAATAGTTTTAAAGTATTAGAAGAAAACATAGGGGAATACCTCTTGGAGCATGGGAGGCCTTCCTAACCAAAGCACAAAAGGCAAAAGCCAAAAGGGAGGAGGCCTTCCTAACCAAAGCACAAAAGGCAAAAGCCAAAAAGGAAAAGATTGATAAATTAGACTACATCAGAATTTAAAACTTCTGTATTATAAAAAAGATCATAAACAAAGTTGAAAGTCAAGGGACAAATCAGGAGAAATATTGCAAATATCTCGTAAAGGATTTATGCCATAAAAGATAAAGAGTTCCTAAAATCAATCAAGAAAAAGACTATAAAAATAAAAAAAAATGGGTAAGGAATATAAGCAAACAATCCAAAGAAAAGGAAATGAAAATGTCCAATCACCGTATGAAAAGATGTTCTGTGTCACTTAAGATCAGGGAAAGGCCAATTAAAGCAAAACAAAAGACCACTTCACACTCATCAGCCAGGCAGATACGTTTGAAGATACTTCATATGTGGAGCTTGTATATTCATGCCCAACTGGTGAAAGTAAAAATGGGCACTGTCATGGTTTGAATTATGTCCTCCAAAAAATGTGCGTATCAATTTGGCTGGGCCATGATTCCCAGAATTGTGTGGTTGGCCTCCATTTTGTGATTGTAATTTTATGTTAAAGAGGATTAGGGTGGGATTTTAACACCACCTTTACCTAGGTCACATCCCGGATCTAATGTAAAGGGTGTTTCCCTGGGGTGTGGCCTGCACCACCTTTTATCTCTCAAGAGATAAAAGGAAAGGGAAGCAAGCAGAGAATTGGGGACCTCATACCACTAAGAAAGCAGTGCCGGGAGCAGAGCGTGTCCTTTGGATCCGAGGTCCCTGCACAGAGAAGCTCCTAGTCCGGGGTAACAATGATAAGAAGGCTGACAGAGAGAGAAAGCCTTCCCCTGGAGCTGATACCCTGATTTTGGACTTCTAGACTACTTTACTGTAAGGAAATAAACTTCTCTTTGTTAAAACCATCCACTTGTGGTATTTCTGTCATAGCAGCACTAGATGACTAAAACAGGCACCATCACTTTGAAGGGTAAATCGGTAAAATCTATTAAAACTAAAAAGAAGCCCTGGTGACACCATGGTTAAGCTCTCAGATGCTAACCAAAAGGTCAGCAGTTGGAACCCACCAGCCACTTCATGGGAAAAAAAGACCTGACTATCTGCTCTCATAAAGATTACAGCCTAGGAAACCCTATGGGGGAGTCCTACTCTGTTATACAGGGTTGCTATGAGTCAGAGTCAACTTAATGGCACACGACAGCTACATTATAGCTAAAAGGTCCTGGGGGGCACAAATGGTTTGTGCTTGTCTACTAACTGAAAGGTTGGCGGTTTGAACCCACCCAGCAGCACTGTGGAAGAAAGACCTGGCAATCTACTTCCATAAAGATTACAGTCAAGAAAATTATATGCAGCAGCTCTATTTTGTAATACATGGGACTGCCATGAACTGGAATCAACTTGATGACAACCAATTTGGTTTTTTGGTTTTTTAACAAAAGCTAAATTCCCAACTTTTCACTTTTATGTTTAAGCAAATAAAGAAATTACTTATCACTCTTCTAGTATAAAGGATCACAGCGACCAAAATCAGAGACCAGTGACAGCCCAGGAGCCTGGGCAAGGAAGGATGATTATACAATGACAGGATTGCATTCATAAGCACCTCAGCCCACAGCTGGGGACAGATGAGGGCACAGTTAGCGCCAGGTACAAGAACAAGGGAGGGAGGCAGCCAACTCAAGTGTCTCATGCCTCCTCTGTGGTGTTTAATGCCACTCACTCCCCCTGGCTATCCCAGACAGGGAAGACAGTTTCACCATCAGGTTAACTCATTTTCCAAACTTCAGTGATGAATCTATTTCAGGTTGGCAAGTGAAGCAATTAAATTCCTGAGTGGTTGGGGTCACTTACTGCTAAAAGAAAAATTGGACTCTGCCAGGCAAGAGAGACGCGTGTTATTAATCATGGCAGGGTCCTCCCATGCCTATTGTTCCTCACTGACCTCCCTTCTATTAGCTGACTTCATCTCATTTCTCAGTGGAGAGTTGCACTGGGGGCCTGGGTGGGAAGAAAAGTCATTTAAGTGTTGGTTACCCAGGAAATTAAAAATGGTACTAGGGCAGAAACAGTGAATTTGTTTCCTGTAATGTCTGGATCTTAAAGTTACTGGGGAAATAATGTCACAACTAGGTAGGAAACTAGGAAGGCTGAATACGAAGAGGTTAACCAGGAAAGCACAGGGAGGTGGAGGAGAGGGCAGGCGTTAGGTAGAGTCACGTGTTCAAGGCCCTGGATCACTTGCGTCCCTGGTGAAACCGTTTCTACATTTCTACCTTGTTCTAACCTTAAAATCTGAAATCCCAGGTCTCCCCTGTCACGCCTAACTCTGGCTCTTACTGCCTTTAGCTTAACAATCTGACTCTCATCCTCTGTGTCCCTGACCCCAATTCCTGGTTGTATTCTATGATTACCCCCCCATTTCTGATACAATAACAATAATAATTGTCATTCACTGAGTATTAGGCATTGTACTTAAGCATGTTATATGAATTATCTCATTTAGTAAACTCCGGATTTCTGACATCAGCCTGGTAAATGACCATGAATTCAAGACCGGCCTCCTCTTGACTGTTACACTTAGTGTGCCATCTTACCCGTGAGGTTTGCATCAGAATCACCAGGGATCCTTTGTCAAAAGAAACATCCTAGAACCCATCAAACTCTTCTGAAACAGAATCTCTAGGGGTGGAGCCTAGGAGTTATCCTGATGACCTGAATGTTGGTGTTGTTGTTTGTTGTTGTCGAGTCGATTCCGACTCATGGCGACCCCATGTGTGCAGAGTAGAACTGCTCCCTAGGGTTTTCATGGCTATGACCTTTCAGAAGCAGATCTCCAGGCTTGTCTTCTGAGGTACCTCTGGGTGATTTGAACTGCTAACCTTTCAGCTAGTAGTCAAACACTTAACTATTTGCATCATCCAGGGACCTTTGACCTGAGGGTTTACTCCTTGTTAAAAATAGCTAGTTTGGAACCTGGAGAGCATCTTGGCTTTGACTGATCCCAGGAAGAAACTAAACTCCTTCTTCTGCCTTTGAACCTATGTGGTGATCCCCATCTGGATACTCAGTGTACTAGTTTCTTCCTTGGGCTTTCTCCCATGGAGAGATATTGTAATTCAGGCTGCATAGTACTAACGTTTAAAAAAAAAAAAAAAGTGATTTGAGGGTTAATCATTGGTTCAGATAATCCACACCTCTTCTCTCTTTCTTAGACTACGCTTGGAAACTCCTTTGGCCGGGATCATCTGAATTCCTGACAGAACGTCCGAGTATGCCACACCCATCACTCTAAAGGTCTTCAAAATAAAAATGCTAATGACAACCAGAGATAGGATTATTCTGCCCCCAGATTTCATTGTAATAAGGAAAAAGTCTGTGAATCAGCCATTAGAAAGGACAAGGGGTGGGAAATCTTAAAGCAAAAGCAAGCACAGAATCCATCACCTGATAACACCATCCAGCCCACCAGTCTCTTTAATTAAGCATTAAATATGAAAGCAATTAAAAATAATAATAATAGCCAGGCTATTGTGCTGGGAAAAATGTATGGAAGATGAGGGGGTGGTGACCTTGACCTGTGAGGGAAAGGTTCTCACACAATAAACATACAGGAGGATAGGATTTTTATAAATGTGGAAGCCACCCACTGAAGAAAGTGATAAGGGGTAGCAGAGAAAGGGAACAACTTCCATTCTTGTCCAGAGAGGGGGCAACTGCCAGGGCAGGAAAGCATAGTGGTTAAGAGGGGCAGGAGAGCATAGTGGTTAAGAGCAATCGAGGGTTTTGAAGATAGAAACCAAAAATAAACCAAATCCATTGCCGCTGAGTCAATGCTGACTCATGGAGACCCCATGTGTTACAGAGTAGAACGTTTTCCAAAGAGTTTTCTTGGCTGTAATCCTTATGGAAGCGAATTGCCAGGCTTTTCTTCCACCATGCCACTGGGTGGATTCAAATCGCCAACCTGAATTCAAATCCCAATTTCTCCACTTCCTATCTATGTGATCTCAGGTAAAGACACAGCTTCTTCATCTGTTTCTGGGAATGACTATTGTTTCTGTCTCACAGGGCAAATGTGTATTACATAACTTGACAAGTTAGTTTCATAAGAAATTTTAATTAAAATAATATGTGTAAAACATTTATCTCAGGGCCTGGCACTGGGTAAGAGTTGAACAGATGGCTGATAATCACAATTACGACATTGACGTCCTGTGGATCTCAGCTTCTGGCTCCTTGACAGATGCTAGATAAGGGCTTCCTTACAAAAAAACCTCATTTCCTCCACAAACAAAAGGAAATAATTGCCTCTGACCGAAATCCTACTTAAGTCTTATTTTCCCAAAGGTTAAGACAGGTAGGGCAATATCCAGGAAGAATAATATCAATTATCTAGTATGCAAATTGGATTTTCCGAATCCTGTAGGTATCACCATTCCTGCCTTTATGGTTACTTTAGCAACAAGATGAACTCAGGTGAGTGAGCAGGAAAAAATAATAGCACATCTAAAAGGACCCAGCAGCCAGAGAGAGGAAGAACTGGTAAAACATTAGAGCACACACTGAGAAAAATGAACCACTGAACTAAAAGACAACAAGAACATTAAGGAAAGCCAAAAAGGGTACAAAAGAGACCCCCTGGGGCTCAAAACAAACAAACAAAAAACATGTTTAGAATTTAGAATTCTGATAGACGAAACGCAAAAAATGTAACAAAGTACAGATGGAGCAAATAGAAAACAAACAGCAAGATTTAAAGCTAACGATATCAGTAATTGCAATCCCTGGATGGCACAAATGGTTAAGTGCTAGGCTAGTACCAAAAGGTTGGAGGTTTGAATCCACCCAGAGGCACCCAGAAGAAAGGTCTGGTGACCAAAGTCAGAGTGAATTAATCACCTATCCACTTAATCAGAGATGTGGATTTTCCCTGTTTACAACTCTTTGCTTAGGGGTTAGGCAACGAAAACGTTTTCAAGAGAGAATAATGTGATTTTTTAAAATTCAATTTCTATCATTCTAGAAACTCAGTCATGTCAAGATAAAAAAATGAATACAATAATTATGGAATTTACATCTCTTTACTATTCTTTATCTGGAGTTTGACTGTGGCCATATTCTAAAAAGGGAAAATCAACTTTCAAGTGACTTTCGAGTCATATAATTCTGTCTATTAAATGGAGATGAGACATTAAAAAAAAAAAAAGAGAGATTGAGTGAAAAGAAGCACTTCCTAATTGAGGGGTATAAAGCTCTAAAATAGATGAAAGAAGGAGAATGTGACCCCTGCTTCTCTAGATGTCTAGGTGGATGCTTCAAGAAATAGGTATTCATAGCAGAGAGTACTGGAGTCGGAAAGTCCAGGAGTTTTCACATTCCCAGAGCACTGGGATTCTGAGGCAATACCTTCTGAGCTGCTGAATGGGGGAGTGAGGGAAGGACTGCCCCACTACAAAGAAAATAGCCTGGCTCATGCTAAAGTCCCTTTATATGTTAAAGTTCCGAGTAAAATTTTATTTTAGTTTCACTAAAATGTTATACTGCTTAAAAAAAAAAAAAAGTTTCACTCCTTAAAAAAAAAAGAAGGAAAGAATGAAACTGAAAACCACTTACAATCCAACCACCTCCTCTTTTGAACATGAACACTGATTTAAAAAAAAAAAAAAAGCAAAAGAACTGTTACTTTACACTGTGGGTAGTCAACCTGTGGAACTTGTTTTCCTCAGAAGTGTTATAGATTGAAAAGGGTAGTGGTTCACCTGTATTGCTCACATGTTTATTGAGGGCCTACTCTTCAAAATACAGAGTGTTAATAAGATAGGTATGATTCTTACTGCATGGAGCTTATATATTTAGACAGAATTGACATAAAATCATAAAGAGATCTGCAATTGGCAAAGAAAAGATGGCAGTGTCTTCCCACAAAACATCTAAGTCTTAAGAGTGTGAGCTTCCACAGACCAGAAGCTCTAACTATCTGACTTACTCTTCTTTTTGCCCAAAACATCAACTTTTGAAAATAATAATTTCAATGATGTTTGGGATTGGAGCCATTCCTGAACAAGGTTGTGAAGCTGACCTGGTGAGTCTTCGGTTGACTCTTAGCTCTTCTTCCTCTACTCCTTCCTCTTCCCAAATATGTGTTGTTCCATTTTCTCCTGGCTTGACTAGCCATGAGTCGGAATTGACTCAATGGCAATGGGTTTGGTTTTGGTTTTTGGTTTTGTTACTGATGGTCAAAGGAATTATTCTTTCTATAGCTTCTGGATCTAAGTCTGGGTTTCCTGAAGATAGAAAACTCTTAAGCCTCGGAGCAGAAAATCTCTAATATTATCATTCTAGACATGTAACAGTCCAATGGGAAGGATAATTTTGAGTCATGCTCCTAAAGTCACACCAGAGGTAGACATTGCCTTCTCTCAAGGCTACTATGTTAGGGACACAAAACAGAGGTACAGGATCATTCTGTTGTGCACATTAGAATTTCTTGTGAACCTTGTACATGGGATGGGAAGGAGACGTTGTCCTAGGACTCCATCCTTGTTTTATTTTAGCCTCTGGTATAAATCCTTCCTACAAATCATTGTCCCTATCCCAGCCTCAGCGAACCAATACCACTTCCTTCTCTTATTAAACATGATGGACATGGCCAGCAAAGCCCATGACTTAAATGAGTTTCTCTTTTCCTCAATGATCAGATTTGACCCTGATTTGATTTCCAAATGCAGAGAACACAGATCAATCATTTTGCTGCACTTAATACAATTGAAGTCCTTGTCTCCTGTCCACTCTGCCAGGCGAGAGGGAGGAGGGGTGTGCAGAAACCAGTGAGATAAAGCAAACACTTTAAATATGAGTCTGTATAGTCATCCCAGAATGGAGAACAAAACTTATGTCAGGAATTGCCTTCCTTCCTGTCTTTATTAGAAATCACAACCCCAGATGGAGACTGATTCCTGCCTTTCCCAGTGACATTAAAGTTGAGGGATATGTCTTAGCAGTTACAGGTCCTCACTGATGGCTCCCAGCGTGCACCTGTGCCCTTCTTACCTGCCATCCATCTTCAGCTCCAGAAGATCGCTTGGTCCCATTGCCCTAAGCTTTTAGCCACCTATCTCACACGTCTTTCTGCTGTTGGTATCTTTCCAGTTTAACTACTGAACTTCTGTGTTTTCTTCCATCAGCTCTTCCTATTCCAACTGTAGTTGGTCTGCCCAATTCTGAACTAGTGCCTACTCTGACAGCCATCTGATCCTCAGCATCCTTTCCTTAGCATCTCTGTCCTCTCTCCAGCTACTGTAGTCTGCTTCTGTCCATATTTTTGTCAAACTCTACGGCTCAAATAGGATCCCCCAGGGGCTCAGACATCTTTCTTTGAGCAAGTAGTGTTTACCCAGGCTGATCTATGAGTTCACTTAAAATACAGGATAATGTTGTCTTTGTCTATTTTGTTTTCTTTTATTTTATCTTTTACTATGTGACTGATAAAGATTCTTAGCTTCCAACAACTCCGGATAGTTTAAGCAGAAAAAGAGTTTATTAAATGATATTACATAATTCACGGAATCTCCTGGGGGCCCAGAAAGCCAGACTTTGCTGCCACTATGCTGCCAAGAACGTGCCCAATCACACTGTAGGGGTTTCTCCTGTGAAAATGCCGGAGTCCGATGCCGGAAGACCCACCGCAGCCACTGCCTTGCCACTGTGCTACCCAGTCACCTCCTCATGTTACTCACCTTTGAATCCAAGCCTCATACAAGTGTGTCTGATTGGAGGATTCTAAGTCACATGCTCCTACCTTCATGACAAGGGAGTCTGAACATGTGAATTTTATGGAATCTGCCTTGAGAAAGCAGGATTCATAATATAAGAAATTACCAGAATGGAAAGAGGGTATACAAAGATGTTACATGGCTACTAAAGAGAATGTCCTCTACACCATGAAAATTTAACATCCAGCTATCCATCAGAAAGCTGACAAACCAGACAGAAAGAAAAATAACTTTTATAGTATTAGTTAGAGTCCCAGCTTCTAACTGCTGGATTAGCTCTCAGAGGCACTTGGAAATACTAGAGGAGTATTCACCCATTCACTTGTGTTCCCCTTGTGCTAGATATCTCTAGCATTCTCAAGAGACCGTATCTATTTTCATTACTTGCATCTAGACTCTACAAAGAAATTCTCTTCCCCGATCCTCCCAAACTCTAGTCCTGCATTTTAACTGTATGCTTTGAAAGGTAGCTGTAACCTCAAGCTCTCCATGGCTAAATCTAACTTCCTCATATATTACCCATTGCCACTGAGTCTATTCCGACTCATGGCCACCCCATGTATTACAGAGTAGAACTGCTGCATAGGGTTTTCTTGGCTACAGCTTTTACAGAAGATCACCAGGCCTTTCTCCGTGGTACCAGGGAGTGGGTTCAAACTGCCAACCTTTAGGTTAATAATTGAGCACAAACCATTTATACCACCCAGGAACCTCCTCATATATTAAGAAGTATTCATTTCCATCCTCTTCTCTTCTCCTGGGAGCCCTAGTGGCACAGTGGTTAATAGCTATGGCAAGCTATGGCTGCTAAGCAAAAGTTTGGCAGTTTGAATCCACCAGCTGCTCCTTGGAAACCCAATGGGGCAATTCTACTCTGTCCTATAGGGTCACTATGAGTCGGAATAGACTCAACAGTAACAGGTTTTTTGTTGTTGTTGTTGTTGTTGTTGTTGTTGTTGTTTTGGTTTTTTTCCTTCTCCTAAAGGTCCCTGAAGTCTCTGAGTCCCAAATAATTTGTGCTTGACTACCAACCTAAAGGTTGGCGGTTCGAACTCACCCAGCTGCACTGTGGAAGAAAGGCCTGGTGATCTGCTTCCATAAAAATTACAGCCAAGAAAATCCCATGAAGCAGTCCTGCTCTGTAACATGTGGGGTCACTCTAAGTCAGAATTGCCTTATCAGCAATGAGTTTGTTTTTTTCTCACCTCCTGAAAAGGGCTACCTTTCTCGACTTGCATTGTTTTTAATGTAATACTCTTTTCCCTGTCATTCAAGCACCAAAATATGGAGTAACTGTTAGCTTCTTCCTTCATCCATCTTTGCTTTTCCATTTCCTCTGTAGTCATTTTATTTCCTCACTCCTGGCTTATTGCAGTATCTCCTAAATATCTTTGCTACTTGTTATGTACACTTTCTATATGCTCTCAAATCACATCTGATTCTGTAATGTTCTTAAAACACGTATGTGTAAATCACTACTATGTATGCTTCTATAATGCTTTTGACACTGTTATAATGTTTTTATAATGCTTTTAAACACCTATCTATAAGTTGCTTATAGTGTGAAGTTAGAAATAGAGAATTTCTGAACTTAGAAATAGAAATATGTATATATATTTCTGTCATGCTCTTTAACCATTAACTATAAGTTATTAGAAAGTTGTTCTAACCTTGAAAATACATAATAGAAGTATGTGAAGTGGGTTGTAAATAACTTCCCTATATTGGGCTATGCAACTTCTCTCCATAATAACGGACTGTAACATTAACCAAATCTCTATAAATTAACAAAACATAGGTATGTCACTAAGCAATTCCCATAATTTTTAATTAACTTGGCCTTGAAACATGTAGTAAACAAGAATATAAATATGTCATACAATAATTCCCCAATTGGCAATAAAACATAATATAAATTAACAAACATAAATATGTCATACAATAATTCTTTAACTGACAATGAAATTTACCAATTATAGTTGAACATGACAGCACACAGGGCATATAAACCTATGGATTTCTGCTCATTTTTGGAGAAGAAGACAGAAGCAAAAGATCTCTCTGACTTTCCATCTGAAGACTGAGAAGCCTGCTGAGATACTGCTTGCCACAACCAACTTTAGACACTAACTACAGGGGACCTCCTCTGAGGTTGAGAGGTGGTCTAGTCTCCTCCCTGAGACCACTCATTAAAGGTAAAAGCCTGAAGTCTAAAGATTCGTACTCTAACATTTAAACTAACATTGTAATTGCTAATTCTGACTCTCCAATGCTAAATGAATGTCTTGAAGTCTTACTTGCGAGCCTTGTCATGACTACCTTGCAATAAACTAAACAAGTTTATGCATGACAAACTTGAGTATCTCTTTATTTATTCTTAAGATAAAATCCTCCAGGACACTGTTTTACCATTTTCCCACCCAACACTTTCTATCCATTCTTTTAATCAGAGTGCCCCAGGTAGGTGAGAAGATCTAGGTTTATAGAGAGAATGAGAAACAATCCCTGTTCTCACAATATAGCAGTGGATCTGGATAAATGAGCAGATAATTACAATATAACTTGGTAAGTAAAATGATAAGAGAAATGCACAGGGTGCTATAAGCACCCAGCCCCATCTAACCCAGCCTAAAGAGTTGTTTGAGGTTTTCTGGGGAAAAGAACACCTAAATATATGGTTATAATTTTAAACTGAGTTTTTGAGTGGTTTATTATGAAAAAAGTAATGAACGCTTACTCTGTTAAAGTAAAGCAAGGAGAGTTATCGTAAGTTCCAAAACATTCCAGACCAGGGAAAACATCGGATGTTATAGAGTGAAACAAATGCTTCCAAAATGGTGAAGCTGCAGAGACTTTTTAAAGGGTGAGAACAAAGAAACTAAAGTGTATTATTTTGATTGGACATTACAAAAGAGATTGGTTTACAGAGCATATGTGGGCTAAGGGGATTGGATTACAGTGCATAATAGCAGAGGAATGGGCCAACAGGGTGGTCAATGATTGATTGCAGACTGGATCAGTTTCAGCTTGGAATTCTTTGAAATGTAAACATCAACCATCTGGTTAGGGAGAAGTGAGTTAAAGCCTAGGTGATTACAGAATAGATTTTCCCAGAGTGGATTGTCAAGATAACTGGCTTAAAGCAAAATTATTTCTTGAGAACATTTAATGCAAAAGAGTTTGAGCAATGATCTTCAGGGAGCATTCTGCTGACATTCCTTTTGGCTTAGTCACAGGAAAAAATTTCTTAGCTGCACAGTTTGGACAAAAGACAATTGTTACTAGGATAAAAGTGGAACTTTTAAGAAGGAAGTTAAACTGAAACCTCAAGCCAGCCATTTCACATATGCCAGGACCCTTGATTTTAAATTCCCTTATGCAGTTACCAGCACTATGTGTGGCAAAAGATAACTACTGTATTCACCAACATTCTGTTCAATATTTGAATTAAATTTTCTTGTTTATATTTTCCTTGGCATGAGTCAGAATCGAGTCCATGGCAATGGGTTTGGTTTGGTTTTTGGTTTTGGCATTTTTCAGTTTTTTATTGACAACTTCAGTGCATTTCATCTTCAAAGAAATTAAGCTACACATCCAAGATCTCATCTTCTAGAATAACAAAGAAACATAATAAAAATTTTGAAAAAATAAAGGACTATTGGAAGAAATAGCTTATAAGTAAAAACTACTTACTGACGGATCAATAAGCTTTTATTGCATTTCAAAAGTGGGCCCAGGAGTTCCGGCAACATGGCACTCTAGGCAGAAGCACCACGCCATCCCTCCACAGCAAAGATCCAAAAAACTAACCCGAACAGAGAATACAACAATCCTGAAACCCTAAAACATCAAATGAAGAGATAAAGAACTCAGCCAAGCAACAAATGGAGTGAGAAAACTGACAGAGAATGGACAGCGAGGAGAGATTCATGCAGAGGTCCCCTACCAGCTAACGCAGCGCGGATCCACCATCTTAGACTCCTATCAGAGACCAGCAAATGGGGGTACGAGAAAGCAGCCTAACGGAGCGTCCAGCAGGAGACAAAACAACCGGTAATTTGCGGTGTGCGCTTTCCCACCCCCCCACCACTCTTTGCCCTGGCTCGGCCTCCTCTGCTTCCCGCGGCCACGGTCTCTTGACCGGGCAGCGCCGGCTGCTTGGATTCCACACACCCAAGCGGGCGGCTCTCTGGGTGCCATTTGTTGGCTGCTAGTGTTCCTTTATTTTTTTCTGCTTCTTTTGATTTCTCACTTGCCTCTCGCCACCTCCCCCTCCTTTCACTCGAGTGCCTGGCTCCTTGCGCCATCTTTGCTTCTTCCTGAGGAGCTGCAGAGTGCCGGCAATTTGTGATATACACTTTCCCACTCTCTACACTTCATCACCCACACTCGGCCTCCTCTGGTTCCCACAGACACACTTTCTTGTCCAGAAACACCAGCCCGCACTGGCTGGCTATCTGAGTGCCATTTGTTGGCTGCTGGTGTTGCCTTTTTTTTTTTTCTCTGCTTCTTTTAATTTCTTGCTTGCCTCTTGCGGTCTCCCCCTCCTTTCACTCGAGTGTCTGGCTCTGTGAGCCATCTTTCCTTCTTCCTGAGGGGCTGCAGAGCTCCATTAGAGTGTGGAGCTGCTTCTGGTCTGGGCTACCGCACTGGTGGGATCCTGGGGTTTTTGTTCGTTTGTTCATTTTGAATTGTTTGTTTTCTTTTCCTTTTCTTGAGTTGGGAGCCCTTTCTGGCCAGGTGGAGCTGTGTGGCAAGGAACTCCCCTTCAGCTTCCACAGACATGCAGAGGGATCCCTGAGGGCATTTCTTTTTTCGTTGTTTTTTATTTTTTTCTGTTTTTTTGGGGGGCCTTTCTTGTTCTTTTTTTTATTTAATTTGTTTTGTTTTCTTTTCCCTCTTTTTCCCTTTTTGTCTTTCTTCATTGCTCAGTTTCTTGTCCCTCTATATCTTCCTTCTCTTTCTGGTCCCTGAATACCAGGCGTTGTATAACTCTATGCCTTCTAGCCAGGCTGTATTGCAACACCTGAGAGCGACTTCCCCAGACCGCATAGCTGCACCGGTGCGATCCCTGGGAACTTTGCGGTTCTTTAACCTTTCTGATTTTTATTTATGCATTCTTTTCTTTTCTTTCTCTTCCCCTTTCTGTTTCTCTCCATTTCATAGTCTCTCATCTCTCCATTCCAACGGCAAGCTCCCCTAGCATTCTTTTTTGTTTGTTTGTATGTTTTTGGCTCCTGTTCCTTTCTCCTCTCTCCCATATCCATCTTAGCTCCACACATAACAATCTCCCCGCTGCATCCTACATACCTGCACCGTGCACTTGACATCACACCACCAAGCAGCACAGGCACAGCCTACTGGAACCTGCCCAGCACTGATTACCGACCCACTCCACTGGCTGTAGTAAGTGCCACAAACAACCCATCCCAGTAACTCCTCTTCAGCTAGACCTGCCCTGCTGTACCACATCTGAGTAACTGACCCTGCAGTTGGAGAAGGAGGCAAAAAGTATTGAGCGTACAGATGAGCAAACAACAAAGAACACACAGACCACCTGCTCAGAGTCAATTTTTTTTTTAAAAAAAGGGACAAAACAAACAAATCTACAATCAATAAACGAGAAAAATAACTACTGAATGCCCTGAAACAGCAGACAATATCTAAACATTTACAAAAACAGGACAGGATGGTTCCAGTAGGTGTCCAAAATAAAATACCAGATGACTCTCTTGTGGAAGAAAATGCACTAGAACTACCTCATAGGGAATTCAAATCTCTAATAATCAGAATTGTCCAAGAACAGAGGCAAAAAGCTGACAAACATGAGGAAAAAATAGACAAATTCATGGAAAATACAGACAAAAAGTTGGAAGAATTCAGGAAGATGATGCAGGAACAAAAT
>NW_004444003.1:14152749-14164608 GCF_000243295.1 Trichechus manatus latirostris | reverse complement strand
GTTAACCAATGTCATAAAACAGCATGTGTGTTACTGTTACATGAGAAACTATCTGTTCTGTAAGCCTTCACCTGAAGTACAATAAAATATTAAAAAAAAAAAAAAAAAGAAAGAAAGCAAGAAGAGCAGAGGTAGGGGAAGAGACATGCTAACCACATGAAGATCACCCAGGAGCAGAAGCTCAAAGAGACAAGGATCGTCCTTCAGGGCCAATAGAGAGAGAAAGCCTTCCCCTAGAGATGGCACCCTGAATTCAGACTTCTAGCCTCCTAACTGCGAGAAAATAAATTTCTGTTTGTTAAAGCCACCAACTTGTGGTATTTCTGTTATAGCAGCACTAGATAACTAAGACAGAATTTGGTACTGAGAGTAGAGTGTTTCTCTAACAAACACCTACAAGATGGACGTGGTTTTGGAATTGGGTACTGAATGGAGGCTGGGGGACTTTTAAGGTGCCGAATAGTAAAAGCCTAGATTCTCTTGAAGAGGCTGTTGGTAGAATTATGGTCGTCAAAAAAAAACCCACCAATATAGAGAAGTCAGAATATAATGAGTCTACAGATTCTACAAAAATTCTAAAACAGCCCAAATGATTTTCTTGTGCTGGAATTTTGTTGTAATAAATATCAAGATAATTAGGCTGGAGAACGCATAGAGTAATAGAAAGATCCAGTAAATTACAATCATAAATCCTGATGTTGAATTCCACCACTTAATTTTATAAACTATGTAAAACTGGACATGTCACTTAGTTCCCTGAGATTCATTTGTACCCACTACATTACAGGATGTTGAGATGATCAGATGAGATCATTCATTCATTAATTCACTCAATAATTATTTTTTAGTGCCTACTGTGTAACTCCTACATAGGATCTGCTTTATGGGCATGTAACCTGTGCAGTTGCACAGGATCCTGCACACAGAAGGGAGTCACACTTGGTTGAACGCTCTGCTGTCACCATGTTGAAATTCTTAATAATAGTTTAACAAGAGGCCCTATATTTTCATTTTGCAAATTATGTAGCTGTTTCTGCTCCAATGTATGCTCTTCTAAGTGCTGGGAATATAGCAGTGAACAAAACAGACAAAAGCCCCTGCCTGCATGAAGTTCACTTTCTTCATCTGTTAATTCATTCAACAAATATTTATTTATGTTGGTATACTATATTGGGAAAAACATTTCAGTAGAAGAGAATTGCCTAAGCAAATGTCCTAGATGCAAATATGTTGATGTGTTAAAGGAAGAGCAAGTAAGACAGCATGACTGAAGTGAAATGAATAAGGAGTAGGAGTTCAAGATGAGATCCAAGAGCAACTGAGGTGGAAGACATAAATTAGATTGTGTAGGGCCACTTGGGCTCTTATTAGGATTTTGGCTTTTATTCTGAGATAGATGGCAAGGCACTGGAAGGATTTAAGCAGAGAAGTGACATAATTTGACTTACATTTTAACAAGACAACTGTGTGAAGAATAAACCAAAGGAGGACAAAGGCAAAAGCAGGGTCACCAGTTAGTAGGCTATTGCAATAATCCAGGGAAGAAATGCTGGTAGATTGAACCAACGGAAGCGGTAAAAAAATAAATAAATAAAAGGTCATATTTGGAATATGTTTAGGATTCTGACACTCTCTCATCATTGGTCCATGCTTGGTCCTACATATGTATGTATGTATGCAGTGTGATGAATCACTTTTGTATGGCATTTTTAGCCATAGTCTTGTAACTCCCACCCAGGTGACTGGGTGAGACTGTGCAGACATGGTAATTGTGGCCCATCAAAGAGATGGGTCAGTTTTGCCATCCCACTTGGCTGGAAATGCGCCACCCCAGAGGCAGGGAAGGAGAGAGGAACTCACCACCACCAAGGAAGAAAAGCCAGGAGCCAGCAGAGACCCAGCAGCAGGAGACAGCGTGGTGGGCTTTCCGGCCCATAGAGAGAGAAAGCTGAGTGACTTTGGGAAGAGGCCTAGGGCCAGGGAGAGGTGTGCCTGCGAGCACAGCTGGGAAGAGGCTGTCCTGATGGAGGAACTATATCCTTGCACGTTTCTGAGCCTGAATTGTAACCTGTTACTTCCCTAATAAACCCCATAATCCTGAGTATGGTCTATGAGTTCTGTGTGGCCATTACAATGAATTACCAAACTCAGCAGAAAAGTAGAGAGTGCTGTGGGAGGGATGGTTGGTGTCAGAATTGGTAAAGATGGTGGAGAGAGGAGGCTTGTCTGGTCTCTGCCTCATGGGAGTCAGCCTTGCGCTGTGATCTTGGTTCTCCTTCCCCCTTGTGGAGTTGGAGGAGGTCAGACACTGCCCCATGCCATTTTTACAAGTTATTTATATAATATATTAAATATATGTGACCTTACCACTGAACATAAGAACCAAAACATTGGCTTAAAATAGTGCCCCAGCCTCAAATGTCCTGCCTTTAAAGTTTTCCAAAGGTACCAACCTGCCTAAAGAGAAGGAATGACCTCATTAGGTAAAATGGAAGGTATTGGTATTTGTAAGTTAGGCTGGCCTATGACTATGGGCTTTTCCTTATTATTTATATTAAATTAAATGGGGTTTGATTGAGCAAGAGACAATGTCCTCCTCATTACATAGGTTCTTGGGTCTAAATTTAACTGGAAGTGACCTTCAAAGATTGCACAATCTCATAGACTTGTGATCTCACAGACTTATTGTGAGAATTAAATTAAATGAGAGAGTAATGGTTAAGGAAAGAATAAAGAGCTTTACAAATGGAAAGCATTATTTTTCACCCCTTTCACTGTGAGTCCAAATTTACCAATCATTTTTATTATACAAGTAAGGAACGCGAGGTCATAAAAGTTATCAGGAACTGATGCACTACATTAACATTTAGCAGGATTGCTTCATTACAGTCACACTTCCCCTGGACACCTATCTTCAACGTTATTTTGTTTCCTTTCCCCAAACCTGGAAAATTTATTGGATTCCTGATAAGATTACTCTTTAAGTCTTACATCCTCCCTGTGCTCATCCCAAATCTGGCTAACGTGTGACCTTTTTTGACTGAATTATTGAAAGTCATTAATGGTTTTATTGCTTCTGATTGCCAACACTTTCCAGTTGTGCTGTGGCATTTATCAAGCTCTTTTTAGCTTGGACAAAAATCTCTTCCGGCATTGATTTAAGCAACACAAACTAATCTAAGTACTTAGATCCTTAAGTAGAATCAGCTCAACTCCAACAGCCCTGGCTAATAAGCTACTAATGGATTTTCCATGGCATCTGCAGCAAAAAGAAACACACAGAATTAAGTGAAGTTTAGCAAAGTTAAAAAGTATTGAGGTATCAGTAAAGGAAATCATTTTTATAGAGCCCTGACAAAGTGTAGGTGATAAGCTTCATTGGAAGTCCAGGGTCCACTGTCCTTTTAGTGCCTTCGCATTGGGGAGGAAGGTTGACAAGAAGTTGCTTTACCTCTGGGCGTCTTATATTACCCTTGCCTTAACCTTAATCACCTGCTATGCTTATTTCTGGAGCCCTGGTTGTGTACAGTTATTAGGCTCAGCTGCTAACTGAAAGATTGGAGATTCGATTCCACCCAAAAGCATCTCTGAAGAAAGGCCTGAAAATCTACTTTCAAACAACCAGTCATTGAAAACTCTATGGAACACAGTTCTACACTGAAATACATGAGGTCTCCTTGAGTAGGGATCGACTCAATGGCAAGTGGTTGTATCTATTTCTGAGATGACTTCTGATAAATGTACAGACTGAAAGAGGAAAGGCATTTATGTCAATTTAAATAGTTGGAAATTGACTCACTTCTCTAAGAAACGTCAAGCTGATCTTTTCATCTTTGCTTTAGTATCATCAGAGAGTTTAAGAGCCTTGCCTTAGAAGTCAGAAGATCTAGATTCATAATAGCTGTATGACCTTGGATGAATTTCTTAACCTCTTAACCTTGGGCTCTAATCTCATCTTCATTAAAACAAGGATGACAAGACATTGACTGCTTCAAAGAACAATGTTTGGTCCAGATAAATTCTGCTGAAGACCTCCTCCATGATTGAAAGGTAGAAGCCCCATAGATTTTACTTGGTTGCTCAGAATTCATACTCAAAGCTGTGACCTGTGCACTTGTCCTAATTCCAATACTGCTTCCTCATCTTCTGACCCTGAAGGTCTAAAGCTTCCTTCTACAAAGGCTGATGGAGTTCTGTTCTGCTGCATCATTGTGGAAAGCATGGTCTGCCTGGAAAACCAGCCAAACTCCTCCAGTTCTAAAAGGGAAATGACTTCTGTGATTAAAACCAAACTCAAAATCCTCCCAGGTCTGAATAGAAAAGTGATGGGTAGGAGAATCTCTGGCTGATAGGAAAAGGAAAGATGGATTAAATGTGCAAATGGTTCTTGAAACTTTCTTCCCTGGTTCTGCCGACTTCTCTCACTTTGATTCCTGTTGCCATCATCAAAGCTGGTCCCAAAGATATTGCGCTGCTTTTAGCATTCGTAAATTCTCATTCAACTAGCATTTATTGAGAGCTTCTGCCAAGTACTGAACTTTGAGATAAAGGTCCTAGGGTAAATAGGGCATAGTGCCTGTGTTTAAAAAACTCACATATTAGTAGATGAGTCAGTCAAGTAAAGAGATGATTATAGTAAAATGTGATAGGTGATATCATGACAGTACATGAAAGGTGATATAGAAGAATAAAGAAGGAAAATACTAGCTCTACAGAGAAGTTTCATAGAGAAAGCAACTTTTATACTATGTCTTGAAGGATAAATTGGTACTCCCAGTGACCCTGTAAATATCTCTAGTATGATACTTACCACCCTGTGTTGTGGTTGTGTCCATCCTGGTCTCCTCCACTAGACTGTACAGTTTACAGTCTAGTGGAGGCAAGGACTGGCAAGGACTGTGGAAGGCAAGGACTATCTTGTTATCTTTATGCTCCCTGCCCTTTGTGTGGTTGCTGGCACATTGTTGTTGTTAGGTGCCATCGAGTCACTTCCAACTCATAGTGACCCTGTGTACAACAGAACAAAACACTGCCCGGTCCTGCACCATCCTCACAATCATTGCTATGTTTGAGCCCATTGTTGCAGTCACTGTGTCAATCTATCTCATTGAGGAACTTCCTCTTTTCCACTGACCCGCGACTTTACCAAGCATGATGTCCTTCTCCAGGGACTGGCCCCTCCTGATAACACATCCAAAGTAAGTAAGATGAAGTCTTGTCATCCTCGAGTCCAAGAAGCATTCCAGCTGTGCTTCTTCCAAGACAGATTTCTTCATTCTTCTGGCAGCCATGGTATATTCAATATTCTTCGCCAACACCATAATTCAAAGGCATCAATTCTTCTTCGGTCTTCCTTATTCATTGTCCAGCCTTCACATGCATATGAGGTGATTGAAAATACCATGGCTTGGGTTAGGTGCTCCTTAGTTCTCAAAGTGACATCTTTGCTTTTTTAACACTTTAAAGAGGTGTTGCAGCAGCTTTGCTCAATGCAATAAGTCATGTTTTTTTCTTGATGGCTGCTTCCTTGGGCGTTGATTCATGTTTTTTTCTTGATGGCTGCTTCCTTGGGCGTTGATTTTGAATCCAAGTAAAATAAAATCCTTGACAACTTCAATCATTTCTCCATTTTTCAAGATGTTGCTTACTGGTCCAGTTGTGAGGATTTTTGTTTTCTTTATGTTGAGGTATAATTCACACCAAAGGCTGTAGTCTTTGATCTTCATCAGTAAGTGTTTCAAGTCCTCTTTGCTTTCAGCAAGCAAGGTTGTGGCATCTTCTGCATATCACAGGTTCTTAATGAGTCTTCCTTCAGTGCTGATACCACATTCTTCACATAGTCCAGCTTCTTGGCTTATTTGCTCAGCATATAGATTGAACAAGTATGGTGAAAGGATACAATCCTGACACACACCTTTTCTGATTTTAAACCATGCAATATCCCCTTGTTCTGTTCTAATGACTGCCTCTTGGTCTCTGTAAGGTTCCGCATGAGCACAATTCCGTGCTCTGGAATTCCCATTCTTCTCAATGATATCCATAATTTGTTATGATCCACACAGTTGAATGCCTTTGCATTGTCAGTGAAACACAGGTAAACATCTTTCTGGTATCCTCTGTTTTCAGCCAAGATCCATCTGACATCAGCAATGATTTCTCTTGTTCTGCATCCTCTTCTGAATCCAGCTTGAATATCTGGCAGTTCCCTGTCAATGTACTGCCGCTACCATTTTTGAATGATCTTCAGCAAAATTTTATTTGTGTGTGATATTAATGATATTATTCAGAAATTTCTGCATTCCACTGGATCACACTTCTTTGGAATGAGATCTTTTCCAGTAAGTGGTAGCTGTCTTCCAAATTTCCTGGCATAGACGAGTGATCACTTCCAGTGTTGCATCCATTTGTTGAAACATCTCAATTGATATTCCATCTATTCCTGGAGTCTTGTTTTTTGCCAATGCTTTCAGTGCATTCAGAGTTCAGTACAATTGGTTCTTGATCATATGCTACCTCTTGGCACACTGGAGACCCTCAGTAAAAGGTTGATGGATGAATACATAAAGAACAAATGAGCAAAATTACTCCTTTAAAAACCTTGGCTGTTAAATGAAGAAGAGAATGATAGAAAAGAAACTTAAGCAAGACCAGTGTCCAGAGGGGTTTTGACTGTTTAATTAAAATGGAATACTTGCTTGTGAATAGACTGAGGAGCAGGAGTTGATGTAGAAGGAAAGAATGAAGTGAGGAACCTCCGAGAGGTGAAGGGATCAGTGCACAGGAGAACAGATGCAGAATACCATTTACTTAGCAGCAAGTGCAAAGGAGGTTAAGAATGGGCCACAAATATGATAAGTGTTTCAGACAAATTTGGGATAACAGCACGAGAGGAGAAAGGAAGTTGAGGTAATTCATTCTTGTTTCCCTGTAAGGTGGAACACTACCGTTTGATGGGGTGGTGAGGGAGATGTTCTATCCTCACCATTTTTCCTGATTAGATCTGCCATTTTGTATCTGGGTTCTGAGACCCCAAGTCATTGACTGGATTTGGATCCCAGCCCTTATCCTCTGGACATCTTGAAAAAATATGTCTTGAGACATGACCAAGATGGCAGAGTAGTCAGATGCTTACAGTGGTCTCTCTATCAACAAACACCAAAAAAAACAAGTGAATTGATTATATATTACAATCTAGGAGCCCTGAACATCAAAGGCAAAGTTGAGGAATCAGACCGAGTGGCAGGGGATGGGAGAGATGGTTCAGAAGCAATGAGAAGTTGTCAGACCTGACCCGGCAGGAGCCAGTGCCCTGTGGGCCAGATAGGCTGGCGTGCACAGTGAGGCAAGCAGTGGCATTAGGGACACATTTTCCAAGTCGAGAGATACCAAGTGGTGGAGAAGTCTGCTCAGGTCTCCAGAGCCAGTGAAAAGCAGAGCTCAGTCAGCAAAAGATAAGTACATGCATTCAACCTACGGCATGGATAAAAAAACACCCCTTTGGGAAGAACCTCTCTCCCATTTACATACTCCCTCCCTGCTCTGCACTGGCTTCAAGATTACTGCTTCCCCTGGGCTGGAAGTAGGCATCACGTGCCTTGAGCCATTCTCCTGGCTTTGAAGAGGGAACAAATTAACTAACAGGGAAAAAATAATCTGCCAGCTCCCCTAAGCTGGGAACTCAGGACAGGCACAGCTCCATTGCCTGGGCACAGGCATAAGGAGACCATGGACTTTGAATGCCTTTCACCCCTTCACAGACCCGTGTGGGCCCATTTCAACAGCATAGGCCCTCTTTAGCACAATACAGCAGGGCTTGTACCTGAAGCCTAACTTCACTGTATCAGCAATATTGTGGACTGGCAGGTTTGTAACATTTGACACCACTCTGCCCATTAAACATGGTCCTCACCTACCCACATCAGGGACCTGAGGACTAGTGTCTCCACCCACATCACCTAGCCAGCTGCAACAGGGGTCCAAGAATAAGTGGTGCCTCCCAGTCCTTACAGCCTACAGCATTGGGTGCCCATAGTCCAGCTACAAAACCCACCCACCTACATGCTCTAGGGAACGGGGACATGCTTTCCTCCCAGACACTCAGGGCAGCTGCCAGCCTCCTGCCTTGCTCAGCGATGACCCTCTACTGCAGCCAGATACCTGTGCTGACTCCAACCACCCCTGCCTGTCGAGGACTGTAGGTGAGAGCTTGCACCACACACTTGGTGACCGACTACCTGGACACCTGAGCTGAATCCATACAAAAAAAGTAAATGGACTCCTGGGCTCACATACCTAGTAATAGATCTAACCACCTCGTGACAGGATGTTAGAGCTTCAAAGGCACCAATAATCAAACTAGCTCACAAGAACAGCCTATTTGGGCATATCAAAATGTAACAAAACAAAAAGCTAGGACACAGTAAGCAAACATAAAATAAATAATGATAATAACTTATTGATGGCTCAGAGACAACAGTCAATATCAAATCACATAAAGAGGCAGACCATGATGGCTTCAGCAAGCTTCCAAAACAAAGAAGCAAGAAATATTTTGGAGGAAGAGAACTTCTTGGAATTACTGGAGGCAGAATACAAAAGATTAATATAAGAGATCTTCAAGAGATCAGGATGGAGATCAGACAATATGCAGAACAAGCTAAGGAACACACAGACAAAACAATAGAGGAACTTAAGAAGATTAGAGAAGAGCACAGTGACAAATTTAGCAGGCTTCAAGAATCCATAGACAGACAGCAATCAGAAATCTGGAAGATTAACAATAAAATTTCAGAATTCAACAACTCAATAGAAAGTCATAGGAGCAGAACTGAGGCAATGGAAGTCAGAATTAGTGAGATTGAAGATAAAGCACCTGAAATCAACTTATTTGAGGAAAAATCAAAGAATTTTAAAAAATGAAGAAACCCTAGGAAATATGTGGGACTCTATCAAGAGAAATAACCTACGAGTGACTGGAGTACCAGAAAGGGGGGATAACAGAAAATACAGAGAGAATTGTTGAAGATTTGTTGGCAGAAAACTTCCCTGATATCATGAAAGATGAGAAGATATATCCAAGATGCTCATGGAACCCCACACAAGGTAGATCCCAAAAGAAAGTCACCAAGACATATTATAATCAAACTTACCAAAACCAAAGATAAAGAGAGAATTTTAAGAGTGGCCAGGGATAAACGAAAAGTCATTTACAAAGGAGAGTCAATAAGTCTAAGCTTGGACTACTCAGCAGAAACCATGCAGGTAAGAAGGCAATGGGATGACATATGTAAAGCCTTGAAGGAAAATAATTGCCAGCCAAGAATTATATATCCAGCAAAACTGTTTCTCAAATATGATGGCAAAATCGGAGCTTTTCCAAGGTAAACAGAAGTTTAGGGAATTTGCAAAAACCAAACCAAGATTACAAGAAATACTAAAGGGAGTCATCCAGTTAGAAAATCAGTAACATCACATAACAACCCAAGACTAAAAAACAGGACAGACCAATAGATATAAACCCAGATAAGGAAGTCACAAAAATAAATCAAAGCTAAAATGCTGAAAATATGGAAATATAGATGTCAATATGTAAATGATGACAACATTAAAACAAAAAAGGGGGAATAAAAAATGTAGTCATAGATTTTTCATATGGAGAGGAAGTCAAGGCAATATAAAGAAATAAAAGATTGGTTTAAACTTAAAAAAATTGGGGTAATATTAAGGTAACCACAAAGGAAACTAACAATCCTAAACATCAAAATAAAAAACAAGAAAAACATAAAGACTGAGCAGATACAGAGTCAACAACAATGAAAAAGATGAAAAGAAAATACATAAAGAAAAATGACTCAGCACAGAAAATTAAGTGGAACAAAGAAACTGTCAACAACACAAAAAAAAAGACATCAAAATGCTGGCACTAAACCCATACCTATTATTAATAATTACACTGAATGTAAATGGACTAAATGCACCAATAAAGAGACAGAGAGTGGCAGAATGGATTAAAAAAACATGATCCGTCTCTATGCTGCCTACAAGAGACACACCTTAGACTTAAAGACACAAACAAACTAAAACTCAAAGGATGGAAAAAATATATATCAAACAACACTCAAAAAAGAGCAGGAGTGGCAATATTAATCTCTGACAAAATAGACTTTAAGGCAAGATCCACCACAAGGGATAAGGAAGGACACCATATAGTGATTAAAGGGTCAATACACCAGGAGGACATAACCATAATAAATATTTATGCACTCAACAACAGGGCTCCAAAATACATAAAACAAACTCCAACGGCATTGAAAAGAGAGATAGACAGCTCCACAATAATAGTAAGAGACATCAACACACCACTTTCAGTGAAGGACAGAACTTCTAGAAAAGAGCGCAATAAAGACAAGCAAGATCTAAATGCCACAATCAACCAACTTGATCTCATAGACATAAACAGAACACCCCACCCAACAGCAGCCAAGTATACTTTCTTTTCCAATGCACATGGAACATTCTCCAGAATAGACCACGTACTAGACCATAAAGCAAGCCTTAACAAAATCCAAAACATCAAAATATTACAAAGCATCTTTTCTGACCATAAAGCCATTAAAGTGGAAATCAATAACACAAAAAGCAAGGGAAAAAAATCAAACACATGGAAACAGAACAACACCTTGCTCAAAAACTACTGGGTTATACAAGACATTAAGGATGGAATAAACAAATTCACAGAATCAAATGAGAATGAAAACACATCTTACCAGAGCTTTTGGGACACAGCAAAAGCAGTGTTCAAAGGTCAATTTATAGCAATAAATGCACACATCCAAAAAGAAGAAAGGGCCAAAATCAAAACTTTAAACCTACAACTCGAACAAATAGAAAGAGAGCAGCAAAAGAAGCCTTTGGGCACCAGAAGAAAGCAAATAATAAAAATTAGAGCAGAATTAAATGAAATAGAGACTAGAAAAAACAACCAAAAGAGTTAACACGACCAAAAGCTGGTTCTTTGAAAAGATCGACAAGATTAATAAACCATTGGCCAAAGTGACAAAAGAAAAACAGGAGAGGAAGCAAATAACCTGAATAAGAAAAGAGGTGGGTAATATCACAACAGACTCAACTGAAATCAAAAGAATCATAACAGAATACTATGGAAAACTGTATTCTAACCATTTTGAAAATCTAGAGTAAATGGACAAATTTCTAGAAACTCACTACCTACCTAACCTAACACACAAACAGAGGTAGAACAACTAAATAAATCAATAACAGAAGAAGAGACTGAAAAGGTAATTGAAAAACTCCCAACAAAAAAAAAGTCCTGGCCCTGACGGTTTCACTGGAGAATTCTTCCAAACTTCCAGAGAAGCGTTAATACCACTACTACTAAAGGCATTTCAGAGCATAGAAAAGGATAGAATATTCTCAAACTCATTCTATGAAGCCAGCATAACCCTGATACCAAAACCAGGTAAAGACACCACAAAAAAGGAAAATTACAGACCAATATACCTCATGAACACTGATGCAAAAATCCTCAACAAAATTTAGCCAATAGAATTCAACAATGTATCAAAAAAAATAATTCACCGTGACCAAGTGGGATTCACACCAGGTATGCAGGGTCGGTACAACATTAGAAAAACAATCAATGTAATCCAGCACATAAATAAAACAAAAGACAAGAACCACATCATCTTATTAATTGATGCAGAAAAGGCATTTGACAAAGTCCAACACCCATTCATGATAAAAACTCTCAGCAAAATAGGAATAGAAGGGAAATTCCTCAACATAATAAAGGGCATTTATACAAAACCAACAGCCAACATCATCCTAAATGGAGAGAGT
>NW_004444003.1:14103187-14151985 GCF_000243295.1 Trichechus manatus latirostris | reverse complement strand
AAAAAAAAAAAGGTTGAGAATTTAGAGGGTTAATATGTTGTGGGGTTGTTAACCAATGTCATACAACAACAAGTATACTACTGTTTCATGCGAAACTATTTGTTCTGTAAGCCTTCACATGAAGTACAATTAAAAAAAAAAAAATACACAAACACCAGAAGAGAAACTAGATAACTGGGAGCTCCTAAAAATCAAACACTTATGCTCATCAAAAGACTTCACCAAGAGTCAAAAGACAATCTACAGACCGGAAAAAAAATTTGGCTACGACAAATCCAATCAGCATCTAATCTCTAAAATCTACAAGATACTGCAAAGCCTCAACAACAAAAAGACAAATAACCTCATTAAAAAATGGGCAAGGGATATGAATAGGCACTTCACCAAAGAAGACATTCAGGCGGCTAACAGATACAGGAGGAAATGCTCACAATCATTAGCCGTTAGAGAAATGCAAATCAAAACTACAACAAGATACCATCTCACCCCAGCAATGCTAGAGTTAATCTAAAAAACACAAAATAATATATGTTGGAGAGGTTGTGGAGAGTCTGGAACACTTATACACTGCTGGTGGGAATGTAAAATGGTACAGCCACTTGGGAAATAGATTTGGTGCTTCCTTAAAAAGCTAGAAATAGAAAGTACCATACGATCCAGCAATCCTGCTCCTTGGAATAGATCCTAGAGAAACAATAGCCGTCACAAGAATAGATATATGTACTCCCATGTTCATTGCAGTACTGTTCACAATAGCAAAAAGATGGAAATAACCTAAGTGCCCATCAACGGACGAATGAATAAGCAAATCATGGTATATTCACATAATGGAATACTATGCAATGATAAAGAACAATGATGAATCTGCGAAATATGTCATAACATGGATGAATCTGGAAGGCATTATGCTGAGTGAAATTAGTCATCGCAAAAGGACATATATTATATGAGACCACTATTATAAGAACTCAAGAAAAGGTTTAAACACAGAAGAAAACATTCTCTGATGGTTACGAGGGAGGGGAGGGAGGAAGAGGGGTATTCACTAACTAGATAGTAGATAAGAATTATCTCAGGTGAAGGGAAGGACAACACCAGTACAGGGGAAGCCAGGACAACTGTACTAAACCAAAAGGTAAGAAGTTTCCTGAATACAACCAAACACTTTAAGGGACAGAGTAGCAGGGGCGGGGGTCTGGGGACCATGGTTTCAGAGGACATCTAGGTCAATTGGCATAACAAAGTTTATTAAGAAAATGTTCTGCATCCCACTTTGTTGAGTGGTGTCTGGGGTCTTAAAAGCTAGTGAGTGGCCATCTGAGATGCATCAATTGTCCCAAAACACCTGGAGCAAAGGGGAATGAATAACATCAAAGACATGAGGAAAATATTAGCCCAAGAGACAGAAAGGGCCACATAAACCAGAGACTCCATCAGCCTGAGACCAGAAGAACCAGATGGTGCCCAGCTACCAACAATGACCACCATGACAGGAAACAATAACAGAGAGTCCCTGACAAAGCAGGAGAAAAGTGGGATGCAGAACTCAAATTCTAATAAAAAGACCAGACTTAATGGTCTGAGACTGGAGGGACCTCAGAAGATATGGCCCCTGTACTCTCTGTTAGCCCAGAACTGAAACTATTCCCAACGCCAACTCTTCAGACAAAGATTAGACTGGACTACGGGACATAAAATGATACTTGTGAAGAGTGTGCTTCCTAGCTCAAGTAGATACATGGGACTAAATGGGCAGCTCCTGTCCGAAGGTGAGATGAGAAGGCAAAAAAGGACAGGAGCTGGTTGAATGGACACAGGAAATCCAGGATGGAAAGGAGGAGTGTGCTGTCACATTATAGGGAGAACAGCTATGTTCACATAGCAATGTGTGTATACATTTTTGTATCAGAAACTGACTTGAACTGTAAACTTTCAGATAAAGCACAATAAAAAAGAAAAAAAACATGTCTTGTTTGGGGAATCAGATTGACAGACCTCTTCCATCAAGCCTCTCATAAAGCATCATCCGAAAGGGATTAAATGTTCCAAAAATGACACAGTCCCCTATGTCAATGTTTTGAGAAGCTGTTCTTTGCGTCAGCAGGTGCTAAAATAAGCTTAGGTGAAGAAAGCTCCTGTATTATTCCTATTTCCCTTACCAATAAAGTCCTGTCAGATTTCCCTGTGGGTTGCTAGCCAGATATATTTGCTCTCTTTAGTCACTCACAACAGTTCTTTGACAACATAATATATGGGGTATTTGTGTGAGAGAGAGAGTGTGTGTGTGTGTGTTCTGAAATTCTCTCATGGATGTTCATCTTCCTCAAATGCCAGGTCAGTTATGAACGAGGCTTTATGGCAAAGCCCTCAGACTGGTTACTAGGTGACAAAAGGGTTTTCCTTAGCTCTCCTCTGACCCTTTTTCTCACTCACTCTAGCTTTAAAGAATGGCCATCTTCTTCTGCCTGAGCCATTCTGTGTAGGAAATAGATGAGCTTCTGACAGAGCTGATCACCAGGGATCCCTGAGGATATGGCGGGGCTCGGTGCAGACAGAAAGTGTGGGTATGGAACAGAGCCAGGGACTGAGGGTCCAGAAGAGAACAAATAACTACTAGTCAGCTCAATTATCTGATCTTTCTTTTCTCATTTACGCTTAGTCCCACAGGAGTCTCAAGCAGAATATCTTGCTAAAGGCATTTGGAAATGTTGAAGCCCTGAGAAGGAATTAAAGGTTTTAGGCCAGTTCCAAGGTGGGAAAACAATTCAGCCCACATAAGCCTAAGTAAAGTATCTTTACCGGAGGCTAAACCAAAAAAAAAACCAAACCCGCTGCCGTTGAGTCGATTCCAACTCATTGCAACCCTATAGGACAGAGTACAACTGTCCCATAGAGTTTCGAAGGAGAGCCTGGTGGGTTCAAACTGCCGACCTTTTGGTTAGAAGCCATAGCACTTAACCACTACTATCAACTTAAACACTACATTATACTAAGCATGTGGGAGATGACTAAAGATCAGTTCTAGGGGGAAAAAATGTAAAAAAAGACAATAGCTCCCCAACATTCTGCTTTGGGATTTTTCTTCCCAGTCTTCATCTTGCATCATTCTCATTCCAGAAGGCAAAAGCCTTTCTGATGTCCTACTGTTTCTATTCAAGGAAAGCAGTCTTATAAACCTGACAGATTAAATTGTGTCCCCCTAAAATATCTGTCAACTTGGCTAGGTCATGATTCCCAGTATTGTGTGATTGTCCACCATTTTGTTATCTGATATGATTTTTCTATGTTTTGTAAATCCTATCTCTATGTTAATGATAGGATTAGTAGCAGTTATGTAGACTTATTCTACAAGATTAATCTACACTTTAAGCCAACCTCTTTTGAGATATAAAAGAGAGAAGCGAGCAGAGAGACAGGGGGACCTCATATCACCAAGAAGGCAGCACCAGGAGCAGAGCACGTCCCTTGGACCTGGGTTCCCTGCACAGAGAAGCTCCTAGATCAAGGGAAGACTGATGACAAGGACCTTCCCCTAGATCCAACAGAGAGACTTCCCCTGGAGCTGGTGCCCTGAATTTGGACTTCTAGCCTACTAGACTGTGAGAGAATAAACTTGTTTGTTGAAGCCATCCACTTGTGGTATTTCTGTCATAACAGCACTAGATAACCAAGACAAAACCCAACTCATCTAAGTTGCAAATGGAAAAAAATATTCTCTAATGGGAACTCTGAGGCAACATGATACATATGTAAGGAAGCCACTTTGGGTAAGAGGTCCCTTTCCTTGTCCTCAAATCACACCAGTTTTTAGTTTTGTTGATGATTAATCAGAGGTCTTTAGCATTTTGTGAAAGAGATAAAATTCTCTTTTAGGTTTCCTCATTAGGAAACTTCTTTTCTACATCAGGGAACTAGGACTCTGAGTTCCTAATGCCTTTCTTCTTTCCCTCAATTTAAATGTATTTTATGCACACTATGGAGCAGGCAAGGAGCATTGGTGGTGCAATGGCTAAGTGTTCAGCTGCTAATTGAAAGGTCAGTGGTTCGAACCCACCAGCCATTCTGCATGAGAAAGATGTGGCAGTCTACTTCCGCAGATATTTGCAGCCTTGGAAACCCTATTGGGCAGTTCTCCTCTGTCCTATAGGGTCGCTATGAGTCAGAATCAACTCGATGGCAACAGGTTTGGTTTTTGGTTATGGAGCAGGCGTCTTGCCAGCTAGGTGTTAAGCGCATTCTCCAGACCACCTCTCTCCACTACCGCCTCCTCTCCCTCATAGATAGGTAGGTTACCACTCACTCAATGCACAGGTATGAGCCCTTTGATATGCATGACACTGTGCTGTGAACCAGGAGGTTGTTCATCCTTCATCCTTACAGAGACAAGTAATAGCATCTTGTTCCATTCCATCCCTGCAACCTCTTCTCTACCACTCCATTTTTATCCAACTTGTAATTCATTTCCCCAAGTACTTACCAGAAAGCCTGTGATCAACGGTCCCCAGCCCATGTAATTCATGGCTTCTTTCACCAGTAGACATTTGATCCCAGGAAGTTTGTACTTTACAATGAGGTGCCAATCTCCATGCTTTAATTGTCGTCATCAAACACTATTTTTAAACCAAAGTTAAATGAATAAGAACTATATATAATCCTTTATAAAGCTAGTTTATAAAAACAACTCTTACCCTTTTGGAGCTTCTGACACTGTCACTTAATAATATTAAAATAATAATAATATCTAACTATTATTGAGCACTTCTATGTATCTAGTAAGGAGCCCTGGTGGCACAATGATTAAGCACTCAGCTGCTAAGAGAAAGGCTGGCAGTTCAAACCCGCCCACTGGCTCCACAGGAGAAAGACCTGCAAAGATTACAGCCAAGAAAACCCTATGGGGTTATTGTACTCTGTCACATGGGTTCACTATAAGTCAAAAATTGACTCAAAGGCACCTAATAACCACAACAACATGTATCTAGTATTCCTGGTAATAACATTATAGGTTAAAAAAAATGGGTCTATGGAAGATAGAAATTAAATAAGCAATTTTATATTAACTATTGAGGTAGGTGCTATTATTAATTCCATTTAAAAGAACGGAACCTAAGGGTCAGTGATGCATCTTTCCAAGATCACACAGCCAGTAGGGATCAGACCTAGGACTTGAATTTAGGTCTATCTGGCTCCCCAGTCTGTGCAGTTGACCTCTATACTACCCTAACTCCCTCCTTGGTTTGGGGTGGCAATTTGATCCTAAGTGTGACTCTTTAACCTTTCTCCAACTCATCACTTCTACCCTCTACTCAATCAAAAGAAAAACAAACCTGGTTGATGTCTCAAAAGAAGGACGGCTATGTGAGCTGGCAGGGCCCCAGCTTGTGATTAAATGCTTGAGTGACTTAGTCAACAGGAGGGACAGAATCTGCCTCATCCCCCTGCTGTAGCCTGTGAGTAAGAAGCTGAGCTGCTGGGGTGTCACAGGGGTGCAGCATGCTGAGGGCTGATGGCTGATTTTATTGTGCTGTGGTCCACCTTACAGATCAGTGTGGAGCTATTGGAGCCATTTGAAAGCATCATTGCTTGGAAAGTATTGGCATATATAATATTTTAGGTGATCAGTATGACTATCTTATCAAAGTATTTATAGAATGAGTTTTATTTGGTGGAGATGGAAACAATTTCTTCTCTAGGAATTCTGAAACTAAACAGCCCACATGGTGTTCATCTTAAACGACTTAATGCTGCCCACTCCCAAAGCCATTGCCCTAGTTCAGAATCTCATTACCTTTTGTTGAATTCTTAGGGCCGTCTCCTAATGGGTCTCACTGCTTTCTGTGTTTCTGTCGCCAGTGTTAATCTTATGCGTTAATCCTGACAAAGTAATTTTCCTAAAGCATAGCTATGACCACACCACAGGCCTGCTCTTCTGCCATTAATAGCCCCTACATTGCAGAAACTCCTCAGCTATCATTAAAAAGATGATGATATCTTTCCAACCTTATCTATCACTACCCCCCATACACATCCCGACAAGCCAGCCAAATCGTGCTATGCTGTTCCTTGAGCACCCCTGGGCATTTGCTCAGATTCTTCTCTCCATGGAGAATACTTCCCATGCCCCATGCCCACCATCTTTGCCTTGCAAAATTCTGCCCTGACTTCAAGGCCTTGCAGAAATACCCTCCATTATGAAGCTTTTGATAGCTTCTTATCCAAATGTGATTATTTCCTCCTTTGAAACTCCATAGCATAGCACTTTGTTTGAAATTCTCAGGTGATCATTTGTGACCTCTGACAAGTCACTTAACCATACAGTGAGGATAATACCTGCCTCCTATAGTTATTGAGAGGATTAAAGAAATTATGAATAACCTTGAGTAGTGCCTAGCATAAGAGCTCTGGCGGCACAATGCTCACTGCTAACCGAAAGATTGGCAGTTGGAACTCACCCAGCAGCTCCATGGAGAAAGACCTGGCAATCTGCTCCTGTAAAGATTACAGCTAAGGAAACCTTATGGGGCAGTTTACTTTGTCACATAGGATCTCTATGAATCTACTCTAAGGCACAGGTACCCGACAACAATAGTACCTGGCATACAGGAAGTACCCAATCAATGGTAGCTTTTATTGGTAGTTAATAAACTTTTGCCTCTAATAATACACACACATAAACACAATTTTAAGCCTTTGAGAACAGGAGCTGAGCCCTATTCATCTTGATATCCCTGTAGAACCTAGTACACAGTCTCCCACCTGGTATGTCCTTAAAAAACATTGGTTGGGTTGAAAATGCCAATTCCCACACTGAGACACCAAACAGAAAATGTAAGCTAGTGTGAACAATTCTTAAAAGCCCAGAGTAGTGAGACATTTGAGAAGAGGAATAACTCACTTAGCTTTGTAAATACACCTAGCTTTTATAAATATGTTTCTCTTCTTCTTCTTTGAGTAGGTTGTTGGTGACTCATTAGGTATTGCCTTTCCTAACAAAGACACCAGCATACTCTCAATTTATACAATGATTTCTCAATTTTGACAGTACTTTAAAAAATTAAATTGTATGTATCATAGTGTGAATTATATTGTTGTTGTTGGGTGCCATGCAGTCGATTTTCGACTCATACAGACTCCATGTGACAGAGTAGGGCTTTTAAGCTGTAATCTTTATGGAATCAAATTGTCAGGTATTTCTCCTGTGAAGCCAATGGGTGGTCTAAACTGCCACCTGTGGTTAGCAGCCAAGTGCTTAACCGTTGCACCACCAGAGCTCCTTGCTAATTATATTAGGGTTAGTAAATTATTTATTTCTAATTTTTCCCCATTCTTTTTGGGGTCATGGTCAACAGTAGCCCTATCATATTTGTTTTGGTATCCCCAGTTCCTAAAACAGAATCTGGTTCAAAATTATCTTCCAGAAAATGCTTTCTGAATATTGTTGAATCACTCTCCTACTTACATTTCTTAGTGATATTACTAAGGAAGGAGAGGCAACAGATCAGGCTTGCCAGAGTCAGAGGGCTCAGCCCAGCCTTGACAATTCCTCTCTCACCTCAATCTTTTCATTACTTCACTACCCTGAGGATAATTGGCTCAGTTTTATTTCTGCACATCCTGATTAGGGGCAAAGGCTCTTGGATGTCCTAGAGATGGCAGAGCTGTATTAAGATTTGTAGTTAAGGCTTGGCAAGACATGCTTAGAAATAGTATTGTTGCTTTGGTGTTTACAAAGTTCTGCTTTACTAATCAATACATCAAAAGCTGATGCTAGCAGAAGATATTAAACAATCCATCAAAGGTCTTTGCTTAAGGGTAATCCAACAATAATGAAAGTATTTGTTAAGAAGTGCTTTTTAAAAAAGTGCATGATCAAGAAAGGAAAAAAAATAGCGTTATTTACACAGAGACAAGAAATCTTACTTCTGTTGGGGATCTGGGCGGAAAAAAATGAAAGTCTCCCATGAGAATTTATAACCATGAGCCCAAGCCTCATGCTGATACAGGGTTTGAATTTATATGTTCCAAGGGGGCAAGAAGCACTCAAGTTAAGACATTAATGTAAAAATGAGGCCCAAGTTAATGATATCCCCCCAACACAGGATGCCTTACATATACAACCTTTGGAGGCACACTACTCAATTCAGGCCACACAGACTTCCCATGCTTAAAAGTGTCAGTGTCAAGCCTTATCTGAACATCCTCAAACCTGGTAAAATATAACTCAAAATCAGACAGGATAAAGAAGAAAACGACTAGATAAGAAAGATCCTTTATATGTGGTCTTTGTAATTATAAAAATAAATATTCTCCAGCTTCTTTTGCAACAAGATGTCTCCAGGTGATAAAGTTCAGGCCAATAGTATGCAAAAAGTGTCACCGCCTAAAAGACAAAACTTTACACATGTAGCCCTGGCTGGGAAATTGGTGACACCTGGTACAACCTCAGACACCATCTGTTGAGGATAGCACAGTAGCCTGCCCTGAAGAAATATCACATTTCTATCCTTTTTTAACGTACTGTATTTTTGAGACTCTTGGTTACTGTGACTAGTCTGTACCCAAATTTATACAATGGTTCTTCCTCCATCAAGTACGCATTATCTCTGTCTACCACATACACAAACGCAAACACATACCATACATTACATTACAAAAGCATGAAGAACTTGAAATTAAATACTCAATTAAATATCTCAGGGTTTTGTTTGCTTGTTTTTTAGTTTTTCATTCAAAAATTTTATACACAAATTGTTTTATGACATCAGTTGCAATCCCCACAATGTATCAGCACTCTCCCCTTTCACTTTCCACCTTGGGTTCTCAGTGTCCCTTCTTCTAGTTTTCCTATCTCTTCCTGCCTTCTTGTCTTTGCTTTCGGGCAGGTGTTACCCATTTGGACTCGTATACTTGATTGAACCAAGAAGCACATTCCTCATGTGTGTTATTGTTTGTTTTATAAGCCTGTCTAATCTTTGCCCGAAAGGTGGACTTCGGGAGTGGCTTCACTAGCAGGGTGTCCGGCGGACATAGTGTCAGGGTCTCCTCTAGTCACCGTCAGACCAATGAGTCTTGTCTTTTTTTGTGAATTTGAATTTTGTTCTACATTTTCCCTTGTTCTGTCTAGGACCCTCTGTTGTGATGCCTGTCAGAGCAGTTGGTAGTGGTAGCCAGGCACCATATAGTTCTTCTGAGCTCAGACTGGTGGAGGTTGGGGTTCATGTGGTCCATTAGTCCTTTGGACTAATATTTTCCTTGTGTGTTTGGTTTTCTTTATTCTCCTTTGCTCTGAACATGCTGAGATCAATAGATGTATCTTAGATGCCTGCTGGCAAGCTTTTAGAACCTCAGACATTACTCACTAAAGTAGGATGTAGTACACTTTCTTTATGAACTGTGTTATACAAATTGACCTAGATGTCCCCCGAGACCATGGTCCCCAGCCTTCAGCCTCAGTAACGGGGTCCCTCAAGGTGTTTGGATGTGTCTAGGAAGCTTCTATGACTTTGCCTTGGTCAAGTTGTGTTGACTTTCCCTATTTTGTGTTGTCTTTCCCTCCACCAAAGTTAACACTTGTCTGTTGTTGTTGTTGTTAGGTGCCGTCAAGTCAGTTCCCACTTATGGAGACCCTATGTACAACAGAACTCAACACTGCCCAGTCCTGAGCCATCCTCACAATCCTTGTTATGTTTGAGCCTATTCTTGCAGCCACCGTGTCAATCCATCTTGTTGAGGGTCTTCCTCTTTTTTGCTCATGCTCTATATTACCAAGCATGATGTCCTTCTCCAGGGACTGATCCCTCCCGATGTGAGACAAAGTCTCGCCATCCTTGCTTCTAAGGAGCATTCTGGTTGTACTTCTTCGAAGACAGATTTGTTTGTTCTTTTGGCAGTCCATGGGATATTAATATTCTTTGCCAACACCACAATCCAAAGGTGTCAATTCTTCTTCGGTCTTCTTTATTCATTGTCCAGCTTTCGCATGCATATAAGGTCATTGAAAACACCACGGCTTGGGTCAGGCACACCTTAGTCTTCAAGGTGCTACCTTTGCTTTTCGACACTTTAAAGAGGTCTTTTGCAGCAGATTTGCCCAATGCAATGCATCGTTTGATTTCTTGACTGCTGCTTCCATGGGTGTCGATTGTGGATCCAAGTAAAATGAAATTCTTGAAAACTTCAATCTTTTCTCTGTTTATCATAATGTTGCTTATTGATCCAGTTGTGAGGATTTTTGTTTTCTTTATGTTGAGGTGTAAATCCATAGTAAGTCTGAAGTCTTTGATCTTCGTCAGTAAGTGCTTCAAGTCCTCTTACCTTTCAGCAAACAAGGTTGTGTCATCTGCATATCACAGGTTGTTAATGAGTCTTCTTCCAATCCTGATGCTCCATTCTTCTTCATAGAGTCCAGCCGCTTGTATCATTTGCTCAGCATACTGATTGAATATGTATGGTGAAAGGATACAACCCTGACGCATACCTTTCCTGGCTTTAAACCACACAGTATCCCCTTGTTCTGTTCAAACAACTGCCTCTTGATCTATGTACAGGTTCCTCAAGAGCACAATTAAGTGTTCTGGAATTCCCATTCTTCGCAATGTTATCCATAATTTGTTATGATCCACAAAGTTCAATGACTTTGCATAGTCAATAAAACACAGGTAAACATCTTTCTGGTATTCTCTGCTTTCAGCTAGGATCCATCTGACATCAGCAATGATATCTGTGGTTCCACATCCTCTTCTGAATCCGGCTTGAATTTCTGGCAGTTCCCTGTCGATATACTGCTGCAGTCGCTTTTGAATGATCTTCAGCAAAATTTTACTTGCTTGTGATATTAATGATATTGTTCAATAAGTTTTGCATATGGCTGGAATAGATACAAATATGGACCTCTTCCAGTCAGTTGGCCAGGTAGCTGTCTTCCAAATTTCTTGACATAGATGAGCGAGCACTTCCAGCACTGCATCCATTTGTTGAAATATCTCAATTGATATTCCTTCAATTCCTGGAGTCTTGTTTCTCATCAATGCCTTCAGTGCAGGTTAGACTTCTTCCTTCAGTACCATCGGTTCCTGATCACATGCTACCTCCTGAAACTGTGGAACATCAACTAACTCTTTTTTGGTATAGTGAATCTGTGTATTCCTTCCATTTTCTTTTGATGCTTCCTGCATTGTTTAATATTTTCCGCATAGAATCCTTCACTATTGCAACTTGAGGCTTGAATTTTTTCTTCACTTCTTTCAGCTTGAGAAATGCTGAGTGTGTTCTTCCCTTTTGGTTTTCTATCTCCTGCTCTTTGCACATGTCATTATAATACTTTACTTTGTTTTCTCTACTATTTAGTTACTGATTTCCAAACCATCAAAGATTTTTTTTTTCTGTGTATAAACCTTTTCTTGGAGCCCTGGTGGCACAGTGATTAGGTGTTCAGCTGCTAATCAAAAGGTTGGCAGTTTGAATCCGCCAGCTTCCCCTTGGAAGCCCTATGGGGCAGTTCTACTCTGTCCTATAGGGTCACTATGAGTCAGAAGCAACTTGACAACAAAGGGTAAACCTTCTCTTGAGTTTTTATGGTAGTGGTCTCATACATTATTTGCCGTTTTGTGATTGACTTATTTCACTCACCATAATGCCCTCCAGATTCATCCATGTTATGAGATGTTTCCCAGATTCATCGTTGTTCTTTATCATTGTGTAATATTCCTGTGTGTTTATACATTCATCCATTGGTGGGCACTTAGGTTGCTTCCATCTTTTTGCTATTCTGAGTAAGTCTGCAGTGAACATGGGTGTGCATATGTTTATTTGTGTGACTGCTCTTATTTCTGTAGGATATATTCCTAGGAGTGGGATTGCTGGATCCTATGGTATTTCTATTTCTAACTTTTTAAGGAAGCACCATATCGTTTTCCATAGTGGTTGTACCATTTTACATTCCCACTGGCAGTGCATAAGAGTTCCAATCTCCCCACAACCTCTCCAAAATTTGTCATTTTGTTTTTTTGATTAGTTCCAGTAATGTTGGGGTGAGATGGTACCTCATTGTAGTTTTATTTGCATTCCTCCAATGGCTAGTGATCTCGAGCATTTCCTCACGTGTCTGTTAGCCGCCTGAGTGTCTTCTTTGGTCAAGTGTTCATATCCTTTGCGCATTTTTTAATTGGGTTATTTGCCTTTTTGTTGTTAAGGTGTGAAGTATTCTATAGATTTTAGAGATTAGACCCTTGTCAGAAATGCTGTAGCCAAATTTTTTTTCTCAGTCTGTAGGTTCTCTTTTTACTCTTCTTTTGATGAGCATAAGTGTTTAATTTTTAGGAGCTCCCAGTTATCTAGTTTCTCTTCTGGTGTTTGTGTGCATCGTTACTTATGGTTTGTATTCTCTTTATGCCATGTATTTGGGCCCCTAGTGTTGTCCCTATTTTTTCTTCCATGATCTTTATCGTTTTGGGTTTTATATTTAGGTCTTTGATACATTTTGAGTTAGCTTTTGTGCATGGTGTGAGATATGGGTCGTGTTTCATTTCTTTACAAGTGGACATCCAGTTTTGCCAGCAGCATTTGTTAAAGAGACTGTCTTTTCCCCATTTAATGGACTTTGATCCTTTATCAAAGATCATCTGACCATAGGTGGATGGATTTACGTCTGAGTTCTCCATCTGTTCCATTGGTCTATGTGTCTGTCATTGTACCAGTACCATGTTGTTTTGACTATAGTGGCTATATAGGAGTTTCTGAGATCAAATAGTGTGAGGCCTCCTATTTTGTTCTTTTACTTCAATAATGCTTTGCTTCTCTGGGGCCTCTTTCCTTTCCATCTAAAGTTAGTGATTATCTTTTCCATTTCATTAAAGAATGCTGTTGGTATTTGGATCAGGATTACATTATATCTGTAGATTGCTTTGGGTAGGATTGACATTTTCACAATGTTGCATCTCCTATCCATGAGCATGGTATCTTTTTCCATTTATATAGGTCTCTTTTGGTTTCTTGCAATAGTGTTTTGTAGTTTTCTTTGTGTAGGTCTTTTATGTCCCTGGTCAGATTTATTCCTTAGTATTTTATCTTTTTTAGGGGCCATTATAAATGATATTGTTTTCTTAATTTCTTTTTCAAAATTCTCTTTGTTAGTGTATAGGAATCCAACTGATTTTTTGTATGTTTTTCTTGTATCCTCTACTCTGCTGAATCTTTCTATTAGTTCCAGTAGTTTTCTTGTGGAATCTTTGGGATTCTGTATGTATAGGATCATATCATCTGTGAATAAGGATAGTTTCATTTCCTGCTTTCAAACTTGGATGCCCTTTATTCTTTTTCTTGCCTTATTGCTCTGGCTAGGACTTCTAGCACAATGTTAAATAGGAGTGGTGATAAAGGGCATCCTTGTCTTGGTCCCATTCTCAAGTGGAATGCTTTCAGCCTCTTTCAATTGAGAATAATGTTAGCCGTTGGTTTTGTATAGATTCCCTTTATTATGTTGAGGAATCTCCCTTCTAGTCCTATTTTATTGAGTTTTTATTAGGAATGGGTGTTGGACTTTATCAAAGACCTTTTCTGTGTCAGTTGAGATGATCATGTGATTCTTTTGTCTTGATCGATTTATGTGATGGATTATGTTTTTTGATTTTCTAATGTTGAACCATCCTTGCATACCTGGTATGAATTCCACTTGGTCGTGCTGTATTGTTTATTTGATATGATGCTGAACTCTACTGGCTAGAATTTTGCTGAGAATTTTTGCATTTAAATTAAATATCTCAGTTTTTAAAAAGCCCTTCAACTATTCTGTCAGTTGAGGTTCTACACTCTCTCTTCTGTATTGAGGCCTACCGCTTCTCTCGCCTTTCAAGCTCCTTTCTTCTTTTCTTTTCCTTGCTCTACCCTATCTCATAGTTGATCTCCATTTTTAATGCCAAGTAATCGAGTAAAATTTGTTTCCTGAAATTCATACTCATAGATTCTCCAATTCCTCTCTGAAACTTATCAAAGTAGTTTTCTAAATAATGATATTTTCTCCCCTAAATGGAATTCCAACATCAGATTTTAAGATTTTTTTAACCCACTAGAGAAGCACTTTAGGGCAAAAAGGTGACTTTCATTTCAGCAACAATGCTTTTCCCTCATGTAAGGATTGAAAGAGAGAAGTCACACTAAGTGCTGGAAATGAGAGGGTGAGATCAAGGATTATTCCCAATATCTAAGCAATGGAGAGGCCAAGGTGGTGCCATTAACAGAGCTAGGCAACACAAAAGAAGTTTTGGGGATGATGATGACCTCAGTTTTGGAAATGTTGAGTTTGACACACTTTGGAAACATCCATGTGGAGATATCTAGTAAACAGCTGAATGTGTAGGTCAAGTTAGCAGTTGGATGTGCAGTCTGGGGTCCTGGAAGGAGAACTATCTGGGCTGCAGAATATAGATTGGTAGTTGTCGCATAGAGGAAGAAGCCATTTTAGAAAGAATTCTCTCAGGAAGAATACATATGATCAAATGAGCTGGGCTCTGAGGATGGGGCTCTAGAATTTGGATGGGGGTAGAGTAAGAAAATTCTGTGAAGATGGCCGAGAAGGAGCTACCAGGGAAGTTGGAGAACCAGGAGATATCGGTGTTCCAGAAGCCAAGACAGAATTTTTAAGAAGTAAGTGACAAGCAACACAGAGAGATTAAGTAAGGAGAGATTTGGAGGAAGTATACTGGGGAAATTATTTAACATTCCATTTTCTTATCTCTAAGATGGGGTAATAACATCCACCCTGTAGGGACATTGGGAGAAGATTACGAGTTAGTGTATGTAAAACACTCCACACAAACTGGACCAAAGTCATAAGATGACTTTGGCTACAACCATAGCTATAACACAAGCCTCCTGGTTTTCACTACATTATCTCTTTTTCATACAGGCACTTTGTCTGCAACATGACAGCTACATAAAGGACTATTCATTTAGCAAACATTTATTAAATATCTATTACTTCCTACGCACTGTGATATAGAGATGAACAAGACACAGTTCCTTCTCTGGTTGGGAAGCCAAATAAATAATTCAACAACAATAATACAGGTTAGGATGGAGATGTGACCAGGTGTTAGGACTGTACAAAGTGTAAAAGCTTCTATCAGTTTGTGACTGAGGGATAACTCAGGGAAATTAGCTAGCTAGAATGCCTTTCTAATGATGACCTGAGGGGAAAACATATAGGCGGGAGAATATATGGTCCATGTACTGATTAATTTGGGGGCACTAGGCACTTAGAAGGCAATTATTTTAGGAAGTTTGCTCTGGGACAGTGGTTCTCAACCTTGGCTGCTGTCATGGATTGAATTGTGTCCCCTAAAAATATCTGTCAACTTGGCTAGGTCATGATTCCCAGTATTGTATGATTGTGTTCCATTTTATAATCTGATGTGACTTCCTTATGTGTTGTAAACTCTATCACTATGATGTGATAAAATGGATGAGTGGCAGTTATACTGGTGAGGTCTACAAGATTGGATAGTGTCTTGAGTCAATCTCTTTTGAGATATAAAAGACAGAAGTTAGCAGAGACACATGGGAACCTCATACCACCAAGAAAGCAGTGCCAGGAATAGAGCGCGGCCTTTGGACCTGAGGTTCCTGAGCAGAGAAGCTCCCAGACAAAAGGAAGATTGATGACACGGACCTTCCTCCAGAGCCAACGGAGAAAGTGTTCCCCTGGACTGACACCCTGAATTTGGACTTGTAGCCTACTGGACTGTGAGAGAATAAACTTCTCTTTATTGAGGCCATCCACTCGTGGTACTTCTGTTACAGCGGCACTAGATAACTAAGACAGCTACCCATTATGATCACCTGGGAAACTTGTAAGAAACTCCAAATCCTGAGGACTTACTCCGGCCTGCTTAAATCAGCTCCTATCTGCAAGGATCCAACAAAGAATATTTTAAAAATCTGCCCAGATGATGATGATTCCAATGGGCAGCCAAGATTGGGAAACAGTGGTTTTCAAAGTGTAGTCCCTGGACCAGCAGCATTAACATCACCTGGGAATTTAGAAATGCAAATTCTCTGGTCCCATCCCAATCCTACCAAATGAAAATTCTTTGCCTCCCACACTACCCCACCCTCAGAAATCTGTGCTTTAACAAGGCCTCCAGGTGATTCAGATGCAGCCTAAAGTTTGAGAACCACTGGCATTAGAGGGGGGCCCTGGTGGCACAGTAGTTAAAAGCTCAGCTGCTAACCAGAAGGTTGACGGTCTGAATCTACCAGCAGCTCCTTGGAAACCCTATGGGGCATTTCTACTCTGCCCCATAGGGTCGCTAGGAGTCTACTCGACAGCAGTGGGTTTGGTTTTGTTTGGGGCATTAGATGGAACTGAGACTGAAGTCATGAATACCAAATTAGAACCAAATGCAGTTATTCAGGTAAGAAGTAGTGAGGACTGAACCAAGCCAAGGGCAAAGGAGAAGGCTAGAGGAAAGGATACATGAGAGATTGGAGAAATAGAACTGACAAAACTTCTTTACGCACATAAACGAAGAAGAGCAGTGACAGAAATAATTATGAACATACAAAGTATCATTTTTTTAAAAAAATTATGTCCTTAGTAATAATACAACCGTACATAGAGTACTTACTCTGTGCCAGGTGCTCTACTAAGGATTTATGCACATTATCCAGTTTTGATCTTAACAACAACCTTATGAGATAAATATTTTTATTCCTATCTAATTGATGAAGAGTCAGAGAATCAAATTCTTGATTTTTATTCTTGATTCTAGAATCGAATTCTTGATTCTAGCTCGTGAGTAAGCTGGGATTTGAATCTGTGTCTGTCTGCCTCCAAAACTCCAACTCTTTCTTAACAACTACTCAGTGATGAATTGTCTTATAAGCTGTTTACTTACAAATTTGTCTTTTATTTCCTTTTGGGAAAATTCTGAAGGAACAGCTCGTTGAGTTGAGATGAAAGATTTGGCCGAGATTCACTACAGTCTCCCAGGGGGGACATGCATGGGGGACACTACAGAAAACGGCATAGTTTATATGGCTTGTGCCCCATAATTCTTAATGGACTTCCTAACCCTACTAAGGCACATGGGCTCCTTTTATGTCTTTGACCCAAGGCCTAAGGCCAAACCAAAGATAATGACTTCTTTGACGCATCCCCTCAGTTTCGAATCTTAAAACTGGCTTTGATGGTTTTCCCTGAAAGGGGAAAAGATGAAAGACCGGAAAATGTTTACTCAATGAATAGTGCTTTATATAGCTTTTCAAGAAAAAGTAATTAAAGGAAAGAGTGTGGTTGGCCAATACATGGTTATTTATATTCCTCCTGCTAAAATGTCAGTGCCTAATCCCCAATAATGAGACCCAAGAGTGCTTTTGACCCTAACTCACATTATCTTTCCTCCTCAAAAGAATCCTTGTATTTCTCCCTCCTCCACTTCACCCAGTAGCCCAGTAGTAACTGCAGGAGCCTGAAGCATGCTGAGGGTCAGCAAAAAGATTGCCTGAATTTATAACTTGCCCCAGATAATAATAATAATAATTTCGAGCTAACTAGATATATTTGGCATCAGACAAGCTTGATGCTCTGTCATGCACAAGTATTAGGACCATTCTATTTGCACTGCCTCAAAACAATTAAGTATGTTTTAGACACTATAATTAAAATGGCATGGAAATATATCAGTTGATAATTCCTCTTAAGAAGACAACTCTTCAGTATTATCTCTTCTTCCACTGAGAAATCCACTCTTTATTCAGTATCAATCTTTATTGTTTATGTAATCATATGTCTTAGTTGGGCAGGATCTTGGGATTACATAGCTCTAGTAAAGGAAGATGGACAAAATTCTTCCCCCTATGTATCTGTTTGTGTCTCCTGTTTTATGTAGGGACTGAGAAGCCTCCTGAGAAAAGCATTTGAACATGTCCACTATTAAAATTCAGCTATGTATAAACATGTCTAATGATCTAATGTGGTCTCAGTGGAGATCAGATAGTAGGGAATGAAACCATAAAAGATTGAATGAAACCATGTAGAAAGATTCTGATGCCAAAAGCAGGCCTGGTTACAGGGTCTGAGCATCAGAGGGAAATGAGTTTCAGTTACTCTGTGTCATCTGATGCTGGAACTCTCCTTAAGTCGTCATCCACTCCTGGATGCACATTTATATTACTTGCTTCCTTACGCATGAAGTATTTCTGGAAGGAATAACAAGAAATATATAAGTTTGTGTCTTAGGCTGAGTTCTCTAGAGAAGCAAAACCATATACACAGAGAGAGAAAGAGGAAAGAGAGATTTATATCAAGGAATGGCTCACGTGGTTGTAGAGACTGGAAAGTCCCAAGTCAGTCATCAGGTTGGAGGCTTCTCCTGACTCTTGCAGCTGCAGGGGCTGATGAACCCCAGATCAGCTGGTCAGACCGCAGGCTGCTGGTTCATGTCCCAAGAATCAGAGGTCAGATGATGACAAGCCAAAAGTGGGATCCAGAGCAGAGCAAAAGCCAGCAAGCTTTGCCATAAAGTCCATATATATTGGATGCAGGCCACACCCCCAAGGAAACTCCCTTGCAATTGATTGGCTGCTCATAGCAGATCTCATCATGGAAGTGATTGCATTATATTGGATCTCATCATGGAGGCATTTACGTCATTACATAACTGCCAAACTACACCATAACTGCCAAATCACTGAGAATCATGGCCCAGCCAAGCTGACACAGAACCTTAACTGTCACAGTCTGGTTTCCTCCAGACGGGGAACTCAGCTAAAGGAAGGAATGAGAGGGAGATTTTTCACTGGATACCTTTGTATACCTCTTGTATTTCAAATCATGTGAATGAGTTATTTATTCAAATAAACAAATAAATTTCAATTGCATATTATGTTTATCAACGATGTTAACAACAATTAACAAACGTAACATTTATTGAGATATTTAAGTTTACCCAGAAGTTTCACAACACTTTTCCCTGCCATCAGGGATTCTTTTTACAACCATTATACAAGGCAATATTTTCAAAATTATAGAAGTATAGATTCTTTGATTCAGCCATTCTTAGATACCTAAACTGACATATAGTCTGATAATTGAGGAATGAAAAGGAATTATCCATTTTCAACAGGAAGTGAGTTCATTGAGAGCAAGAATCATGTCTGTCTCACTCCACTTTTAATCTCCAGCAGTAAGGACTGCCCTTCACACAAATAAATGTTAAGTGAATAAATGACCTTACCAAAAATTCAGATTTTCTTCTTAATGTGAAATCCATCCTTTAAAAAAAACAGCATGTTCCTCTTTCAAATGGGATAATTAACCAGTCCTATAGTTTTGAAATGGCAAAGAAAAGCATCTCTGAAGCACTCCCTTTGTTGAAAACTGCAACATATTTGTTACTGACATTTAAGTTTTTCTCCCACTTACTCTCCCCTCACAAATATTTCTGAAGAAAATCCATTTCAGAGACTGATTTATCCTTATTTGCATCTAATTCTCCCCAGACTACACTCAGTGGAGGCGTGTTAGAAAAGGTTAGGGCACTGGAGAAACGTGACAACACAAAAGTCAAGTAAATGCAGAGCTGAAATTGGCAATGAAACAGGATGAAGAAGGAAACAAAGGAACCAAATGCTTTTTCCAACATGCATCCAAGAAAAATCTATTGTGACTGATAGTTACAAAGAACACAAAGAAAAAATGCTTTCTTGTCTGGGACTCAAGATCCATGGACACACACCAAGCCATTAAAGGTCTAAGGTTGCACCTGAACAAGTGAGCATAACAGGAGGACACTCACTTGTTTGGTCAGAAACCAGAGCATTTTGGGCATTCCCAACTCATCTGGGAAGGTACCTCTTCTTTTTACTTACTAGAATAAAGTACTGATAAAGCATTTGCTGCAATAAATGCATTGACTGAGTCTAGTAAATAACAATAGTGAGAAGCTGGCATTTACAGGTCATCTGAGAGCCAGAGCCAACCCAGATATTTAATGAAAACCAAACCGATCTCAAAGCAACCTTTCCTTAATTTGCACAAGGACCTTTCCCCATAGAGCACTTGGCTGATACAATTAAAGAAAATGCTGGTATTGAATTCCTATACTATCTACTGTCTATACCAGTGATTCTCAAACTTTCTGATCTCAGGACCCTTTTACACTCTTAAGAGGATCCCAAAGATCTTTTGTTTATGTGGGTTATATCAATCAATATTTACCATAACAGACGTTAAAATTAGAAGTTTTTAAAAATATCAAGTAACTCATTTTAAAATAACTACAATAAGCCCATTATCCCAATATTTTTAAGAAAAATAACTATATACTCCAAAACAAAAATAAATTTATTGAAAAGAGTGGCATTGTTTTATACTGCTGCAAATCTTTTTGATGTTTGAGAGAGTTCCTTATAAAAATTGGATACAAGTCCTTTATCAGATATGTAAGATGTAAATATTTTCTCCTAGTCTGTGTCTTCTCTTCACATTCTCTTGTTAATGACCTTTGATGAGCAAAACTTCTCAATTTTGATGAAGTCTAATTTATCAATTTTTTAAGTAAATCATGCTTTTGCTGTTATATGTTAGAAATCTTTGCCAAACACAAAGTCACAAAGACTTGTTTATATTTCTCCCAGAAATTTTGTAGTTTTAGATTTTACAAAGAGCCCTGGTGGTACAGTGGTTAAGTGCTCAGCTGCTAACCAAAATGTTGGCAGTTGGAACCTACCAGCTGCTCCATGGGAGAAGTACATGGTAAGCTGCTTCGGCAAAGATTATAGCTTTGGAAATCCTATGGGACAGTTCTACTCTGTCCTATAGGGTCACTATGAGTTGGAATCAACAGCAATGGATTTTTGGTTCGATTTTAGGTTTTACATTTAGGTCTACGATTTATTTTGAGGTAATTTTGTATATGGAGTAACACATGGGTGGAACACCATGTTGTTGCATATGGATAGTTAATTGTTCCAGCATCATCCTATTGAAATGATTTCACGTCTTTAATGAAATCAATTGATTATGTCTGTTTCTTGACTCTATCTTGTTCCATTGATCTATATATACATATCTATATATAATTTCTCTAATACTCTTCTCTTGATTACTGTAGCTTTAGAGTAAGTCTTAGGTATAATGAGTGCTCCGACTTTGTTATTTTTCAAAATCCTTTTGGCTATTCTAGCTTCTTAATGTTCCATATAGATTTTTTTTTTTCCATATAGGTATTTTAATTGGCTCACCAATTTCTATAAAAAAAAAATATCTTGCTGGTATTTTAATTGGAGTTGTATTGATTCTATAGATCAGAATGGGGAGAATTGACATCTTAACTATATATTGTCTTCCTATCCATGAATATGATACATCTCTACATTTATTTAGGTGTTCTTTATTTCATCAATTTTCAGCTTTTGCTCATAATTAGTTGATTTTATGCCCAAGCAGTTCTTTATTTTTGGATCTATTGCCAATGCTATTTTTTAATTTCAATTTCCAATTGTTTATTGCTAATATATAGAAAAACAACTGATTTATATATTGGCCTCATATCCTGCAATCTTACTGAGCTATCTTATTATTTTCATGTAGATTCTTTGGGGTTTTTTTACATAGAAAACATGTCATTTGTGAATAGAGACTATTTTATTTCTTCATTTACAATCTGTATGCTTTTTTATTTTCTTTTTCTTGCACTGGCTAGGACCTTCAACACAGTGTTGAATAGGAGTAGTGAGAGCAGACATCCTTGCTTTGTCCCTAATCTTAGGGCAAAGCATTCAATTTTCCACCACTAAATACGGTATTAGTATAGATGCCACTTACCACATTGGGAAAGTCCTCTTCTATTACTAGTTTGCTGAGAGTTTGTATTATGAATGGATATTAAATTTTGTCAAAGGCTTTTTCTGTATCTATTGAGATGATCATATGGTCTTCCTTCTTTTGTTTGTTGGTATAGTAAATTACATTTATTGATTTTCAGATATTAAAACTGCCTGGGGATAAACCCAACTTGGTCATGACATATCGTTAGATTTGATTTGCTGGTATTTGTTTGAAGATTTTTTGCATCTATGTTCATGAGGGATGTTAGTCTGTAGTTTTCTTTTCTTGTAGGATTCATGGAATGAGTTGAGAAGTATTCCCTCCTCTTCTATACAGGGCCAGCACTAGAAGAGGCGAGCTAGTCACCCAGGAGGCACTTACTCTCAGGTACCAGCCGTGTACTTGCACAAGTATCTCTCTTAGCCCACCCTAGTCCCAGTCCTCCTTCTATTCTGAAATAGTTCGTGTAGAATTGGTATTATTTTTTTTAAGTGCTTCATAGAATTTGCCTTTGATGCCATCTGGGTGTGGAAATTTTTTCTTTGTTGAAAGTGTTTTAACTACAAATTCATGCTCTCAGAATAGCAACACACAGACTATTAACTACGAAGGGAAAAGATGCCTCACAATTGAGAGATCTCCCAAAAACCATCTTAAGTGATCAAAATTAACACTACCAGTACTGGAACAAACTGTTATCACATTCTTCTTAGTGTGATGCAATAAGAAGTACATAACATTGATGTGCTATTCTTATCAAAAATAATTCACCTGAACCTAAACATGGGGAAGCAGACAAATCCAGAATGTGGAGCATTTTACAAGGCACCTGGCCTGGAGTCTTCATAAAAATCATTATATAGAGAGAGAAAAGACAGGACGTTAGCATTTGGTTAATTTAGGTAAAGAATACACCCATGTTCATTGTACTTTCATTTCAACTTTTCTGGAGGTTAGGAAATTTTCAAAATAAAAAGTTGGGGGTAAAAAAAGAATGTATAAAAAATAAACAGTGCATAGGAGTCCTTTGGGCAACACCTTTATCTTACAAAGGGGAAAAGGATATTACCTTCATGGTAGTGCTCTGACAAGCCCAAGCCAGCTGTCTCTTCAATAACAAAGTTTGGATGTTTGAAAATAAGCCTAGGAGCAGATAAGCCAGTTGGGAATGAATATTATTGTTTTGGGAAATCTCGTTTTCACTTCTGAGTTTCTGAAGAGAGACCCTACAGAGTAGTGATGTTCTCATTAGCAGCTCAGGTTCAGCCCATACGTCTCTGCATTCTGTATGGGTATGATGTCATGAATCTTTCTGAAAACACGAGGATCTAACCACATGTCTGCTGCTTACCGAGATGACTGTTCAAACCCTTCCTTTTCTACAGAATAACCCAGTGAGGCTCAGCGGACCATCTACCTGATATACAGAGTGTGAAATGAGAATATTAATTTTATTATTCCCATGACATAGAGTGGGAAAATAAGTCTCCGTTGAGCAAAAAATGAAGTAAAGTTTTGAAATATTCAAAAATGCAGTGGGAGGAGGAGAAAATGCAGAATGTAAAATAATTGCTATGGCTACAAATACGTGTAACCTAAGTTTCTTCAGGCTACAAATCTCAGTTGTTCATGCCTTTATTTGAATAACACAGGACTTCTAGTTCCACACCACCCCCAAGACCCAATTAGCTATTTCTGGGGCTGTCTTAAGGTTCCTGAGTGGCACAAACGGTTTGCTCTCAACTACTAACCTAAAGGTTGGAGGTTTGAACCCACCTAGTGACACCATGGAAGAAAGTCCTGGTGATCTGCTTCCATAAATTATTACAGCCAATAAGGACCATAGTCTTGGAGAACATCTAAGTCAATTGACATAACATAGTTCATAAAGATGGTGTTCTACATCCTAGTTTGGTGAGTAGTATCTAGGGTCTTAAAATCTTGTGAGCTGCCATCTAAGATACAACTATTGGTCACTTCCTATCTGGAGCAAAGGAGAGTGAAGAAAACCAAAGACTCAAGGAAGCAATGAGTCCACAGGACTAATGGCCCACATGAACCACAGACTCCTCTAGCCTGAGATCAGAAGAACTAGATGGTGCCCAGCTACCACTACCAACTGCTCTGACAAGGGACACAATAGAAGGTCCTGGTTAGAATGGGAGAAAAATACAGAACAAAACTCAAATTAATAAAAAAAGACCACCCTTACTGGACTGTTAGAGACTGGAGGAACCCCTGAGACTATAGCCCTAAGACACCCTTTTAACCTGAAACTGAAGCCACTCCCAGAGGTCACCTCTCAGCCAAATAATAGATTGGCCTATAAAATAAACAATAACACCCATGAGGAACGTGCTCATTAGAACAATCAGCTATACGAGACCAAATGGGCAACATGTGCCCAAAAGCAAAGACCAGAAGGCAAGGAGGGGCAGGAAAACTAGAGGGATGAAAACAGGGAAGGCAGGGTGGAAATGGAGAGAGTGCTGACACACTGCAACAGGTATGTTTTTGTTTTTTGGTTTGGGGATTTCTTACATAAACTACTGAATAGTGCTTTTTTATTCCTCCACTTGCAGTCTTCTGCCATGATAACATGGATGTCCTTCCCAAAGCTACAGAGACTCATAGGACCAAAGTGACATCATACCCATCAGTGTTCACTGAGATAAAGGAAATCTGTGTTCCTCAAAGAATAAAAAGGCTGATCATTTCTCATCATTTTTAGGTGCTCACTTCCCATTCAATCTTCTGATTTCTCAAAGCAGTCTATAAAAATACTCTTAGAGTAAAGGCATTTATTAGTGCTTCCTATAGCTGTACTTCTCAAATGTTAATGCACATACAATCACCTGGGGATTTTGTTAAAATACAGCATCTTTTTCAATAAGTCTTGAGTAATAGCTGAGACTCATATTTCTAAAAATCTTCCAGTGACGCTGATGCTGCTAGTCCATGAACCACATTTTGAGTAGCAATATCCTTTAGTACTTAGCACTTCTGGTCCTTGTACCTAGTAGGTATTCAATAAACACGTTTTGAAGGGATGACTGAATTTATTGAATGTTTATACAACAGTATAATAAACAAAAAAGCTTTATCATGATATCTGCCTTTCAATCCAGACTTTCTGGAGTGATGGAGACTGGATGAACCCCTGGAACTATTTCCCTGAGATGATCTTTAAACCTTAAACCAAAAATATCCCCTGAAGTCTTCTTAAAACCAAATAGTTTAGCTTAATTAATAAAGAGCATCTGACTTGAGCATTATGCTCTTTTAAGATCTATCTATATGAGATCAAATTGACAACAGCAACTCGAAAGATTAGATAGGAACCTTAGGGGGCAGTGTATTTATGTTAATGTGGGAGGAACAACTCAGAAAAGGAGGTGGAGAATGGTTGTACAACTTGAATGTAATCAATGTCACTGAATTGTACATGTACAAACTTGAATTTGCATATGTTCTGCTGTGTATAATCTTATCGACAACAAAAAATAATAAAATAAATTATAAAAAAAAGATATCTGCCTTTGGACCTGCTCATGTTTCTCTATTTTCTTGGAGTTTGAGGCTGGAGCATTGTTAGGTGGAAGCAGAACTGGCGAAGATATGACAACTGGCAAAGATATGACAATTGGCAAAGAGAGAACTTCAGTAGTTGAAGGATTGTGCCCATTCTGCCCAGTGGCCTGGCAGCCTTCCTGTTGCCATCAAGTCAATTTCAACTCATGGTAACCCCTGGCAGTCTAGGAACCTGTTTTTCCTCCTTGTAGTGGCTTCCATCATTACCCATCTAACAATCACTGGCCAGAATTGGCAGTTTTATGTATTGTTTACTCTCCCCTACCTCCTTTATGGCTGATAAACACATATATATACATACAAGCACACTTTTAACTCAAATTGCTCCTTCTACTTTTGTAATGGAGATTAATCGTGTGGTTTTACAATGTGGAAAATAAGCTATTAGTGGAGTTACTGTCTTCTAACCTAGCTCTAGATCTGCGCAGAACAAAACACACATCCTTCACCCCTCTTTGATTGTCAGAGATAAAATATAGTCTCAGTGGAATCTGACTCCCTACACTTATCTTTCTGAATAAATATCTAATAATCTCTCATTTTCATTGCATTGCAATAATATTATCTTCAATTATAGGCTCCATGTCTAAAACAATTGTTCACTTTCGATGCAGTGTTCTGTTCTGTCCTCATGGTCAGAAATGCCAAGTCATCCAGCTTTGCAAAAGACAAGACCCTCAATAAAGCCAGTGTCAGAGTTGAGCTCTGACAATAAACTGTGTATGACTCTATTTAAGTGATTTAACATATCTGTGCCTCAGTTTTCTCTTCTTAAAAATAAAGACTTTGAGCTAGATTATCTTTAAGTCACTTTAAGGGGTTTCTTTTCAAGGTGATGAAAATGTTCTCAAATTGACTGTGGTGATGGTTGCACATATCTGCAAATATACTAAAAATCATTGAATTATATACTTTAAATTGATGAATTGTATGGTATGTGAATTATATCTCAGTAAAGCTGTTAGAAAATAGATTCACAGAAGAGAGCTTATTGGATAAAAAGGTAAATGAACTTTTTAAAGATTCCTGATGAATCATTTTAGAAAACTTTTGCACTATCAACAACTGTGTATGAAAAATGTTCAGCCTCATTAGTAAAAAGAAAAACAAATGAGAAAACATTTTTAAAGAAGTACAGCTTCTCTTCACTTATCAACTATTTTGTTATCCAATATTTCACATTTATGACAATAGTAAAAAATCTACTATCCGACTGTTTTGTGCATTAATGACATACCTCTGGTGGTAAGGAACAGTACTGAAAGCCAAGAGGTGAGGCAAGAGTTAACACTGGCTTTGATGGTTAAGGTTATGTATCAACTTGGCTGGGCCGTGATTCTCAGTGGTTTGGCACTTATGTAATGATGTAATTTTGCCATTATGTAATGATGTAGTCATCTTCCAATTTGTCATCTGATGTGGTCATCCTCCATTTTCACATAACACCATTTTTTTCATAACAGCTTGGTCTTTGGAATAGTTTCCAAAGTCAATAAGTGAGGAAAGGGTGTAATATTCAAAGGTGGCAGGGGTATAAAGAGGTGGGTTCTTTCATACAATGGCATTATTTGCTTAAGTTAATTGACTTTTTATTTCAGTTACCAAGAAGGAAGGAAATTTATATTTTGTGAATACCTTTCTTAGGCTAGATACTATGCTGAGCAATACCATACATTAACTCATTTAATTTTCTTAACAACCCAACATAGTGGGTATGATTACTCTCAGCTTTTGCTGATGAGGAATCTGAGGGCCAGGGAGTCAAAGTAACAGGCAAAAGAGCACACACATTAAGAGTTTTGTAAACACAAACTCACCTGATTTCAAAGCACAAAGCCTTTCCATGGCAGTTTTGACCTCTCCAAATACATTATTAATCTAGAACAGCACTGTCCAATAGAAATATAATGCAAACCTGTTTTTAGCAGCCATGTTTTAAAAAGTAAAAAGAAATAGGTGATATTAATTTTAATAATATATTTTATTTAACACAATATTTCCAAAATATTATCATTTCAACATATAAGAATATAAAAAAATTAATGAAGTATTTCACATTCTTTTTTTTTTGTTGCAGTTGTACTAAGTCTTTGAAATCTGATGTGTATTTTACATTTACAGCACATCTCAATTTAGGCTAAGCACATTTCAAGGGCTGAATAGTCACATGTGGCTAGTGGCTACCACTAGAACAGCACAGAGCTAGAGGGTTAGAGCAAAGTTTTTCTTAGAAAGATTGTGATAAGAAACTCTCAAATCCCAGAGGTATTGTCTATTTAGAATAACCTTCCAAACCATCTGAAGAAAATTCTACTATCCCAACCTAGTATTTTAATTTCATCAGTTCATTCACTTTTCACAAGGAACCAGTTTTGCATTTAAATCATTTGAAAATTCTTTTCATTTCTACATTTATTCACTCAGCAACTACTATATATATATACATACATACATATATATATATATATATATATATATATATATATACCAGGCACTGCACTAACTTATAGAGGTACAAAGAAGTGGAGCACGGGGTAGAGGGAGAGCCCTCTGTCCTCAAGGAACTCAAAACCAACCTCGTTGGGGAGACAGATACGTAGACAGCTTGTTATTTCTTTAGAGTGATTATTGCTGCAATAGAAACACATACAAGAGGCTATCAGAGCATGAAAATAAGCATCCAACTCCACCCAAGGGTGTGTTTAAAACTTACGGGGGTTTTTAACGCAAATCAATGTAATACTCCATGCATAAACTGCCAAAACCAGATTATGAGGTCAGAGCCCAGAAAGTCATAGAGACAGGTAAAATCCATAGCATTTCTTCTGATCTTTTTACCAAAGTGTACCAACTCTTAAGTTGCTGGATACCTACATACATGCATGATTGATTTAATTTATTAGTAAGTAGCACTTTCACAATAACTGCATAACCGTCATGCTGTAGTCATTTTCAGTCCTCTCTGTTATATAGTTTCTCCAGCACTTCCTTCCTAAGACCTGTCTTTTAGAAGTTATTTTTTTAGACTTTGTATCCACCTTGAAACTAGCATCAGCAATAGGCACAGGTGGGAGGAACTCAGGCCTGTTTCCAGGTGTGCTGGTGATTTAGCAAAAGGCTTATGGTTCTCTGTAATGTACTTTGGGTGGCTGATTGACCCATAGGGCAAAGCTCCTAGAGGCCATGAGGAAAGATGCAGCTACTTCTACCAAGGCTACATAAAACAAAGCACCAAAAACTTTCTGTCTCTCTCGAGGGAAGAGGAAGACATGTGCTTTCTTAGATAGCTGTCTTAGGGTTCTCTAGAGAAACAGAACCAGTGATATATATGTGCTTATATGTATAATATATATACATAATATATGTATGTATATATATACAGAGAGATTTACTTTTGGGGATTGGTTCACACGACTGTGAGGACTGGCAAGTTCAAAATTCATAGATCAGGAGGCAGGCTGGAGACTTCTGTAGGTTTGTGTCCGAAGATCTGTAGGTCAGGTGACGAGAAGAGTACAGAGTCAAGAGAGAGTTCATTCTGCCAAAATATCTATTTATAGTTTGACGGCAGACCACACCCTAAGGAAACACCTTTTTCAACTGGCTGATTGATTGACTGCATTAGATTACATTATGAAAGATGATTACTTTACATTGCATTGTGGAATAGCAGCGAGTATTTGGCCAAACCACTGGGAATCATAGTTGAGCCAAGCTGGCATATAAAGTAACCATCACACCTTGCATGACTGTTCAACTTTCCACCTTTCCAAACTTGAGCCCAATTGCATTGGGGCGTTTACTGATTTGTGGTGAAAGTGATGGATACCAACACATCCACTTAAAGGACATAAGTTTTCTGTAATGATAAAGGAAACTTAAATTCTTTAGAACTTCTACACAAAGCATGAGACTGTGTAGCATGCTCCCAGAGTGAGGTTCAGGTTTGCCAGGTCGCCCACAGTTTTCCATGGAAGCATAAAGCTAGTAATAATGTAGGCCAAGCAGACCAAAAATTCTGCCAATTGCAATAAATTCATCTTTGCCACTCATTACCTCCTAGCCACTGCCCTGACCATCATTCAAACTGTTACATATGACAACTGTACATAAAAGAGGTGGTAAATGGGCCTACATAGTTGCAAGGTTTCTACATTTCATGTAAAATGGCACAATAGTAACTGTAAGTAGACCATGAAAAGTTAAACATATGCAATGTAATCCCTAGAGCAACTTCTAATAAATAATATAAAGAGGTATTGCTAAAAAGCCAATAGATAAACTAAAGTGTAATTCTAAAAAATATTCAAATAATCCAGAAGGCAGGAAAGAGGACATAGAACAACAAAAATCAGAGAAAACAAATAACAAACTGATAGACCTAAATAATCCATATCAATAATTACATTTAATATTAATAGATTAAACACCCCATTAAAAATCGGAGATTATCAGAATAGATTAAAAATCAAGACCAAAGTACATGCTGTCTATCGGAGAAATTTTTTTTCTTTTTTCTTTATTGTACTTTAGATGAAGGTTTACAGAACAAATAGATTCTCATTAAACAGTTAGTACATGTATTGTTTTATGACAATGGTTAACAACCCAGCAACATGTCAACACTGTCCCTTCTCAACCTTGGGTTCCCTATTACCAGCTTTCCTGTCCCCTCCTGCCTTCTAGTCTTTGTCCTTGGACTGTTGTGGCCCATTAGTCTCTTTTTGTTTTATGGGTATGTCTAATCTTTGGCTGAACAGTGAACCTTGGGAGTGACTTCATTACTGAGCTAAAATGGTGTCAGGGGGCCATATTCTTGGTGTTTCTCCAGTGTCTGTCAGGCCAGTAAGTCTGATCTTTTTTTGTGAGTTATAATTTTGTTCTACATTTTTCTCTAGCTCTGTCTGAGACCCTCTGTTTTGATCCCAGTCAGAGCAGTCAGTGGTGGTAGCCAGGCATCATCTAGTTGTACTGGACTCACTCTGGTGGAAGCCATGGTAGTTGTGGTCCATTAGTCCTTTGGACTAATCTTTTCCTTGTATCTTGTTTTCTTCATTCTCCCTTGTAGAGACATATTTTAAATGTAAAAACACAGACTGAAAGTAACTGGATATAAAAAAATACCCATGCAAACAGTGAGTATAAGAAGGCTAAAGCGGCTATGTTAAGGTAAAACAAAATTCAGATAAAAGAATAATATCAAACACAGAGTGACATTTGTAATGACAAAAGGGTCAATTTATAAGGAAGACAGAACCATCATAAAAGAACCTCAAATACATGAAGCAAAACTTAACAAAACTGAAGAAAGGAAATGACAATTCCACAATCATGATAGGAGATTTTAACACTCTCAGCAACTGACTTATAGCAAGTAGAAAAAAATAATTAGTAAAGACATAAAGGATCTAGGCAGGATGAGAAGGTAGAAAGGGACAGACAGGAGCTAGTTGGATGGACACGAGAAAACCAGGGTGGAAAGGGGGAGTGTGCTCTCACATTATAGGGATTGCAACTAGGGTCACATAACAATATGTGTATAAATTTTTGTTGAGAAATTAACTTGAGCTGTAAACTTTTGCCTAAAGCACAATAAAAATTTTTTTAATAAAAAGTCATAAAGGATCTCAACAACACTATCGAACATCTTGACCAACTATAAGTTATTAAATACTATACGCAACAACTGCAGAGTACATCTTTTCAAACGCACATGATATGTTCACCAAGTTAGGCCATATGCAGCCATAAAACAAAGTATGAATTTAAATGAACTAAATCATACAGAATATGTTCTCTGACCACAACAGAAATAATTAGACAACAATTAGATATTTATTAAAAACCCATGGGACAATTAAGAAATCACAGAGGCTATCTGAAAATATTTGAACTGAATGACAATGAAAATATAACATATCAAAATTTGTGGGATGCAGCTAAAGCAGTGCTTACAGGAAAAATGTAGCTTTACATGCTTAAGTTATAACATAATAGAGGATAAAGCGAAAATGAAGATTTGATTAATCTAGCAGAAGACAGAAAGGGGAAAAGGAAAGGAAACGAGAAAAAAAACAGGGTGAATAGAAAGCATAATATAAGATGGAAGAAAATAATCCATGTACATCAATTATCACTACTAGTAAAAATGTGCTAAAGTCCTTGGTTAAAACACAGAGATTGTTAGATTATATTTTTTTAATCTAAATATATGCCATTTACAAAAGCATTTTGACACAGAAAAGACTGGGAAAATACACCAAGCAAATGTTGACCAATACAACACTGGGATAGCTATTTTGACATCAGGCAAAGCAGACTTTAAGACAAAAATTGTTACTTGGGATAAAGAGGTTTACAGCAAAATGATAAAAGGTATATACCAATACCAGCTTTCCAAATATATAAGGGAAAAACTGACAGATTTACAAGAAGAAATTGACAAATCCACAGACACAATGGGAGATTAACATACACCTTTCAAAAACTGAGGAGTCAAGCAGACCAAAAATCAGTAAGGGAAAACTGAAAAATAAGGATGACAATAACATTCTGCATTCATGTGAAAGTTTATCAAGTTTTTAAAAATATTATCTTGACATCAGCACTGCTAGAAAACTAGGGAAAGTACCCTAATCTACATTTTATAAAACAGGAAACTGAGGCTCAAAGAAGTTAAGTGACCGTTCAAGTCAAATAGCAAACCTAGCCACAGAGCCAGAAATGGAAACTGATTCTCCTGCCTTCAAGGTAAAACCTTTTTCCCGTAAACTAAGCTTTCTTACAATTCCCTAATTTATTTTCCTATCTTTTTCTTTTACTGCCTAGCTCAGATGTTGAGAAAATCACAGAATTATTATATGGAAGTGCTGTGAGCACTTTGGAGAAATAAGCTTTATAAATAAATATAAGCCATTTCTATTCGTATATGAAGCTGATAAGCTTTCTCTTCCCACTCTTGCCCTCCACATACTCTCTACAGAGTACCTACTTCCCTAAATAACCTTCCAATGCTGAATTAATGAAAAGACATCAGTTGCTCACCCAGGTCAGAGAAAAGTACAAGCCTAGCAGAATGCCACATTTACACTTCAGTAATGGGTGGGAAGGGAAATCATAGTTTACTGGAAATGACACCTGGAGGATTTTTGCTTACTAATTATCCTTTTGCTGTCCAAGACTCCTCAATTTTCCATCAAATGTAGCCAGAAGCAGTTTTCAAGTTGTAAAGCAAATATACTGCCTCTTGAGGGCTTAATCTCTAAGGAAAGTACATTTAGGACCACATACTTAACCACTGACAAGGTCTATGAAGGCATTGTGTGTGCAATTCCGCCCACTCACACATTGATGTCCAAAGAGCTACTAGAAAATGCTGAAGTCCACCCAAGATGGGCTAGTGAGAACTTGAGCCTTCCTCTGCTTAGAAAAGGGGTGGTGGGCTCAGAGAGCAGCCACTGACACACGGATGCTTTAGTTCCATTGGAGATATGCATCAGAGGAGGAGGTTTTCTAGGAAGTTCAGAGACAGGGCAGGTCCAGAAGAAAAAAGCAACCCATTGCTTTTTGGATCTTTTTCTATGTGAACTAATGAATTTGGATTAAAATACAGACTTCCTAGTTGCTGCTAATCTCAAGAGAATCCCAGCCCAGACAGGAGCAGGCCCAATTTCACATCTCCATAAAGAATGCTGAAACTGTTCTGGGGTCTTGAAGACATTCTCAACAACAGCTTTCTATTTCGTCCACAAAATACTCATGGACGTAAAAGGGTGTTGGTAATTTCAGAAGTCTACTTACCTCCCCATCTAGCAGAATTTCAAGAGAGAGACGTACCTGTCTAGGACAGGTAACTGTAGACTTACCTAAGGGCCTGAGAACCAGCTGATCTTGCATGGCCCCACGGTTAAACTTATGGTAAAAGATGGATGTGAAAAGAGCACCTGGATTCTGATCCTGACTCTATGACCAAGTACTTGTGTGATCCCCAGCATGTCACTTCTCTCACAGTGTCAGTTTCCTCATCTGTAAAATAAGGGAGTCACCTGGCTAAAACTCCCCTACAGCTCCCCATTACATATAGAATAAAATCCAGCCCCTTAGCCTGGCATTTAGAGTACTTCTTAGTCTGAGCCCAGCTTCCTAACCTACCACCGCCCTCCTGTCTCCCCAACCCATCCTGCTGTTTCCTCTCTTCGTTGGCTGTCACCGTGCCAGACTATTGTGTCTGAAATCCCTTCTACTCTCTTTTCCTGGCTTGTGTGTTGCCTGTCATGACTCTCCAGGACAAGGGTGCGCTGTACTATGGCATTTGCCACAGTGAAATTAGGCTCTGTTTTTACATATCTTTCTAAACTGTGAGAGCCCTGTAAGGATAGAGGCCTTTACTTATGTTTGAATTCCTGAGGACCCTGGCAATACCCAGCACACAGTAAGTCCTCAATAAGTATCGGTTGAATGGATGAATAAAATGAGTAAAAATTCAAGTGGTTTCACATTAACAGCTTTAGGCACGGGTGCGCCTGTTGTACCTGCCCTTTCACCTGTCATTTGGTAAGAATAAACATAACGAGCTCTGTGAATAGCCGGAGATAACACTGCCGAGTCAGACCCCCCAAAACAGGTAAACTTTAAATCGTCTTCTCTACCTTCCAAGCGGGTCCTGGCTCCATGTTTCTAAAATGAGAATTAGAGCGAGGGTGATAGAGGCAAGACTGCAATTAGTAACAACAAGGATCGGTAATAAAACTCTTCAGAGAAACTGCTTCCCAGTTTACCAGCGCTTTTAATCAATGAAGCAGGTTGCTAGGGCAGGAGTGAGGAGGGGGAGGTCACAGGAGGGCTGGGTGGGAAGGCCGAGTGGGAGGGGTCGAGGATACAGAGTATCTGACATCTCATGACGTGGACAGCTGGTTCTGGTTGTATTTTAAATGAAATCACATCCCAGTGAAGACGCCACTTCTGGAATTACAACCTACCCTGCGATCTGTCACTTTTATATATATATCTATATATACACACAGGGGAGTGGAGTGGTTTCCATAGAGAGAAAATATCACAGTCCACTTAGGAACAATACAAGAAAAGAAAGAGCCTGCGACCCCAGTGGAGACAGAAGTTCTGGGTGATGTTCCTGGGGCAGACCTCCTTGTCCTGAAGCTGCTGCCTGCTTCCCTGAGCATTTCCACTCTGGAGTGAAGTCCACTTACGGGTAAGATTTTGATTGGGGACTGATTTGTGACAGATACATTTATTTGCCCTAAATTATGCAGGAGGTGCTGAGAAGTGGACAGGCGTGAAAGATGAGAGTTGCAAGCACCCCTGCGTGCAAACCCAAGGGAATGCAATTCTGAGTACCATGCGCTGTGGTTTAAATAAGAAGACACCAGACCCCAAACAGACTGTGGAAGATTTCTTAGGGGGCAAAATGACTCTTCTCTTGTTGGTATAGGGAGACTTGCTTTGCAAAAGGTTAATAGATCCAGAGGTAGAATGTGTTTGTACAAATCTATTTTTCTAAACAGAGTTAAATTGTGAACCCAAAAAACAATCCTTGGTGATAGTTTACAAACTAGGGGAGGGAGGGTGGTGGGGAAAATAAAAACTACGGACTATTATTCCACACCACCTGCAGGGGAGAGAGGATGCTGGCACTTGTTTCCTATGTGCCAGTCTTTTAACTGTATCATCTCCTTTCATTTTCTCGACACACCTGGGAGACACCCCTTATTTTTTATTGACGAGGCAACTGAAATAAAGAGGTTAAGAGACTCGTAAGGCAAGGAAGAGGCCGAGGGAGTTTTTGAGCCCAGGTCCTCTGCCCCCAAAGCCCAGAGTCCTTTCCACTGGGAACACTAGGGATGGAGGGTACAGATATTTGCAATAACCGGTGCTACCTGTGAAGGATGTGTGAGTGATGTATGATGTTTAAGTTTGATGCCTGAGTTTTCTGAGAAATCCTGTTTTGCAATCTTTTCCTCTAACACAGCTATCTAGCAAAAACCAGAAATCAAAAAACCACTCCTGAGAATGGGTTGAATAAGAGAATGCATATAAATACTGCAAATGACCAGTGTTATCAAAACATATCAATTTTCTCCTGGCTGCCCTTCACTCTTCAGAGGAAGGACCTTTCATGTATAAACCCTCACTTATTCACTTTTAGAGTGAATTGCTTAGAGGTCTATGTGTGTATGTGTTACACTTCAACACTTGCATGAATCTAAAAAAGAAAGAAAAAGCATATTACTATAATGCCTTTTTGAAATGCTATAGGTTCCCTAAATTCTGCAACCACGGTTCTACACATATTTTTTTTTAGTTCTTCATTTTTAGCTCAACTTTTTGTCAGTGTTGGCAGACACACTGGGCAAAATGGAGCATAGCTCTACCTTCCTTGCCCCTTGAGAATGGGGCTGGCATTTAGCAAAGCTGTGGAATTGGTGGCATTTGCCTTCTGGTCTCACTGTCCCACATTTTTTCCCCTTCTAGTGCTTTCTCCCTGGTAGGTCGTCCTCTGAACTTTAGGCTGGCCCAGGCCTCTCATGTTAGAGTTTGAGTCTGTCACAGCTCTGAGAAGTAACTGTACATCCTGAAAATCCTCTAGAGAAGTGCTGCTGTAATAGCCCAAAGGAGTGGTTGAGTTTCAGGCATCTGAAAGGAAAAATATAGGTGTATCGCTTCTCTAGACTCCTTAAACCTAACTAAGGGAATGATCACTTATTTTCAAGGTAGTTAGAAGGAAAATGTAACATCTCTGTGTGGTTTCACTAGGGGTTATGGCAAAAGAGTCCAAAGACTGTAAGAGGAGAAACTTGCTTGGGAATTAAACTGTAAGTGAGGAGCAAAGGACATCTTTTCTTTGTGGAGGATTTATTTTCTTTACCTTACAAACTCTAACCCTAAATAAACCTAAAAAGAACAATTCCAGAAAAAGATCTGAACCTGCCTCCCTCCCCTGCCCAGACATTCACTTTGATGGTGAAAATATGCAGGATCACAAAGAACCCTTATATTTTAGTCCAGAACTAAGAACAACACAGGGCTTCTATATCATGTCCAATTTATAGTTATGGGTATTTCTCTTTGCTTTATAATTTTGCACCGGTGCTGAAATTAAGAAGTCCTATCAAAAACTCCACAACCCTGCCCGGTGCTAGAGCTGAGAGAAGTTTGCATAAAAGGAAAGATCTGCTACCCTCAGATCCACTGCCAACATGCAGGACACTCACTCCCAGAAGCTTTTTACAAATCATTTAGACGCCATCGGCAACCCGCCCATGAGTACAGTTTCTTCTTTGCTGCAAGGCTTGGAATTTTAAAAATAAGAAGGTAACACATTTTTAAAAGGCACCATGTTTACAAGTTGACAAAAAAAAAAAAAATGCTAAAAAGTAAATAAAGAGTTTAAAGGGATCTCCCCTGCCCACCCTCAGAGGATTACTTTTGTAACTGAGATCAGACAAGAAGCATTTCCAGAGGGCATATCCAGAGACTTGCCCCATTGCAAGGGGAGGCCTTCTGAAATTTATCCCAGGAAAACTGTAGGAAAGTATTTAGTCAAGGCTATCTGATGTTCAGAAAACCTCAAGTGACTCAAATACATACATATACATGATTTTTTTAAAAATGTATGCCTTATAAAGGATTTTTTCCTTTGCAATATGTAATGAAACATATATGCGGAGAGAGTATACATCCATAGAGAGAATTTCAAAGAGGTTGTTTTGCCCTGGAAAATAAATTGGTTTAATTTAGTGCCAAGCAAAAATATGTCTGAATACTAATCTGAATTTCTTTGGGTCCTTCAATTCATTCAACAAATATTTATTGTGCTCTGTAGTGTAAGACACTATTGACCACTTCAGCCCTTCTCAGTCATCCCAAGAGGCTTAGCCGAGAGTCAAAATGACCCAGAGGAAAAAATCTCTGAGTAGTAAAAGGTTTGACATGTTGTAGCAGAAATGGAGGTGCCAAAGAAAGTCAACACTCAAAGTGGCCCGAGTCCTTAAGGGATTAACTACATAGGCAGATAAATTCAGGAGTTAACTCACCCCAAGAGGGCAGACAGTGTGGGCAGAGATAGAGCCCCAAGACTGACTTGGAGACAAAATGCATTCTGAGTTATTTTGTTACTTATTTGCAATTATTGTATAAAATTCCAGGTGGTTGAGGGTGAAACTTGAAAACTGTCCTGAGGAGTTAGAGAAGAGAGAGGGAGAAAGCATTTTCTGCCTAGTTTCTGGAGGTTGTGCTGCAAGTTTTAGAGACAAGGCACAGCCAGTGGAGGGAGAGAGAACAGTAACCCACCAGGAGGGAAGCCTGAGGACAGCCCCAGGACGAGGTCTTAAAATCCCTTATTCTAACTTACACTCACTCAGAGTCTGCTTCATTTGGTGGAAATACAGAAATCATTTAATACTCCTTGTCTCTTTTGTAGAGGTGCTTCTTGCCTTCCAATGTAGAAAAAGAAAGGTATCAGAAGAAAGAGATTCTCTAACTCAGTCCCCTGATCCCATAGATGAAAACACTGAGAGGCAGGACATTCATGGGACACGCCTAAAGTCACCAAGCTTGTTAATGGAGGGACAGGATTAAGGGTCTGGTCTGTGAAAGGAACAGTCTATGAAAAGAACCAGAGGCCAAAGGAATAGAGTGGCAAAGAGAGGAAAGTTTCTTCACAGTGTTCCCACCAATGTTAACCCTTTCTCTTGTGAATTGTTTTTTGGTTGTTTAAATCTTTTCACAGTTAACAAACCATTCAAAACTACTCCCAAGCTTCAACATGCCTTTGAGGTATAACCCATTGCCGTCAAGTCGATTCCGACTCATAGCGACCTTATAGGACATAGTAGAACTGCCCGTAGGGTTTCCAAGGAGCAGCTGGTGGATTTGAACTGCCAACCTTTTGGTTAGAAGCCAAGCTGTTACCTACTATGCCACCAGGCCTCCTTCGAGGCCTAAAAACTATGATTCATACTATATTTATCCAGAAACAACTAACTCGATGTTCAGTAAATGATAAAGCCTGGCTATTGCGCATACTATTTAAAGAAAGAGTAAGTTCATTTTTCCACAGAAGTAGTCAATACACTTCCTACGAAATATTCTCCAGGAACGTTGGCATACAATTCTAACAAGTGCCGAGACCGAGTGGAATACTTAGACCAAAGGTTCTTAAAGGGTGGTCACTGGGCCATCAGCATTAACATCACCTAGGAACTTGTAAGCAGTGCAAATTCTCAGACCCTACAGCAGATGTATGGATTCAGAAACTCTTGGGATAAGGCCCAGTAATCTGTGTTTGAACAATCCCTCCACATGATAGAGAACCACTTACTTAATCTAAGGGAAAGGTGAAAAGTCTGCCTTGGTTGGGGTAGAAAGCTTGGTATACAGCCAAGAAATACCAGCTAAAATATAATACAAGGCTATTGATTGGCAGGATCAAATTACCTGGCTTATATATAATAAATGCACCTCTGAAAAGGTTGTGTGTAAACCAAATATTATCCTAAAAAGACTTGCAGATTATTTATGTATAGACAGATATGAACCAGCCTTTATTAAGTGCCTAGTTATACCAAGAGCTTTCATGCACTGTCATTTTTTTATTTAATCTTTCACAATGACTTTTATGAGGTAGTTTTTGTTATCTCCATTTATCAGGTGAGGAAATTGAAATTCAGAGAGATTAATCTGCCCAAGGCCCTCAGACAAATAAAAACAAAGATGGAATTTGAACGTATGTCTATCTAACTACATAGTCCTGTGTTGTGTTCACTCCACAATGCTACATGCCCAAATGTAGCTAGAAAATTGAGTTATTTAAAGCAAGGATCATGTGTTTTTTCATAACTCTTAGATAAAAATAAGCTCCAAAATTTTACAATGCAAACCAAATGAACAAACAATCAAAACAACCTGATTTCTTAGGGGAAAATTTTCTCAAGAAAAGAAGGCAGTAGTGCAATGTGGAATGCCTAGGAAAGCAACAGTTTTCTTCAGAACATTTGTCAAGTAAATGTGTGTCTGTGCGTGTATGTGTGTCTATCTGTCTCCAGGGTAAGTGAAAGATAAATGATAGAGAGAGAGAGAACATGGACTAAGATTCAGTTTTTGCTTTGTTTTTAATGGTGAATTCTAGTCTTCATCCATTCACAGCATAAAGAAGTTTCAAAGGGAGCATGAATCCATTCCCACCCATTTTGTGGGAAATGACCTGCCCAAGGTCACATTGACAATAAGCTGCACAGCTGAAACTAGCACTTAGCCCTCTGGCTGCCAGCACCCTCCCTGCCACTGTTCTGTGCTGTCACCACAGAAGACAAAAACAGAAAACAAAACCCAGTGGCATCAAGTCAATTCCGACTCATAGCAACCCTATAGCACAGAGTAGAACTGCCCCATAGGGTCTCCAAGGAGTAGCTGGTGGATTCAAACTGCCAGCTAGCACTAGCTTAAAATGTTCAGAACAATCCTTATATTGACTTGTTTATCTTATTTTTCTTGCTTATTCAAAAACTATCATCATAAAAGGATTTTACCAAGTTTCATAGTTAACCACTTCCTTCTGTGGAAGCCAAGTATGTCTTAGGTAATAAAAGATACTCCAAGTTTAGATAAAAACCAAAAACCAAACCCACTGCCGTCAAGTTGGTTCCTACTTATAGCAACCCTATAGGACAGAGTAGAACTGCCTTATAGAGTTTCCAAGGAGCAGCTGGTGGATTTGAACTGCTGACCTTTTGGTTAGCAGCCGAGCTCTTAACCATTGCACCACTAGGGCCCCCGAGTTTAGATAAAGCACCCAAAATATTCCAGCTCAGCCTTATATAATTTGCTATTCATAGGATAGCCAAGGGTATATTGCATTCTAAAGACGCAACTTGAGAAAAAGGGTATAGTAGGATATCAGCATGCCAGGGCCTGCAGAACAGCCAGCTGTGCATACTCTAGGAGGAATTTAGATAAAACCCCAGACATTTTACATTTTTGAACTCATAATTTTTCTCATGCATGATTAAGGATGCCAGTGAGAAATGACCTGCATGTGCTGGTTTCAGAGCTGGAGACAGTGTGTGCCCACTGAATCGGCAAAGGGGATGAGAGGGGCCAATCCTAGGATTCAGGAGGTAAACTCTGACACTTCACAGTGTTCCTAATGGACAGTGACCATAGACCACACTGATTCTGGTAACCTTCTCAAACAATAGTGTGCTGTTGCTGCAAAGGAGACTGGAGAGAATGACATGGAGGGCTAAGCACGAGCCCTTCTCCACTGTTGAAAAAGCAATCTAAAGTCCTTGTCTAATGCCATTGATCAGTGGGCCAACAACTCTAAATACGTAGCAGGCTTGGTTCAAACACCAGAGCTTTAAAGCCTAAACATGTACAAGTTACAGGACTGCCACTGATGTATATTTTTCTTGGCACAACATGTTTCACACCCTAAGGCTTAGTTTTCTTTTCTTTTCTATTATGTTTTTAAATACAAGAATGGATTCAAATGATCACTGTAGACTATGATCCTTTCATAACTCACAGTATCTCATTCTTGTCCTGGAGACAATTGTGCAAACCACCTGCATTTGGAAATACCAACAAACAGGGGCATGAAGAAGGCATTAAGTCACTCCCAGTAAAACCTATGAACAGCAGTGACCCTGGATTGATTCTGAGACAATCACTCTTATTCAGCCTGACTAATAAGCAAAAAAAAAAAAAAAAAAAATTTCATGTTGAGTTGATTTGGACTCATAGCAACCCCACAGGACAGAGCAGAACTGCCCCATAGGGTTTCCAAGACTGTAAATCTATGGAATCAGACTGCCACATCTTTCTCATGAAGAGCAGCTGGTGGGTTCAAACCACCGATCTGTTGGTCAGCAGCCACTTAACCACTGCCACTGCACCACCAGGGCTCCTTACTTATAACCAAGGACACATATATATTAAAGACAACTGATAGTTTTAGGATTGAGGTCCTATGATTACAGAATATAGGTTTTCTTGTGAGACACTTAAACTATTACATAGAGACCAAGCTGACTTTGGCTTCATAAATTCTATAGTCAAACCAGGGCTTCGAACCGGTTTGTTCTGGTTTGAACCCCTGCTAAGAATTTGCAATTCCACCCCAGATATACTGAATCAGAATCTACAGTTTAACAAGATGCCCAGGTGATTCTTATGCACAATAAATTTTGAGAACCACTGCTCTACTAGTGGTTCTCAGAACTGGTCCCTAACTAGCGTCATTAGCATCACCTGGGAACTCGTTAGAAATACAAATGCTCAGCAGGGATTTGAACCAGAACAAACTGGTTAAAGCCCTTGGTGAAACCAATCAAGTTAATAAACCTGATTGTTCTTAAAGAAAGACACTATGATACCCTAGCAGGGGACTAGTCTTGAAGATCTGCCTCAGAAACGTGACTAGACCACCAACTATGAGGCCTTCAAGCAATAGGTGTGCATTGAATTAACCTTGCTAATGAAGAGAGAGCTAAAAATTTGCCTGGCCACTAAAATAAACCGTATTAGGCTGCTAACTGCTTACTTAGGAGGTTTGTTATTCACTTAGGGCCCGTGGCTACCTACAAGGCTAAATTAAATAAAACCCATAAATACTGATCCTCAAACTTAATATTCAGCAGAATCGCCTGAAGGATTTTTTAAACCACAGATTGCTGGGCCCCAGAGTTTTTGATTCACTAGTTCAGGAGTTAGACCCAGTAATTATTTGCATTCTAACAAGTTATAGGGTGACACTGATGCTGCTGGTCTAGAGACCACATTTTGAGAATCACTGTAGCAGAACATTAACAACATCCTACTGGATTTTAGGAGTCCGTGGGTGATGCAAATGGTTAACGCACTGAGCTGCTAACCAAAAGTTTGGAGATGCCTTGGAAAAAAGGCCTGGTGATCTGCTTCTGAAAAATCAGCTGTTGAAAACCCTATGGAGTACAGTTCTACTCTGATACACATGGGGTCACCATGAGTTGGAGTCGATTTGACAGCAAGTGATTTACTGAATTTTAGTCCATGTCATTCTGACCCTTAAACCCCTTTCACTCCCCTTCCCCCATCCCTCTTTTCTGCTACAGGGAGAGATGCTGATGCCAGCCCACTTCCTGCTGCTACTGCTGCTGCTCCTAGGGACCCCAAGGGCAGGCCTCTCCCATAAGTTCTACAAAGCCAAGTCCATCTTTAGCTGCATCAACACAGCCCTGTCTGAGGCTGAGAAGAGCCAGCTGGTGGATGAACCCCTGCTAAGTAAGAGAAGCTTCCACTACCTGCCCAGCCAAGACCCATCTTCAGGAGCAGAAGAAGAAGAAGAGAAAGACAAGGAGAAAAGGATCTTCCCTGGCTCTGGGGGTGGGGGTGGAGCTGGAAGCACCCGGTACAAATACCTGTCCCAAGCACAGCTCAGGGGGAAGCTGTACCAGGACAAGGCCAAGAGTGACCGGCGCACCAAGTTCACTCTCTCCCTTGACGTCCCCACTAATATCATGAACATCCTCTTCAACATCGCCAAGGCCAAGAACTTGAGAGCCAAGGCAGCAGCCAACGCCCACCTGATGGCACAGATTGGGCGGAAGAAGTAGAAGTGAAGGCAAGGCAAGAAGGCGGCTCGTCTAGAAGGTCGATCGAAGAGGATGAGGGGAGACCAAGGGTTTGCCCACCCAACTGGTTCGTATTTTGAGGGATCAGTCCAATTTCATAGACTGTTTCAACTGCGGAACCCCTCTGACCTTTTCTTACCTTCAACCCAGTTTCTCTTCTCCTCTGTACATATATACAGAAGTGCAGTATTGTTCAACATTTAAAGATACAAGGCAGTGATTGTCTCTCCCTGTGTCCTCATGACAAGAAGCAAAGTTCCCACATTCTATCTCTCCAACCTCCTCCCTGTTGATCTCTTGCCTGAAATGAGAGTCAGGGTTCCTCTCCTTTCCACACATCAACCCCTGCCAATGCAGGAAGATGAAGAGACACACTGCTCCCCACCGTGCCACCAAACCCCTTCCTGACCTTCTTACCCCCATTAAAACCAATGGCTTCTTGAACTCCTGGCTTGTTTCAGTTCCTCATCCTTCTTTCAGCTACCTTCAAATCTCTGAGCTTGAAAAAGGGAAGGCTAATGAGGGAGGTTACTGATGAATTGAGCACTGATCTCCCAGGAGGGGAATGATTCTTGGAGGGATTGGAAGGTGGGAAGAAGAGATTGAGGGAGGCCAAGCTGGCAGTTCTGTGTCAGCTGTTGTCATTAAATCTAGAGCCACTTCCATGGCCTGGTTCCAACTAAGGGAATAACTTGGGATCTGTTTCAGAATGGGTATCTGGGCTAAAGGGAGAGGGAGCTTTAAATTACCCCCCTCGTGACATCCCAACAACCTCCATGGCTCCCTAGGGCACAGGGCCACTAATTCTGTAGCAAGTTCTCATTGAACCCACAGTAACTGCCCCGCATTATGCTGCGTACTGTGGGAGATACAAGATGTATGAGGTAAGGCCTCTGTTCTACATGAGGCAACACTCTAAGTGAACAGACACAACCAAAATTTGAAACAGAAGCAAATACTGCCAGGGAGTATGTAAGTGACGAACTGTGAAGTGATAGCAATTAGTGTAATATATATATATGAGGAATTGGAGATGAGATCATTTAATATAAGCAAAATTCCACTAAAAATGGGCATCAGCAGTAACTCTGATGGTGTTCTCGTGGCAAAGTCTGAGGACCAGATTCCCAGAAGAGGAACCCTGGTCCCTTGTTCCAGTCACTTATGCACGGTGATAAATCAATAAACAAACATGTAAGTAAAATGAATGTCTGTGTGGTAAAATATACATACCAGCAACTACCACCACAAGAAGCAAATGGATACAAAAGACAAATGAATGCAAATTTGGAAAAATGTTTGCCACTCATATCAAAGACAAATGACTTATTGATCAAATATACAGAGCTACTAAAATTGAAAAGAAAAATAACAAACCTGAGAGAAAAATAAGCAAAAGATATGAATAAATACACACATAGCTACACAAATACAAATGACTGAAAAATATGGGAAAAGATGCTCAAGCCCACTCATAATAAAAGTAAACAAACTAAAACTGCACTAACATACAATTTCTCACCTATTAGATTGGCAAAAGTCCATAAGCTTGACAATACACTCCATTGCTGAGGTTAATAGCTACTCTTCTCTAATGCTGACTGATGGGAGTATAAACCCTAGAGAGACAATTTGGCAACATTTATCAAAACGACAAATTAATTTTACCTTTACCCAGCAATTCTGCTTCTGGCAGGCATTATTAGAAAAAGTTAAAATTGAAATTTAAAAATTGTTAAATTAAAATTGAAATTAAAAAAATACTCATCTCCTAAAAAGATCAGCGTTCAAAAAAGTGAAGCAAGATGCTACTAGTGTTTCTATCCTGGAACACCACATGGTAGAATAGAAAGAATCCTGGCCTGAGACTCAGAGAATCTCTGAGTCCAAGTTCTTCGACTTATTATGTGTCTATGAGCAAATCCTTTAACTTCTCTGAATGCTAGTGTACCCAGAACACTGCTAGGTGCTTTATGAATATTACTGTACTTAATTCTCACAAGTATATTTCAAGGTAGGAGTCCCTGAATGGTGCAGTTAACACACTCAGCTGCTAACCAAAAGGTTGGCAGTTTAAGTCCACCCAGAGGCACCTTGGGAGAAAGGCCTGGCGATCTACTTCCCAAAAAATCAACCATTGAAAACCCTATGAAGCACAGTTCTACCCTACACTTGGGGTCGCCATGAGTCAGAGTCTACTTGACGGCAACTAGTAGGTAGGCATTGTAATTGCTGGGTGACACAGTAGACTCTTAGTACGCAAGGATTTGACATTGTGATTGGGACTAATCATGGGCCCTTGATTTATAATAATTTGTCATTTTCCTGAAGCACAAGTTTGAATTACTCTGCAAGACAAATCTGCACGAACAAGTTATTTATCTGGTTAGCGAGTAGAGTCAATCACACAGCGTCTATGTTTTCAAACCGACTATATCCCTCTCTACTAATTATCACTTAAGCCCAATATTATGAAAGGCCTGAAGAGGGTTGCTTAGGTATTTTTCAGTTTTGCATTACTGCATTTTGCAGAGGAAATGACTGATGAATGTGACAATGCAAAAAGGTCTTCAGCATATTCTCTCTGTGTATAAGGTCTGTTTGATTCTGTTTCAGGAATTTACCAGAGAACCATACCTGATCCTATGCTCTATAAATATAATATGTGGACATGTTAGAAACTGTCTAGGAGAGAACACCCAGAGAGAGAAAAGGCTAACAGAACTGAGTTCAATTAACATATTATTGTAAATATACTTTCTAAAAATTAAAAAATAAAAGAGATTAATTTATCTCATAAAGATTAGTGGACCTCCTAAAGAACTGAAGGGTCAGTGGTTTGAACCCACCAGCTTCTCTGCAGGAGAAAAGACCTGGCCATTTTCTCCCATAAAGATTACAGGGTAGGAAACCATTTGAGGCAGTTCTACTCTGTCATATGGGGTTGCTATGAGTTGGAATCATACCTAACAACAACAACAATGACTATGTTTGCACTGAGGACCTTCCTCTAAAGCAGATTTAAATTAAAAAATAAAATGCTTTAACTGTATAAGTAAAGAGATATTGGGTAGAATGATGCCAAAGGAGATGGTGATGTTTCCTTGTCAAGAATCATTAAGACTCTTGGGGCCAACAAAACACTAAAGCATCAATTCATCATAGTCAGGAAATGAATTTGCACCATATAAAAGAGAAAAAAAAATGTAATAAAAGAAAGAATGAATATAAAGATATATAAAGTTCATAAGAAAAACAATACAAAAATTTGAAGTATTTTGGGGGAGATAAAATTACTTAGTTTGGGTGAAAATTCTCAGCAAAATATCTGTCAGGTTATTCGTGTTGGTTTGAGCAGGTTTTTTAAAAAATTAGTTAGGCATCCTTTTGAAAATAAATAGCCAGACGGGGCCAAGATGGCAGAGTAGTCATACGCTTCCAGTGGACCCTCTTACAACAAAGACCTGAAAAAACAAGTGATTGGATTATATATGGCAATCTGGGGGCCCTGAACATCAAAGGCAGAGTTGAGGAACTGACTGAGTGGCAGGGGGAGGGAGAGATGGTTCGGAAGCAGCAAGGAGTTGCCAGACCTGACCCAGCGAAAGCCTGAGCCCTTCAGGCCTGAGCAGCTCGTGGGTGAGCCGTGAGGCAGGTAAGTGGCAGTCTTTGGGAGGCACATTTTCTGCACCTGGAGAGACTGACCACCAGAGAGTCTACATGGCCACTCAGAACCAGTGAGAAGCAGCCATCATCGGCAAAAGATAAGTAATTGCGTACAGCTTACCGTGCGGATCAAAAACACCCTCCTTAGGGAAAAACCTCTCTCCCATTTACCTCCCTGGTCCCTGCTCTGCACTGGGTCCCGGACCTGCTTCAGCAATTACCAAGTCCCATGGGCTGGAAGTAGGATCTGTCACACACCCGGAGCCATTCTCCCCACCTTGGAGATTTAACAAGTTAACAAGGGGGAAAAAATAAACTGCCAGCTTCCCTAAGTCAGGAACCCAGGGTAGGCACAGCTCCTTTGCCTAGACATAGGCATAAGGGATCCATGGACTCTGAGTACCTTTCCCCCCGCATAGACTTGTGTGGGCCCATTTCAACAGCGTAGGCCCTCATTACCTCAGTACAACACGGTATATACCAGAACTCTAACTTCAACTGTTTCAGCTGTGAAGTGGCAGGTTATTGACATTTGGCACTGTTCTGCCCATTAAGCAGGGTCTTCACCTACCCACATCAGGGGCATGAGGACTGGTGGCTCCACCCACGCCACCTGTGATAGGGGCCCATGAATAAGAGGTGCCTCCCAGTCCCTATAGCCAATAGCATTAGGTGCTCATAGTCCAGCTGCAAAACCCACCCACCTGTGCGCTCTAGGGAACAGGGACACACCTTTCTCCTGGACACTCAGGGGCAGCCATCAGCCCCCTGCCTTGCTCAGAGTGTGTCCCCCTGCTGTAGCAAGATGCCAGTGCCAATACCAATCATGCATGCCTGTCTAGGACTGTGAGAGCCTACACCACACACTTGGTGGCTATCACCCTGGGCACCTGAGCTGAACCCATACAGGAGGAGTGGTTGGACTCCTGAGCTCACATATCTAGTAACAGACCTAACCACCTGGTAACAGGACGTTAGAACTTCAAAAGTGACAATAATCAAACTAGCTCATATGAGCATCCTAGTTGGGCATATCAAAACAAAACAAGAAGCTAGGACACAGTAGGCAAACATAAAAGAAATAAATATAATAACTTATTGATGGCTCGGAGACAACAGTCAATATCAAATCACATAAAGAGGCAATCCATAATGGCTTCAGCAAGCTCCCAAAATAAAGAATCTAGAAATTTCCCAGAGGAGGAAAATTTCTTAGAATTACTGGATGCAGAATGCAAAACATTAATATACAGAACTCTTCAAGAAATTAGGAAGGAAATTAAGCAAAATTCAGAACATGTAATAGAGGAAATTAAAAAGATTAGAGAAGAGTATAATGACAAATTTAACAGGCTGCAAGAATCCATAGAGAGACACCAATCAGAAATCCAGAAGATTAAAAATAAAATTTCAGAATTAGACAACTCAACAGAAAGTCATAGAAGCAGAACTGAGGCAATGAAAGTCAGAATTAGTGAGACTGAAGATAAAGCACTTGACACCAACTTATATGAGGAAAAATCACATAAAAGGATTTAAAAAAATAAAGAAACCCTAAGAATCATGTGGGACTCTATCAAGAGGAATAACCTATGAGTGACTGGAGCACCAGAAAGGGGGGGATAACAGAAAATACAGAGAGAATTGTTGAAGATTTGTTGGCAGAAAACTTCCCTGATATCGTAAAAGATGACAAGATATCCATCCAAGACGCTCATCAATTTCCCACATAAGGTAGATCCCAAAAGAAAGTCACGAAGACATATTATAATCAAACTCGCCAAAACCAAAGATAAAGAGAAAATTTTAAGAGCTGCTACAGATAAACAAAAAGTCATCTACAAAGGAGAGTCAATAAGAATAAGCTAAGACTACTCAGCAGAAACCATGCAGGCAACAAGGCAATGAGATGACATATGTAAAGCCTTGAAGGAAAAAAACTGCTAGCCAAGAATTATGTATCCACCAAAACTGTCACTCAAATATGATGGCAAAATTAGGGCATTTCCAGATAAACAGAAGTTTAGGAAATTTGTAAAAACCAAACCAAAATTACAAGAAATACTAAAGGGAGTCCTCCAGTTA
>NW_004444003.1:14101613-14102867 GCF_000243295.1 Trichechus manatus latirostris | reverse complement strand
AAAATAGGGGTAAATATTAAGGTAACTGCAAAGGAAACTAACAATCCTACAAGTCAAAATAAAAAACTAGAAAAATACAAAGACTCAGCAAACACAAAATCAACAACAATGAAAAAGATGAAAAGAAAATACATAAAGAAAAACGACTCAGCACAGAAAATTAAGTGGAACAAAGAAACTGTGAACAAAAAAAGACATCAAAATGACAACACTAAACTCATAACTATCAATAATTATGCTGAATGTAAATGGACTAAATGCACCAATAAAGAGACAGAGAGTGGCAGATTGGATAGAAAAAATGATCTGTCTATATGCTGCCTACAAGAGACACACCTCAGACTTAAAGACACAAACCAACTAAAAATCAAAGGATGGAAAAAAATATATCAAGCAAACTACACTCAAAGAAGAGCAGGAGTGGAAATATTAATCTCTGACAAAATAGAGCTTAAAGTAAAATCCACCACAAAGGCTAAGGAAGGGCACTATATAACGATTAAAGCGTCAATACACCAAGAGGACATAACTATAATAAATATTTACACACCCAATGACAGGGCTCCAAAATACATAAAAAACTCTAACGGCACTGAAAAGAGAGATAGACAGTTCCACAATAGTAGCAGGAGACTTCAACATGCCACTTTCAGTGAAGGACAGAACATCCAGAAAGAAGCTCAACAAAGACACAGAAGATCTAAATGCTACTATCAACCAACTTCATCTCACAGACATATACTGAACACTCCACCCAACAGCAGCCAAGTACACTTTCTTTTCCAATGCACATGGACCATTCTCCAGAATAGACCACATATTAGTCCATAGAGCAAGCCTTAAAAAAATCCAAAGCATTGAAATACTACAAAGCATCTTTTCTGACCATAAATCTATAAAAGTAGAAATCAATAACAGAAAAAGCAAGGAAAGAAAATCAAACACAGGGAAACTGAACAACACCTTGCTCAAAAACTACTGGGTTATACAAGACATTAAGGATGGAATAAAGAAATTCATAGAATCAAATGAGAATGAAAACACATCCTACCAGAAGCTTTGGGACACAGCAAAAGCAGTGCTCAGAGGTCAGTTTATGACAATAAATACAGACATCCAAAGAGAAGAAAGGGCCATAATCAAAACATTAACCCTACAATCAGAACCAGTAGAAAGAGAGCAGCAAAAGAAGTCCTCAGGTACCAGAAAGAAGGAAATAATAAGAATTAGAGCAGAATTAAATGAAATAGAGAA
>NW_004444003.1:14094504-14101513 GCF_000243295.1 Trichechus manatus latirostris | reverse complement strand
CAACTGGACTAAACCAAAGCTAAGAAGTTTCCTGAATACAATCAAACACTTCGAGGGACAGAGTAGCAGGGGTAGGGGGTGGGGGACCATGCTTTCAGGGGACATCTAGGTCAGTTGGTATAACAAAGCTTATTAAGAAAATGTTCTGCATCCCACTTTGGTGAATGGCGTCTGGTGTCTTAAAAGCTTGCAAGCAGCCATCTAAGATGCATCAATTGGTCCCAACCACCTGGAGTAAAGGAGAATAAGGAACACCAAAGACACAGGGAAAATATTAGCTCAAGTGACAGAAAGGGCCACATAAACCAGAGTCTTCATCAGCCTGAGATCAGAAGAACTAGATTGTGCCCATCTACCACCAATGACCTCCCTGACAGGGAACACAACAGAGTCCCTGATGGAGCAGGAGAAAGGTGGGGTGCAGAACTCAAATTCTAGTAAGACAACCAGACTTAATGGTCCGACTGAGACCAGAGGAACCCCGGAAAGCATAGTCCCTGGATTCTCTATCAGCCCAGAACTAAAACAATTTCTGAGTCCAACTCTTCAGACAGGGATTGGACTGGACTATGGGCCATAAAGTGATACTCGTGGGGAATGTGCCTCTTAGCTCAAGTAGATACAAGAGACTAAATGGGCAGCTTCTGTCCAGAGGTTAGATGGGAAGGCAGAGAGGGTTAGGAACTGGTTGAATGGACATGGGGAATCAGGGGTGGAAAGGAGGAATGTGCTGTTACAGCATGGGGAGAGCAATTAGAGTCACATAACAATGTATGTATAAATTTTTGTATGGGAAAAAATAAAAATAAATAGCCAAGGTGACCTCCTCCAAGGACACAAGAAAAACGACAGCATAACATGATTGATAGACGATCTATCTAACAAAAAATCCTGAAAACAAATAAAAGCAGAAACAAAAGTGGTTGCTTCGTGACAGCAGAATAATCTTGGAAGCTGTAATCAAATAATCAGGGAAAGCTAGCATTCAATCAGGTATATTATGTAATTCCTAGAAATGTGAGGTACGCAGTTCAAGAGTATTTAGTGTTAAGCTAAAAAGACAATTCCATATATTGAGAGCCAGAGAAATACAAAATCTAATCAAATGGTGTAGCTAGCTACCTTGGTAAGAATTAGAGATGCTAATCTGACTTGAAGGAGCTCTGGTGGCGCAACAGTTAAGCATTCTACTGCTAACTGAAAGGTTGGCAGTTTGAACCCATCCAGTGGCTCCAAGGGAGGAAAGGCCTGGTGATTTGCTCCTGTAAAGATTACAGCCTAGAAAACCATTTGGGGCAGTTCTACTCTGTCACATGGGGTCGCTATGAGTCAAAAATCGACTTACTTGTACCTAACAAAATAATCTGACTTGAAAAATAGATAAAAACATGACTCAGATCTAAGAGTAGGCTATGGGACTACCTTGTTCTTTAATTAATGAAGTTTCTGTAATAAAGTATTGCTAGGGTTCAGCATGTTCCATTAGGGTTGCAGTCAAAGAATCAGTCACAACCTGGTCAATATCACTAAGAAGCATCAGCAAGCTTCTTAGTGATAACCCCAAACCTATGGGGTGACATATTGTTTTCTTAAAGGGTAGCGTATTTAACCCCAGGAAATAACTCTTCCTTCTTCCTTTCTAAACTGTTATTCCATAGTTTGAATATAATGTCATCAGACTGAAATACACACAGTGCCAATTGTTTCTGTCATCTACAAATACTTGGGTCAGTCCACCTCATCTCTTGATAATTTTAGCTCTAGGCTCATCAGTCTCTCTAACACTGCTCCTGTCTTAATTTTTGGTGCTTTTAGTAGATGATTGATAGAGAGAGAGAGATGAGAGATAGATGATCTTGCCAACCCTCTGCCTTCTCAGTTTGTTAAACTCTTCTACTGCCTTGACCTTGTCCTCCATCCTACCTGAGCCGATAGCTCCTATGACCATACTCCAGATTTGTTATTCCCCATTACCTGTTACCATCAAGTCAATTTCGACCTGTAGTAACCCCATAGGACAGAGTAGAACTGCCTCATAGGATTTCCAAGGCTGCAATCTTTACTGAAGCAGTCTGCCACATCTTTCTCCAACAGAGCAGCTGGTGGGTTCCAACCACTAAACTTTCAGTTAGCAGTCCAGCACTTAACCACTGTGCCACCAGGTCTCCTTAGACTTTGTTATTACAAATCATAAACTTTCTGACCCCCACCTCCTATCTTTCCACTTCATTCTTTCCAGGATCCAACTTCAATAATCTTTTGGTGCCACTAAGACTTGGCTGCTAACCAAAAGGTCAGCAGTTCAAATCCACCAGCCATTCCTTAGAAATCCTATGGGGCAGTTCTACTCTGTCCTACAGGGTTGCTATCAGTTGGAATTGACTCCATGACAACAAGTTTGATTTTTTGGTTTAAGACTAACAATCCATTGATTGTGCTACCTTTTCACTATCCCTCACTCTCTACTCCATACCCTCTTAGCTTAAATTCCATGGTCAATCACTATACTTGCTCCCTTGTGTAATCTGTAATTCCCTCGTTCCACTTTTACTTCGCCTTATTGATTAAATCCTTATTAGTTAAACATTCCACTATTGTGATCCCGCACCCTGAAACTGAAAACAGCTTAATACACACACACGCACATACACACACTGATTCATCTCACTTTAAAATCATGACAAGACTACTCAAAAGGGCTATTTATACTGTACAGCACTCATATCACAGTTCCTTAGACAATTCACACTCCTACTATCCTAGGCTTTCAGTCATTTCCTTCTCTCCTAAAACTTCTAATATATCTTCCACATCCATTCTCAGCTAATGACCTTGCTTTCTATTTTGTTAAGAAAACTGAATGCTTCTGAAGCAAAATTTCACAAAAACTCCACTACCAGTTCTACCTACCTAATAACATCTGTACTCATGTACTCTGCCTTCCTTCCTGTTTAGAATAACTATCCATGCTCTTATTTAAGGAAAACTCCTCCGTGGTACACTAAATTCCCATCCCCATTTCCCCTAAGGAAATTACTCCAGCAACTTTTCCTTCTTTCCGTCTTTCTTCCACATCATCAACTTTACCCTCTCCACTGCATCAATTTGCATCAACATAGAAACCCACTGTTACTTCCCCCATATTAAAAAAAAAGCAACAAAACTCTTGACCCACTTGCTCTTCCAGATTATACCCCATTACTCTGGTCGCCTTTATAGCAAAACTCTTTGAATGATTTCTTTGTATTCAATTCTTCTTTCATTCTCCTCTAAACCCACTTTAGTCAGGTTTCCAATCCCATCATTCCACTGAAACTGCTCTTGTCAAGGTCAGCCATGACCTCCACATTGCTGAATTCAGGTCAATTCTCACCCTTATCTCCTCCCTGACATACTTTTTTTTTTTTTTTTCCACTTGGCTTTCAGGACACCATACTACGTTCCTCCTTCTTCAATGGCCACCCCTTCTAAATCACCTTCACTGGTTTCCCTTGCCTGGTATCTTCTGCCTCCCGGTATCCATTCTCCCTTCATTGTTTTCTTAAAGTCTTTATCAAACGTCTCTTTCTCAATTAACTGAGGCATCAACTGACCACCCTATTTAAAACTGCAACCTTCTTTTCTCCTACCCTGCTCTATTTTTTCTCCAGTAGTTCCTATCACCTTCCAACATGGAATATAATTTACTTATTTTTTATGTTTATTCCCTGTCTTTTGTGATCTCCCTCCCCACTACAATATATACTCCATGAGGGCAAGGATTTTATTTTATTTTTTTTGTCCTATGTTGTATCCACAGTGGCTAGGACAGTGACCAGCACAGGAGAGATGCTTGATAAATAATTGTTGAATTAGTGAATTAAATAAGGATGCATATCAGTTCTTGTGATAAGAAGTCTGTGCATATTTAACATTTAAAGTATAGTATTTATAATATTTAAGAATATTTAGCTTAATAGAATAATATTCAGTCTTATAATTGCAATCGAAAACATGCAAATTGAGTAAATAAGTTACACCTGTGATCTTAAACCAACCTCTTATAGTTTATAGACAGTTTTGGAACACTTAAGAGTACTTAATCACCATATTTATACTTTATTAAATTTTAAAACAATTGGAGTATTTCAGAAGGTTTGTAAGACAATTAAAGTCCTTAAAATAAAATAGAATATATTAAATTTATAAATGAAATCTGAAATATTTAAGAGAGTTTATCTAAGACTGTAAAAGGGGCCAAAAATTCACGTATATGCCCTTTAAAAGTGATTGTTTAAATTTACTAAACTTATAAACAAATAAAAGTTTTAAGCTGAACTTAAAAGCTTAAGAAATAACTAGGTTTTCTTATCTTAACTATTAACTATTACTTTTAAAAACAAAAGCAAACCTCTATATGGCATTAGTGGGTGAGTGGGCAGGTAAACACATACAAATGCTTTCCAAAACACCAGAAACTCACATTAACAACTGACCCTGGGTATTTAAGCATTCACTAGTGCCCTCCAGTGTCTGGAGAGAGAAATAACATGTGTACATTAAATAAAAATTCTAAACATTTAGTAAAAGTTTAATAAAGGAGCTAAGCACTGTGTAAGATATGAAAAGGAAAAAATATTTCATCAATAGTACTTAATACAACCTTTTTAATATAGTGAGAGATTTCACAGAGGTTTCATGGAGCAACTTACATTTGCAGTGGACTTTGAGGTAGGGATTACATCATATGGTCAGAGAGAGAGAGAAGAGAGAAAGCGGGCAGAGGAGAGACAGAAAAATATATGCTAGGAAAATGACGAGCAATCTAGTTTGAGTGGAATGCATGAGAGAACAGTGAGAGAGATAGGACTGGGAATTTAAATTGGAACTAGGCAGGACAGGCTCCTAATGCTATGTGCAGATTAGATTTTATGCTTAAGGCCGTGGGGAATCTTTGAAGCTTAGAGTAAGGGAGTAAAAGGATACAGGCTGTGCTTCAGAATATTCCTTCATAGAGTAGTGTGTAGGATGGGTCAAAGAACAACATTAAAAGCAGAAAAGCATTTCAATACTAGTGTGATAGTTAAGGAAAGAAGATTTGATGACCTGAGCTAGGATAGCTTCAATGAGAAGAAAAAGAAGGGAATGGATGCTGGAAAGATTAGAGAAGTAGAATTGATAGGACTTGAGTGCGTGTCTCCACAGGAGAAAGACCTGGCAATCTGCTCCCATAAAGACTACAGCCTAGAAAACCCTATGGAGCAGTTCTACTCTGTCACAAGGGGTCGCTATAAGTTGAAAAACAACTGGATGACAGCTAACAATAACAAGACAATTCTATATAAAGAACAAAAAATAGGAAGCAGTCAAAAATGATGGTGTTGTTTAGAATGTGTTTAAGAGGGAAGATAATAACATAAACGAGATAGAGAACACCAAAGGAATAGTGGATTTGAGGAAAATTATATATTATATATTTTTTTAAGACGTTAAATTTAAGTGTAAGCAAAGATGGGCAAAATATTGAATGATGCAGGAAGCATCAAAATTAGATGGAAGGAATACATAGAATCACTGTACCAAAAAGAATGGGTCGATATTCAACCATTTCAGGAGGTAGCATATGATCAAGAACCGATGGTATTGAAGGAAGAAGCTCAAGCTGCACGGAAGGCATTGGCAAAAAACAAGGCTCCAGGAATTGACGGAATACCAACTGAGATGTTTCAACAAACAGACGCAGTACTGGCAGTGCTCATTCGTCTATTGCAATAAATTTGGAAGACAGCTATCTGGCCAACCAACTGCAAGAGATTCATATTTGTACCCATTCCAAACAAAAGTGAGCCAACACAATGTGGAAATTATCAAACAATACCATTAACATCACACACAAGTAAAATTTTGCTGAAAATAATTCAAAAACAGTTGCAGCAGTACGTGGACAGGGAAATGCAAGAAATTCAAGCCAGGCTCAGAAGAGGACGTGGAACCAGGGATATAATTGCTGATGTCAGATGGATCTTGGCTAAAGTCAGAGAATACCAGAAAGATATTTACAAATGTTTTATTGACTATGCAAATGCATTCGACTGTGTGGATCATAACAAATTATGGATAACATTGCATATACTGGGAATTCCAGGATACTTACTTGTGCTCATGAGGAACCTGTGCATAGACCAAGAGGTAGTTGTTCGAACAGAACAAGGAGATACTGCATGGTTTAAAACCAGGAAAGGTGAATGTCGGCGTTGTATCCTTTCACCATATTTATTCCATCTGTATGCTGAGCAAATAATCCAAGAATTTGGACTATACGAAGAAGAACATGACATCAGGATTAGAGGAAGTCTCATTAACAACCTGTGATATGCAGATGACACAACCTTGATTGCGGAAAGCAAACAGGACTTGAAGCACTTACGAAAATCAAAGACTACAACCTTCAGTACGGCTTATATGTCAACATAAAGAAAACAAAAATCTTCACAACTGGACCAATAAGCAGCATTATGATAAATGGAGAAAATACAGAAGTTGTCAAGGATTTCATTTTACTTAGATCCATGATTGATGCCCATGGAAGCAACAGTCATGAAATCAAATGATGCATTGCATTGGGCCAATCTGCTGCAAAAGACCTCTTTAAAGTGTTAAAAAGCAAAGATGTCAATTTAAGGACTAAGGTACACCTGACCCAAGCCATGGTCTTTTCAATTGCCTCATATGTATGTGAAAGCTGGACAATGAATAAGGAAGACCAAAGAAAAATTGATGTCTTTGAATTACAGTGTTGGTGAAGAATACTGAATATACCATGATCTTCCAGAAGAAAGAACAAGTCTGTCTTGGAAGAAATACAGCCAGAATGCTCCTTAGAAGCAAGGATGGCGAGACTTCGTCTCATGTACTTTGTTTTGTTTCTTTTTTTAATATTTTATTGTACTTCAGGTGAAGGCTTACAGAACAAATAGTTTCTCATGAAACAGTAGTACACATGTTGTTTTATGACATTGGTTAACAACCC
>NW_004444003.1:14064313-14093132 GCF_000243295.1 Trichechus manatus latirostris | reverse complement strand
TTTCTAGCTTTCTGAGGAAGCGCCATATCATTTTCCAAAATGGTTGTATCATTTTGCATTCCCACCAGCAGTGCGTAAGAGTTCCCATCTCCCCGCAGCCTCTCCAAAATTTGTTATTTCCAGTGTTTTTGATTCGTGCCAGTAATGCCGGGGTGAGATGGTATCTCATTGTGGTTTTAATTTCGTCTCATGTACTTTGGACATGTTATCAGGAGGGACCAGTCCCTGGAGAAGGACATCATGCTTGGTAGAGTGTCAGCAAAAAAGATGAAAATCCTCAACAAGATGGATTGACACAGTGGCTGCAACAATGGGCTCAAGCAGAGTAACTATTGTGAGGGTGGCACAGAACTGGACAGTTTTTTGTTCTGTTGTACATAGAGTCACTATGAGTCCGAACCAACTCGACGGCACCTAACAACAACAACGAGACACTTGGGAGGACAGGTATAGCAAGTAGGTGGAAATTTGGGTATAAAACTCAAGAGAGAAAGAAAAATTAGACATAGAGTTTTAACAGGCACCCACATAACGGTAATATGGTTGTAAATAAGATAAACAAAGGCAGGAGAAAAGGACCAAGGATATCTCCATTAAGGGAAGACTGTACAGAAGAGGGAGCCCTGATGGTGATGTGGTTAACAGCTTGGCTGCTCACCAAAAGGTTGGCAGTTCGAATCCACCAGCCGATTCTTGGAAACCTTATGGGACAGTTCTACTCTGTCTGATAGGGTCACTATGAGTCAGCATTGACTCCACAGCAATGAGTAAAGAAGAGAGGAGCCCTGGTGGCACAATGGTTAAGCAATTGGCTGCTAACCAAAAGGTCAGCAGTTCGAATCCACCAGACACTCCACGGGGGAGAAAAACCTGGCAATCTGCTCCTGTAAACGTTATAGCTGAGAAAACCTAATTGGACAGTTCTACTTTGTCATGTGTGTTTGCCATGAGTCGAAATTGACTGACAGCACACAACAGCAATGATGTAGGAGTCTGTGAAGATGTTAGGAGACCAAGTAGTGACACCAGAGTCAAAGGAAAAGCTTCAGAAAGGTGTTCCTGGAGGCTGAGTAAGTCATTGCTTTGATAAAATATTACCACTGATCTTTAAGATAACAGTTTTAGTGGAATAGTGGGGAAAACATTAAATTACAAAGGTTGAGGAGTAAGAGGTATCAAATGTATGGCCTTTCAAAAAGTTTGACAGTGGAGAGATGTGACAGTACCTTACAAGGGTAGTAGAATCCAGAAAAAAAAAGTTTTGATTATTTGAATGGGGAGATTTGGACATATATATAGGGAAAAGAGGCTAAATCAATGGAGAAAAGGAGGCGGAATGCACAAGAGAAATGGAATTATTGAAGGAGCGAGATCTCTGGGAAGATAGGAATCAAAAGGAGAAGATGCAAAAATGAAGGATGATCTTGGAAAGGAGAATATTTTTTCTCTGGGATAGTAGAAGATGTGTAAAGATTCAAAATAATTTGTAAGGGATTGTCATGGATTGAATTGTGTCCCCGAAAAAATATGTGTCAACTTGACTAGGCCATGATTCCCAGTATTGCGTGATTGCCCACCATTTTGTCATCTGATGTGATTTTTGTATGTGTTGTAAATCCTACCTCTATGATGTTAATGAGGCAAGATTAGAGGCACTTATGTTAATGAGGCAGGACTCAATCTACAAGATTAGGTTGTGTCTTTAAATAATCTTTTTTGAGACATAAAAGAGAGAAGCAAGCAGAGAGATATGGGGACCTCATACCACCAGGAAAACAGTGCCGGGAACACAGCATGTCCTTTGGACCTGGGATTCCTGCACAGAGAAGCTCCTAGACCAAGGGAAGATTGATGGCAAGGACCTTCCTCCAGAGCTGACAGAGAGAAAAAGCCTTCCCCTGGAGCTGGCACCCTGAATTAGGACTTCTAGCCTACTAGACTATGAGAGAATAAACTTCTGTTTGTTAAAGTCATCCACTTGTGGTATTTCTGTTATAACAGCACTAGATAACTAAGACAGGGATAGATTGAACAAAAGTATAAAAGGTTAAGGTCAGGTGAATATGATTACAGTAAAGGTGGAAATAAGGTCATCTCCTGACACTTTTCAGCTTAATAAATATTTGAGTGCCTGCTATGTGCCTGATAATAGAGATACACAGACGAATAAGATAGCCTTTACCTCAAGATCACATAACTAGCAAGTCTCTACCTCAAGATCACTTTTAATTGGTGTGTGTAGTCCTCAAAGTTATTTTCAATAATTATCTAAGGTGATCCTCTGACTCTTTGAGGAAGAAAAGGTAAATATTATTCCCTCTCAACCCCAATTGATAGATGATGAATCTGAAGCCAAAGCTCATTAAGTGAGTTGCCCAAGGTCAACAGGTAGTTTCGATGATAAAACTTGTGCTAGAACCCACTGCCACTTCCTCTACTTACCTGCCTGTATAAAATATAATCTTTGTCACTCAGAAAAGGAGGGTGAGAACAGCTGCATAGTTTGAAGAATTTAATCAATCTAAACTGTACATGTAGAAACTGTTGAATTGGTGTATGTTTTGCTGTGTATATTCTCAACAACAAAATAAATAAAATTTAGAAAAAAAATACTATCTTTGTCATATATTATTTAATAAACCTCTATTTATAAACTCTCTTGGTCCTATACTCATTAATACAAAAGTTGAGAAGTAAAGAAGCATAAGAAAGAAAATAATGATACAAGATAGTTAGAAATATATATCCTAATAACAGTTCCCATATCTCTCAGGAGCAAGAATTTTCCAAAACTGATGAAAGAAATCAAGTCACAGATTCTAGAAGCTCTATGAAGTCCAAGTTGGATAACCACATCAAAAGCCATATATCTTCAAGAAACATTAATGAGTATCTACTATATCCCTGTATTAAATACTAGAGGTACAAAGATTAAAAATAAAATTTTTCTCTCTTGGAAGTCACAATAGAAGAAATAAGGAAAAAACAAAAATAACAATACAAAGAATTTGTAATGCCAAAAGAGAAATAGAACTAAAGAGCCATGGAAGTTATAAAGAAGCTATAAAACAATACTTAACTCATTGCTTTAATCCATTCTATAGACTTGCAATAGAATATTAAACAGGTCATTTCATGCCTCTGCCTTGCCAAATATAAGACATTCTTATTAATTCTCTACAGTCTTTCCTACTATCATAGGAATGAATTGTCCCAAGTGTAACTACTTTGAACACTACTAAAATAAATAAATAAATAAATTTTCACCTGTATATAAAATATGCAGAAATGGGATTTTTTTTACATATTACATGGATATGTATCAATTCTGTTGAGTTTTCAATGGAAAAAAAAAGATATAACAACTACCATCCAATATAATTATATTGTCTTTCAGGTTTAACAGCCCAAACAGACCAAATTGTTTCCACATAGTATTTCCTAAAGTTTATGTCAGGTAGAAAATATGTAGCTGGAAGCAATGAGAAGGGGAAAAAGATCAAAAAAGAGAGAGTGTGAGAGACATTTGAGAAAACGTGAAAAGACTTAATTTATGTATAAATAGTCAGTGTTGCATCTTCTGTGCCAGGTGGGCGCACAAGAGAGAGAATTGGTCAGAAACAATATGTGAAAAAATACTGACCAAGAATTTTCCAAAACTGACAAAAGACATCAAGTCAAAGATTCTAGAAGGTCTATGAAGCCCAAGTAGGATAACCACATTAAAAAGTCACATCTAATGAAGGGTAAGACAGTACATAATACTGGGGAAGCCAGCACAACTTGAACAAGGCAAGGTCATGGAAGCTCCACAGACACATCCAAACTCCTTGAGGGACTGAATTGCTGGGCGGAGGGCTGTGGGGACCATGGTCTCGGGGAACATCTAGCTCAATTGGCATAACAGTTTATAAAGCAAATGTTCTACATGCTACTTTGGTGAGTAGCGTCTAGGGTCTTAAAAGCCTGTGAGCAGCCATCTAAGATATTGCACTGGTCTCACTCCTTCAGGAGCAAGGGAGAATGAAGAAAACTAAAGATGCAAGGGAAAGATTAGTCCAAAGAACTAATGGACCTCAACTACCAGGGCCTCCACCAGACTGAGTCCAGTACAACTAGATGGTGCCTGGCTACCATCACTGACTGCTTTGACAGGGATCACAATAGAGCTCCAGACAGAGCTGGAGAAAAATGTAGAACAAAATTCTAACTCACAGAAAAAGACCAGACTTGCTGGCCTGACAGAGACTGGAGAAACCCCGAGAGTATGGCCCCAGGACATCCTTTCAGCTCAGTAATGAAGTCACTCCTGTGGTTCACCATTCAGCCAAAGATTAGACAGGCCCATAAAACAAAACAAGGCTAAAGGGGCACAACAGTCTAGGGACAAGGATTAGAAGGCAGGAGAGGACAGGAAAGTTGGTAACAGGGAACCCAAGGTCGAGCAGGGAGCTTGTTGACACGTCATGGGGTTGTTAACCAATGTCATAAAACAATATGTGTACTAACTGTTTAATGAGAAACTAGTTTGTTCTGTAAATCTTCTTCTAAAGTACAATAAAAAAAAATCACAACTAAGCGTATTATTGTTAATTTTCCAAAGGAAAAAAAAGACACTAACTTCAAAAGGGCAAGGAAAAGACTGACAACTGACTTCTCAACTGAAATGATACATTGAGAAACACCTCCTCAGGGAAGATGGAGCTAGAAGACATCAATTTCACCTTCTCACCTGCAGGACACACAGACTCAGATTTCAGAAAGACCTAAGAGCGACTTGTTTGTATAAAAAGCAAACTGAGACCTTCAGGCTCACTTTTGAAGGAAGGAAAAGAATCATACAGTATTGAAAATATTCATTCTTTAATCAATATACAAAATATCAATATGGGGGAAATAACAATAACCAACGTGTGCTGTTTTCCACCTCAGGTACAGGAAAAGGAAAGCTTATATTTTAGGGATTCATGGTCTCTTGGTTTAAAAAGCACAGAATTTAAAGCCAAGTTTCTATTCTGATAAAATACACACATATGCACACATACACATACCAGAAACATAGAAGTGATCTAGTGGTTCAAAGGACTCCAAACCTTAAAAAGTCTACAGCTAATATTGTTGAATTATCCTGACAGACAAGGAAAGATAATATTGACCAATTTAACTTAGTGTGGAAGTTAGAGTGTTGCCTGATTTGATTCCTTTTTTCTGTTAAATAAAGAAACTCTATTTAGTGTATGTCATGGATTGGATTGTGTCCCCCAAAAATATCTGTTAATTTGGCTAGGCCATGATTCCCAGTATTGTGTGATCATCCACCATTTTGTCATCTGATGTGATTTTCATATGTGTTGTAAATCCTACCTCTATGGTGGTAATGAGGCAGGATTAGAGGCAGTTATGTTAATGAGGCAGGACTCAATCTACAAGACTAGGTTGTATCTTAAATCAATTTCTTTTGAGATATAAAAGAAAGAAGAGAGACAAGCGGGACCTCATACCACCAAGAAACAAGAGCCAGGAGAATAGTGCATCCTTTGGACTCGGGGTCCCTGCTCTGAGAAACTCCTCCTCCACCAGGGAAGATTGATGACAAGGACATTCCCCCAGAACTGATGGAGAGAGAAAGACTTCCTCTAGAGCTGGCACCCTGAATTTGGACTTCTAGCCTCCTAAACTATGACAGAATAAACTTCTGTCTGTTAAAGCCATCCACTGGTGGTATTTCTGTTATAGCAGCCCTAGATAACTAAGGCAATGTAGAATGGCTTGAAAAGAAAGCATGATATTGTAATTTAACATTTATTTCCATCAGTCATACTTGCATCAAAAACTTTGCCCCACTGCCTCATAATCCTTCTCCAGGGCTGCCAAATCTTAACTAGCCTCTGAGAACTCTCCTTCTTCCATGTCTTCTTTAACTTACCAATGCAGAAATGCTAGCTTAGCATACATGAGGTCAAATTTGTGGTCCAGGTGGGCCCAGGCCTCTGCAATCGCTGTAGTATTGCTCAGCATGCAGACAGCCTGCTGGATTTTGGCCAGGTCCCCTCCTGGCACTACTATGGGTGGCTGATTGTTGATGCCCACCTTGAAACCAGTTGGACACCAATCTACAAACTGGACTGAGTTCCTCAACTTTATGGCTGCAATTGCAGCATGTATATCCTTAGGGACCACATCCTCTCTGTACAGTAGGCAGCAGGCCATGTACTTCCCAAGCCAAGGGTCACAGTTGACCAGCTGATTGGAGAACTCAAAGCAAGCAGCAGTGATGTCTAGCATGGAGAACTGCTCGTGATAAGCTTTGTCAGCAGAGATGATGGGAGCATAGGTTGTCATGGGGAAATGTATTCTCGGATAAGGTACTAGATTGGTCCAGAATTCAATTAGGTCCACATTCAAGGACGCTTTAAACAGGAGGGAAGCAGTAATGGAAGATACCACCTGACCTATCAGCCTATTAATATTGGCATAAGAAGGGCGTCTGACACCAAGCTTACGATGGCATATGTCATAGATAGCCTCATTGTCCTCCATGAAGGCACAGTCTGAGTGCTCTGTGGTGGAATGCGTGGTGAGGACAGAGTTGTAAGGCTTCACTACAGCAGTGGAGGTCCTGGGAGCTGGGTAGACAGAGAACTCCAACTTAGTCTTCCTGCTATATTCTATCGAGAGTCGCTCCATTAAGAGAGATGTAAATCCTGATCCAGTGCCTCCTCCAAAGCTTCAGAAAATCAAAAATCCTTGAAGTCCACTGCACTGTTCCATGTGGGGAAGGTAAATGGGATATGAGAACTCAGCCAAATAAATCCAGAAAGAGTGGTAATGGTAGGATGCAACAAGTCCCTCACTGACCCCCGCCTTCTAAAAAAAAAAAAAAAAAAAAAAAGACTGTCAAAGGGACTTGTTTACCATTGTTAACTCCACAGCAAACAGACCTACTTTGAAATATACTTGGATGGTATTTCTGGGGTAGGGAAGCCCCTTAGAGTTTCACTATGAACAAAGCATGTACAATTGCCTTTTACTGCCCTCCATGAATTTATCTGTGTGTACTCTAAATAAAGGCCTTTTATCCATAGCAGGGAAAAGAATACGACTAGCAAAACACTGAAGCAAAATTAGTTTTCCTTCACAGTAGATTAAGCGCCTATCACTTCTACACTCAATCTACTATGCTGGTATAAAAGGCACTGTATTACCTAGTGATCGTGCCAAACACCAAAACACCTAATATGCAAAGGATTCACTAGTCTCCAGGTCTTTGAAGAAGAATTAACTGTCAGTAAATAGCATAACTGGAAGAAAGTCCTGGTGATCTACTTCCAAAATGTCACAGCCATTGAAAACCCTCTGGAGCAGAGTTTTACTCTGACGTACATGAGGTCACCCTGAGTTGCAATCTACTCGATGGCAACTCTTTTTTTTTAATATACTAACTAATCTTCAGGTAAGGAGTGCCTCCTGTAACTTTACAAATAGCAGTTACTATTTTAAAATGACAAGTTTTAGATTGCTGTCAATAAGTTGTACACCTGTAAAAATTGAATTGGCAAAAGTCGTGTGATAGATATATTTACAACAATGACAAAGAAAAGTAACAGATGAGGCTGCTTATGTACAACCAAACACCTCATGGAATTTGGTTCCTTGGTTTGGAGGTTTAGGGTCATGGTTTCATGAGACATCCCAGTTAATTGGTCTAATAACATGTTTAGTGCTTCTGTTCTACTTCCTAGTTCATTGCGTAGTACCTGGGGTTTTAAAAGCTTGCAAGCAGGCCATCCAAGGCACAACAATTGGTCTGTATTCACCTGGAATAACAGAAAGGAGAGTCAAGAATAGCAGAAGGAAATGCAATGTGTGGCTAAATGCCTCTATGAGCAATAACCTCCTTTGCCACGAGACCAGAAAAACTGTATGGTGCCCAGCTACCATTACTGAATATTTTGATCAAAGATTGCATAGAAGAATCCCGATCAAAAGGAGGAAAATGTGAAAAATAATTTCAAATTCTCATGGACTCTATTAGACTTTCTTTGAGCCAGAGAGGGTGGATGAACCCCTGAGATAATCTTTAAACCTTAAGCCAAAAATATCCCCCGAAGTCATCTTAAAACTGAACAATGGTTTAGCTTAACTAGTTAAAAAGGTCTGCCCTGAGCAATTATGTTCTTTTAAGAGCTATCTATATGGGATCAAATTGATGAAAGCAACTCAAAAGATTAGATAGAAACCTTAGGGGACAGTGAGCTTATATTAATGAGGAAGGAACAATTCAGAAAAGGAGAGTGAGAATGGTTGTACAACTCAAAGAATGTAATCAATGCTACTAAATTGTATATGTAGAAATTGTTGAATTGGTGTATGTTTTGCTGTGCATATTCTCAACAACAACAACAAAATAAATAAAATTTAGAAAAAAATGACAGGTTTTAGAGTGCTTTGGACATTGCTGGTAACAAGATAAACCCTGCATTAGCAGAAGGAAGGGTAAATGGGGACTACACAGTTAGTGTAAAGGTTCCTTTCACCCTTCCTACATAACAAAGTATAATCAAAGCTGACTTTAGGGCACTTCCCCATCTCTGCACATCCATTGTGATATTCCAAGGTGACAGGACTCGGTGGCAATAATGTGGTGGGAGGCTGTTGTTGTTACCAGGTACCCTCAAGTTGATTTTGACTCATAGTGACTTATGTGGCAGAGTAGAACTGATGTGACCTCTAGGGTTTCCTATGCTGTAATCTTTGCAGAAGCAAATCATCATGTCTTTCTCCTGCAGAGCTGCTCGGTGGGTTCCAACAGCCAGACTTTGGGTTAGCAGCCAAGCGCTTAACCATTGCACCACCAGGGATCCTTGTAGTGGTAGGTAATGCTGGTGATACTTGGGAGGAGTCTTGCTACAGGATCAGAGGCACCCAGGAATGGCCTCGTCTAAAGGGAGGAGGAGCCACTTGCCAGTTTCCGGATCCTCTCTAGCACAGGATCGACAATCTCTGGCCCCACAGAGCGATGGCCTCAGGCATAGTTGTTTGCAGCATCTTCCTTTCCACTAATGAGCTGTTCTGGGTGGAAGAGTGAGCGGTACTTTCCTGTACGAATCTCATCTGCAGAAAATGAAAGAGGGTCAGTGTATTCTGCTCAATTCAACTGTTTAACTCTGGCCCCCTTGTATCCTGGCCTTCATTCTCTCCCCAAATGTTAAAGTAAAGGAATAGAATTTATACTGCTGAATTAGCTTTTCTTAGTCTAGGGATGACCAGTTAATAATTATTACTCAAATTTATCCACCAACCTCTAGTGCCAAAGATGCAGAAACTGAAGATTTTTACCAACTTCTGCAGTCTAAAATTGATCAAACATACATTCAAGATACATTGATAATTACTGATTGGAATGTGAAAGTTGGAAACAAAGAAGAAAGATCAGTAGTTGGAAAACATGGCTTTGGTGATAGAAGCAACATAGGAGATTGCATGATAGAATTTTGCAAGACCAATAACTTACTCATTGCAAATACCTTTTTAAACATCATAAATGGTGACAATACACGTGGATCTCACCTGATGGAATACACAGGAATCAATCTGACAAAAACTGTGGAAAGAGACAATGGAGAAGCTCAATATCATCAGTCAGAACAAGACCAGGGGCCGACTATGGAACAGACCATCAATTGCTCATATGTAAGTTCAAATTGAAGATGAAAAAAATTAAAGCAAGTCCATAAGAGCCAAAAAATAACCTTGAGTGTATCCTACCTGATTTAGAGACCATCTCAAGAAGAGATTTGATGCATTGAACACTAATGACTGAAGACCAGATGAGTTGTGGGATGATATCAAGGACATTATACATGAAGAAAGCAAAAAGTCATTAAAAAGACAGGAAAGAAAGAAAAGACCAAAATGGATGTCAGAAGAGACACTGAAACTTGCTCTTGAACCTATACAGTAGCTAAAGGGAATGGAAGAAATGACAAAGTAAAAGAGCTGAACAAAAGATCTCAAAGGGCAGCTAGAGAAGACAATGTAAAGTTTATAATGAAATGTGCAAACACTTGTAGTTAGAAAACCAAAAGGGAAGACCATGCTAGGCAGTTATCAAGCTGAATGAACAGAAGAAAAAATTCAAGCCTCAGGTTGCAATCTTGAAGAATTCTATGGGGAAAATATTGAACAATGCAGGAAGTATCAAAAGAAGGTGGAAGGAATACACAGAGTCACTGTACCAAAAAGAATTGGTTGATGCTCAACCATTTCAGGAGGTAGCATATGATCAAGAACCAATGGTACTGAAGGAAGAAGTCCAAGCTGCACTAAAGGCATTGGTGAAAAACAAGGCTCCAGGAATTGATGAAATATCAATTGAGATGTTTCAATAAATAGATGCAGTGCTGGAGGTGCTCTCTTGTCGATGCCAAGAAATTTGGAAGAGAGCTACCTGGTCAACTGACTGGAAGAGATTCTTATTTGTGCCCACTCCAAAGAAAGGTGATAGAACAGAATGTGGAAATTATCGAACAATATCATTAATATCACATGCAAGTAAAATTTTGCTGAAGATCATTCAAAAGCAATCACAGCAGCACATCAACAGGAAACTGCCAGAAATCAAGCCAGATTCAGAAGAGGATGTGGAATGAGGGATATCATTGCTGATGTCAGATGGATCTTGGCTGAAAGCAGAGAATACTAGAAAGATGTATACCTGTGTTTTATTGGCTATGCAAAGGCATTCAACTATGTGGATCATAATAAATTATGGATAACATTGCAACAAATGGGAATTCCAGAACACTTAATCGTACTCGTGAGGAACCTGTACATACACCAAGAGGCAATCTTTCGAATAAAACAAGGAGATACTACGTGGTTTAAGGTTAGGAAAGGTGTGCATCAGGGTTGTAGCCTTTCACCACACTTACTCAATCTGTATGCTGAGCAAATAATCCGAGAAGCTGAACTATACAAAGAACATGGCATCAAGATTGGAGGAAGACTCGTTAACAACCTGCAATATGCAGATGACACAACCTTGCTTGCTGAAAGTGAAAAGAACTTGAAGCACTTCTGATGAAGATCCAAGACTACAGTCTTCAGTATGGATTGCGCCTCACCATAAAGAAAACAAAAATCCTCACAACTGGACCAATAAGCAACATCATGATAAACGGAGTCAAGGATCTCATTTTACTTGGAACCACAGTCAATGCCTATGGAAGCAGCAGTCAAGAAATCGAACGATGTATTCCACTGGGCAAACCTGCTGCAAAAGACTTCTTTAAAATGTTAAAAAAGTAAAGATGTTGGTCTCAGACAGAGTGGGAGAGAAAAGTTAAAAAAAAAAAAATTAAATTCATTTAAAAAAAAGATCTGACTTGCTGATCTGGCAGAGACTGGAGAAACCCTGAGAGTATGGCCCCCCTGGACACCCTTTTAACCCAACACTGAAGTCACTCCCAAGGTTCACCCTTCAGCCATAGAGACATGTCTATAGGGCAAACAATAACATACGTGAGGAATGTGCTTCGTAGTTCAATTGTGTATACGAGACTAAATGGGCACAGCAACCCAAAAGCAAAGATGAGAAGGCAGGAAGGGACAGGAAAACTGGACGAATGGAAACAGCGAACCCTAGGTGGACAAAGGGAGAGTGTTGACACATCGCAGGATTGGCAACCAATGTCACAAAACAATTTGTGTATTAACTGTTTAATGTGAAACTAATTTGCTCTGTAAACTTTCACCGAAAGCACAATAAAATAAATAAATAAATAATTTATGAGTGGATACATAGGTAGATATGTATACTGAATAGGTGTGGGGGGTATATGAGACTATATCCACTTCCATATACAAGTTTGGCTGTGAATATTTCTACATACATATTTGTATGTTCTACATGTATATTCACATATACAATAGAGCACACAGGAGACACAGCCATGGAAACAACCTAGACATAATTAAACATCTTGCAGGACTGAGTTTCTGGGCTTGAAGACTAAGGACCATTGTCCCGGGGGATATCTAGGTCAATTGGCATAACACAGTTCATAAAGAATATGTTCTACATCCTACTTTGATGAGTAGCGTCTAAGGTCTTAAAAGCTTGTGAGTGGCCGTCTAAGATTCAACTATTGGTATCCTTCTGTCCAGAGCAAAGGAGAGTGAAGAAAACAAAGACCAGGAAATAATTAGTCCAAAGGCCTAATAGACCACAGGAATCACAGCCTCCACTAGCATGAGACCATAAGAACTAGATGGTGTCCAGCTATCACTACCAACCACTCTGACCAGGATCACAATAGAAGTCCTAGTTACAGTGGGGGAAAAGTAGAACAAAATCCAGATTCACAAAAAAGACCAGATTTACTGGTCTCAGAGAGACTGGAGGAACCCCTGAGACTATGGCCCTTCGACACCCTTCTAACTTGGAACTGAAGCCATTTCCACCTTTCAGGCAAATAATAGATAGGCCTATAAATAAACAATAACACAGGTGAGGAAAGGGCTCCTTAGAACAATCATCTATACGAGACCAAAATGACAACATATGCCCTAAAGCAAAGATTAGAAGGCAGGAAGGGGCAGGAAAACTGGAGAAACAGAAAAGGGGAACTCAGGGTGGTAACGGGGAGAATACTGACACATTATGAGTGCAACCTATGTCATGGAACAATTTGTGTATAAACTGTTTAATGGGAAACTAATTTGCTCTGTAAACCTTCACCTAAAGCAGAATTTAAAAAAAAAAAAAGTATGGTCTAAAAAAAAAAAAAAGGCTGTCACTTTGAAGACTAAGGTGCGCCTGACACAAGCAATGGTATTTTCAATCATCTCATATGCATATGAAAGCTGAACAAAGCATAAGGAAGACCAAAGAAAAACTGATACCTTTGAATTATTGTGCTGGCGAAAAATATTGAATATACCATGGACTGCCAGAAGAAGAAACAAGTCTGTCTTGGAAGAAGTACAACCAGAATGTTCCTTAGAAGCAAGGATGGCGAGACTTCATCTCACGCACTTTGGACATGTTATTAGGAGGGACCAGTCCCTGGAGAAGGACATCATGCTTGGTAAAGTACAGGGTCAGCAAAAAAGAGGAAGACCCTCAACGAGATGAATTGACACAGTGGCTGCGACAAGCTGCTCCAGCATAACGAGGATTGTGAGGATGGCACAGGTATAGGCAGTATTTCATTCTGTTGTACATAGGGTTCCTATGAGTCAGAACTGACTTGACAGCACCTAACAACAGTCCAGGAAAAATGAGACCTGGTGGCACAAAGGGTTAAGCACTTAGCTGCTAACTGAAAGGTAGGTGATTTGAACCCACCCAGCAGCTCTGTGGGAGAAAGACTTGGCAATCTGCTTACATAAAGATCGCAGTCTAGAAAACCCTATGAGGCAGTTCTGCTCTGTCACATGGGGTTGCCATGAGTCAGAATGAACTCAACGGCACCAAACAAGTTTAAGAAAAGGTATAATTTTCTGCATATATATTGGAAGTATGCTTTTTCTACCAAACACCCTATGGCACTTTGATATTTTAAGGCAGATATTTCTATCTACAAATTAGCCTACTGGGTGCCATCTGGAAAACTATATACATCTAAATTATTATTGGTATGTTTTGAACGAGGCTTTAACAAAGGCACAACAAGCTCAAATGCCCACGTGACCCAAATGCAGTTAACAGTGCACCCATACCATCCTTTCTAACTTCCTGGGTACTTATCTACCTTTCTCAGAGAATTCAGTACCTGGCCTAGTGTCCTTAGCCAATATTCTGAGGGACTTCGATGGTTTTTAAACACAATTATCTGGCAGTTCCACAACTTCTTTAGCTCCAATGTCATTCAGCTCCACTCCACTTGAATCACCATCATTCAGAAGTATTCCACCTCCAAAATCTTAAACTTGCAAAATCCGTTCTCTGATTACAACTTTCTTCCTTCCCCTTGACTATGCTTTTGAGCCTGCCCCTGACAGTATTTCCAGTTTCATCTCCCATTGCTCTTCTACTCACACCCTAAGTTCCAGTTCCACTGAACTTGTTAAAGGTGCTACATGTCTTCATGCCTCTGTGAATTTGAAAATGCTATTCTCTCATGAGGAGATATTGGATAACTCCAGAGTTAGTCATTCCTTCCTCAGTGATACCTTTGTACCTTGTAGAAATAATAACTATTATTATTAGGTTTAACCATATGAAATTGACATTTCTTTAGGTCAGGAAAGGTTATACATTGGCAATTTTGTTTATTAGTGTTATTATACCCATTTACATTTTTGTCACCCCTGCTGGATTGTAGGCCCTTTTAACAGAAAGATGGCATAATCTAGTGATGAAGAGAGTGGCTTTTATACGAAGGTGTGATGATTAATATTATATGTCAACTTGGCTAGGCTATGATTCTCAGTGGTTTGGCAGGCACTATGTAATCACTTTCTATTTTGTGATCTGATGTGAGTAGTCTATCAGTTGAAAGGGACTTTCCTTGGGGGTGTGGCCTGCCTCCAGTATATAAATGGATGTTCTCACAAAGCTCGCTCTTTTTCTCAACCCTTCGCTCTTCTCGTCACCTGACCTCTGATTCTTGGAATGTAAACCTGCAGAAATCTCTGGTCTGCCTCCTGACCTGCAGATTTTGGATTCACCAACCCCCACAACCCCAGGAGCCAGCAGAGGCCTCCAGCTTGCTGCCTGACCTGCAGATTTTGGGTTTGTCAGCCCCCGCAACCACGTGAGCCAGCAGAGGTCTTTAGTCTGTTGCCTTACCCACAAATTTCAGACTTGCCAGCCTCCACAACTGTGTAGCTACTTCTTTGAAGTAAATTTCTTATATACGTACTTATGTGCACTTCATTGATTTTGCTCCTCTAAAGAACCCAGACTAAGACAAAGGGCAAACCTAGAATCAAACCTAGTTCTATCCTCTATAACTCAATGATCTTAGGCAAGTTATTTAACCTCCCCAAGACTATTTCCTCACCTATAAAATGAAGATTAACAATAGTGTCTACTGATAGGATTGTTGAAAGGCTTAAAGAAAATGCTCATATAGTCTTCAACTAATAATAATAGCCTTCATCATCAATGGCAAGGATCAGCATTTATTCATCTTTATACTCTCACCACTTAACTGAAATATGTATTGAATTATGTTAAATTATTTCTCATTGTGACTTCAAATCCATCAGCCCCTCCTTTTTTCCATAGCCCACCCCCAACATTAATTTCATTTGTATCATCATCTAACGTGACACCCTGCTCAGAGCCATATGCTTGCTGCCAGCCTGGAATCCCTCCTTGTCTGCTCTAACCAGTATGCAGGCTCGCTAAATACCACCATCCCCTCCCTGCTCGTCAGTGCTGCTGAAGACAGTCAGGAACCAGCTATCTAGATCACTCCAAACCTACACTCAGCGGACCTTTCATTCTTCATTTTGACCCTCTATTCCATTTCTTAAAATGAGTGTTCTAAACTTTTTCTCCCTTCTTCAAGTTCTCACACACCATTATTTCAATCACGGGATTTCTGAATGAAGTGCTCTCAAATACCTTCCTTCCTACTACGAAATTCCTCCATCTTCTATCTCAAAGAAGAGAGGGAAAAAAAGGGATAAGCATAACAAACCCTTCTTTTCAGTATTCTTGATCCCTTTCCCTCTCACTTCCTCTGAAACCTCTCTCCCTCACTTCTGCTTACAAATATGCTTAATAGAATTCTACCTTGAACACACAGCTAAAACAACAAAAAGACAAACAACCCAATTAAAAAATGAGCAAAGAAGTTGACTAGACATTTCTTCAAAGAAGACATACAAATGGCCAATAAACACATGAAAAAATGCTCAACATCATTAGTCGTTAGGAAAATACAAATAAAAACCACAATGGGATGCCATTTCATGCTTACTAGAATGACTATGATAATAATAGTTAAAAAAAAAATAAAAAACAGAAAATAACATGTGTTAGCAAGGATATAGAGACATTGGAACCCTTCTCCATTGCCAGGGCTTCGAAACAGTTCTTTCCAGTTCAGTCATGGCCAAAAGCAAAACCAAATCAGACCCGAATTTTAAAATTTGGGTGAAATGGAATGATAACCAGAACTGGAAAAATTACAGGTCAAAGCCCTGCTAGAAACCTAATCTCCCTGTTAGAAAACAAGGGCAGCATACACATTGCATAGCAACCAAATCTCTTGCCTGTCAGATCTTGAGCCGAGTTGGAAACAGCAGTACCCCATTCAAAGATGGCAGCTGTCTTATCTAGTACTGCTATAACAAATACAACAAATGGATGGCTTTAACAAAGAGAAATTTATTCTCTCACAGTCTAGTAGACTACAAGTCCAAATTCAGGACGTCAGCTCCAGGGGAAGCCTTTCTCTCTCTGTCGGCTCTGGAGAAAGGTCCTTGTCATCAATCTTCCCCTGGTTGAGGAGCTTCTCAGCGCAGTGTCCCTGGGTCCAAAGGACGCGCTATTCTCCTGGCTCTTGTTTCTTGGTGGTATGAGGTCCCCATGTCTTTCTACTTGCTTCTCTCTTTCATATCTCAAAAGAGATTGGCTCAAGACACAACCTAATCTTGCAGATTGAGTCCTGACTCATTAACATAACTGCCACTAATCCCATCTCATCAACATCATAGAGATAGGATTTACAACACATAGGAAAATCACATCAGATGACAAAACGGTGGACAATCACACAATACTGGGAATCATGGCCCAGCCAAGTTGATACACATATTTTTGGGGGACACAATTCAAAACATGACAGCAGCCAACCATGCCACTTTGAATGTTTGTTGCTCTCCAAAGTTCTGCCAATAATTCAATCTCATGCATTAGGCTCCTGAAAGGGCTCACTATGCCTCTTCTGAGTCTCCCAATTCAGGGCTTCGATCCATAATTTTTCCCATTCCAGTTATCATTCCAGATTCCCAAATTGTAAAATTTGGGGTCTGTTTCGGTTTTGCTTCGTCAGTCATACTGAACTGGTTCAAACCAGTTTGAAGCCCTGTCCATTGCTGGTGGGAATGTAAAAATGGTACACTCTCTGTGGAAAACAGTTTGGCAGTTCCTCAAAAAGTTAAACATAGAATTACTAATGACCCAGCAATTCCACTCCTAGGTATATACCCAAGGGACTTGAACAGGGACTAAGACAGATACATATATACCAATGTTCATGACAGCACTGTTCACAATAGTCAAAAGATGGAAACATCCCAAAAAATCCATTAACAGATAAACAGATAAACAAAATGTAGTATAATATATACGGTTGAATATTATTCCACCATTAAAAAGGAATGAAGTTCTGATACATGCTACTACATGAATGAAACTTGAAAACATTATGCTAAGTGAAATAAACAAGACACAAAAAGACAAGTATTATATGATTCCACTGACCTGAAATATATAGAATAGACAAATTCATAGAGAAAAACAGTAGGGTAGAGATTACCAGGGGCTGGATTGGAAGAGGAGAGGTTATTGCTTAATGGGTACAGACTTTCTGTTTGGGATAATGAAAGCGTTTTGATAACAGATAATGGTGATGATTATACAACATTGTGAATGTTATTAATATCCCTGAATTGTACCTTTATAAATGGTTGAAATGGAAATTTTTATATGTATTTTATCACAATTAAAGAAAAAATAAAACTACAACCACAAAACACATTTCCTTGATTCTAAAACCACTTTAGGCTAAACTTGGTTATCCATTTCCAGAACTTTAACTATCATCTGTGTTGGATAACTCAGTAATCCTGCCACACATCTTTGTCTTCATCTGGGACCAACCTGGTGATTCTTTAAATTCTTTGTGCTCAAAACTGAACTTATCTTTACTCCCACAAAGCTAAGTCTTCCTCTGGAATTTCTATTTCACTTATCAATCCCATTACTGAGCCAGTAAAATCTTGATGGCACTTCTGACTTCTGTCTTAGACATTCATTTGGCACATTATTAGTTGCTGTGCTCTATTTTAACAGAATTGCTCAAATCAGTGTCTTTTCTCCATTCTCAGTGTCACAACCCTAGGTGAAGTCCACATATTACAACATTCTCATAACTGTCTCCAACATTCTCTCCACCTCTCTAGATCAGTACCTGGCATATAAACCCAAAACTAATTGCCATCAAGTCAACTCCAACTCATGGTGACCCCACGCATGTCAGAGTAGAACTATGCTCCATAAAGTTTTCAATGACTGATTTTTCAGAAGTAGATACCAAGCCTTTCTTCCAAGGCACCTCTGGGTAGATGTGAACCACCAACCTTACCGTTAGCAGCCATGTGCTTAACCATTTGTACCACCCAGGGACTCCATCTGGCATATAGAAACCCACTGCAGTCAAGTCGATTCTGACTCATAGCGACCCTAAAGGACAGAGTAGAACTACCCCATAGGGTTTCCAAGGAGCGCCTGGTGGATTTGAACTGCCGTCCTCTTGGTTAGCAGCCATAGCTCTTAACCACTACACCACCAAGGTTTCCATCCGGCACATAGTAGGTGCTAAATAAATGTTCTATAAATTAATTAATTTAATTTATTAATGAAAAAATTAAGTCCCTGAGATTAATCTTTAAAAAAAAATTGCCATCAAGTTGATTCTGACTCATAGAGACCCTACAGGACAGAGTCGAACTGCCCCATAAGGTTTCCAAGGAGCAGCTGGTGAATTCAAACTGCTGACCTTTTGGTTAGCAGCCTCTTAACCACATTCTAAACCTGCCTTCTTTCTGCTCCAGAATCTTCAGTGGCTCCCCATTTCCATCAAATTCAGATCAAACATCTTATTCAAGAAGATCCTATGATCTACCTCCATTACAGTTTAAACCACCTATGACTCCTCTTTATCAACACCTTTCCCATGTTCAAGCCAAAAAAACACTCACAGGTCTCTGAATGTGTCTTTGCTCATGATTTTCTTTTTCTCTCATCTGTGAACCCTTAAAATCTTCCCACTCGCTCTTCAAGACTCAGATGCAATATCACCTTGTCCACAAAGACTTTTCTGACCTCTTCCATAGAGGTAAGACTCATGACTCATTTCCTTTAGATCCCTACAAAAGTCACCTTCTCAGTAAAGTCTTCCGTGACAACCCTATAGAAAAAGCAATAGCCCCACTTCCCCTTACCACAGACACACAAACACAACGTTTCGTACTTCCATCACCCTGCTTTATTTTTCTGTATACCACTTATCACCATTGGTCATCTATTTGTTTTTATTGGTCTCTACCCCACTAGAATGCAGGCTTCATGAGGAGAGAGATTATATATGAGGTTTAAGGATTAGGACTATAACATATAGATACATATAAAACCAAAACCAAACTCATTGCTATCTAGTCGATTCTGACTCATAGGGACGCTATAGGACAGAGTAGAACTGCCCCATAGGGTTTCCAAGGCTGTAATCTTGACAGAAGCAGACTGTCGCATCTTTCTCCCACAGAGCAACTTAGTAGATTTGAGCCGCTGACCTTTCAGTAGCAGCTGCGTGCTTAATCACTGTGCACCAAGGCTCGTTATATATACACACATATACATGTATATATATCCAGTGTCAAGAATGGAACCTAACACATATACACATATGAGGCTTTCTTATTTGTTGAATAAAACAAAGAAAATAAGTGCCCTCTCCCTAAATCCTGAAGCACTCTGCCTCTTTGTCTTAAGCAGCTCAGGACTCTCACAGTCAACCTCCCTTCAGGCTATGTTCTGGACAATCAGGGAACTTCTCTCAGTCTTTGCCTGCCATCTATCTCTCCTCTGACTTCCTCAACTTCTAACCCTAATCCTTAAACCTCCTATTTTCTTAGCTTCTTTGGATTGACACAAATTTAAAAAATCTGCTACAGTCTCAGTAATACTAGGACATGACTTTTCACATTGCTCCATCATCTACATTAACCAAAACCCACAGGGGACATAGCCCACTCTGCCCAGGTTTCTGGAACACCTGACTCCAGCTAAGGTTCACAGTTACAAACTCCCATTTGTAAAGGAAACTCAGATGTTCTCTTAGGGCCCTTATAACACAAGTCAAAATACAGTGTAGGTTATATGAGACAATCTCTCTTAGCCTCCATGCTAGTGTGACATGTTCTTAAAGTTATCAGTACTAACTTACATTTGGTTTCACAACAGCTTGCAGAGTAATACTGAATCTGAGATATGCATCTTGGCCTCAATAATTCTTAACTTCAAACTTTTAATAAAACTTATCTTTTTATTCATATTGACATCAATCTACTTTCTCCATCAGTTTGTTACATGATACTGTCTTTGTTCTGGTATGGAAATGAACTCCAATCTAGTATGAACAGACTGTATTTTCCAAAGATGGTCACAAAAACATTTTCCATCTCATGTGTTCTTCTAAGGCTTTGCTATTCCCACATCAGGAGATGGGGTCTACATGGTCCCCTCCCTGGGTGGATATTTGTAACTGCTTCAACCATAAAGAACAGCTGAGTGATACTATTTGACTTCCAAAGCTAGGTTATAAAAATGCCATGCACTTCTTCCTTGTTCTCATGGGATGCTTGTTCTTGGAACTCAGCCAAGCAGCCCATAGAGAGATTCATATCAGGAGGAAATAAGGCCTCACCCATAGTCCTAGGTCAGCTATCAGTCAACAGCCAGCACCAACTTGCCAGTCAGGTGAATGAGCCACTTTGAAAGTGGATCCTCCAGCCTTCTCTGGAGCCTCCCTAGCTAACACCACATGCAACAGGGAAGAGTGGTCCCCTCTGAGCCCTGCCCAAATTTCAGATTCATGAACAAAATAGGAATCTTACTGTTTTAAACCACTAAGTTTTGGGCTGGTTTGTTACACAGCAATAATTAACTGGACATTGGTGGCCCAGTGGTAGAACTCTTGCCTTCCATGTGGGAGACCTGGGTTTGATTCCACCACCTGTCTGTCAGTGGAGGCTTGCCTGTTGCTATGATGCTGAACAGGTTTCAGCAAAGCTTCCAGACTAAGACAGACTAGGAAGAAAGTCTTGGTGATCTACTTCCAAAAAGCAGCCAATGAAAACCCTATGGACCACAATGGTCCAATCCCCAGCAGATCACTGGGGATGGCACAGGACCAGGCAGCATTTTGTTCCTCTGTGCATAGGACTGCCATGAGTTGGGGGGCTGACTCAAAGGCAGCTAATAACAATAACATACAGTAACAAACCCAAATCAACCCTTCTCTCTAGCTTTTCTCTTAAGTCAATAAGGCTCTTTCTTGCTCCACTATTTTTCTAGCTCTATTTCAAAAGTTTTTATGCAATGTACTACAAAGTCTTCCATTAATAATCATAAAATTGTATTGATCTTCCCCACAACTGGAAGACTTATTTGGCTCCTTGCTTCTTGAGAATTATTTTCAAATATTTTATTCTTTATAAACAAGTAATGCAAAACTTTCAGATTCTTTGCCAGTGACCTCTAGAAATTAGTTCTCAAATCCAGGAACAGATTTTGTGTTCTGTTACAACAGATGTGTATGAAGAAATTAATATGGTTTTAATTAGTTTCATCACCAGAAAAAAAGGTTAACCTAATCTTCCCTTTGAGTATGTATGCTAATCACCCTAAATGGCCATTGACTGATCCTCTACATTTGGGAAAGGTCTAAATGATCTGATTCAGATAGATTAGTATAATCTGATAATCCCACCCACTGATACTTGATTTGTTTGCTTGTTTTGATTGTGAACGTGGTTGAGTACACTAGAATTTAAAACTTACATTACCTATAACAGTTGGTTCCAGGTCCATGAAGAGAGCTCTAGGAACATACTTCCCAGCTCTCGTCTCACAGAAGAAGTTATCGAAAGGTGCATTCGTATGCTCTATTTTAGCATTTTCCAGTCGATCCATTTTACTGCCAAGAATGATGCCATCTGGCTGGATTCCATGTTCCAGGCAATAGAGTTCCCAAAGAGTATCCCCAATCTGGACACCAGCTTGGACAATGTGAATGGAAAGGCACTCCGTCTGAAATAAACCATAGCAAATTAGAACTGAAAAGGCCTTCTTAGATAAGATGAGCTATGTTACTCAGAACTTCTGGTTACAAATGAAAGAAATCATGCTAGCTTAAGCCAACAAGAGAAATATTTTATAAGGATAATGAAAAGTGTCTCATGGAAACCAAAAGCCAGGGTACAGCAATTGAAAACAGCCTCAAGTTCTACTAAAAGGTTCCATTCAGCAATATAAGTTAAGCAACTACTGAGTACTGAGCTAAGAACTGAGTTAAGACTATATATATACCAGACTGATTCACCCAGAATAAATTTAGCTAGTTATTTGGACAAAAAATCAATGAATACCTTTGTCACAAATTAAAACTCATTGCAGATAAATTAAAGATGTTACCTTTTCATGCCTTGAGATTTTACATTTACTATTTATCTGTTCTCTAAACAAGAAAGGATATCTGAGGACTTCCAGGCAACATGGCGCTTTAGACAGAAGCACCACACCGTCCCTCCACAGCAAAGATCCAAAAATCTAAGTCAAACAGAGACAAACATCAATCCTGAAACCCTATGCATCAAATGAAGAGATAAAGAACTCAGCCAAGCACCGAATGGAATAAGAAACTGACAGAGAACAGAAAGCAAAGAGAGATACATGCAGAGGTCCCCTATCAGCTAAAGCAGCATGAATCTGCAATCTTGGACTCCTATCTTCTAATCTTCTAATTGTGGGGAAGATCAGTGAACAGAGGGTACGGGAAAGCAGCTTCACAGAGCTTCCAGCAAGAGACAGAACAACTGGTAACCAGCAATATACGCTTTCACCACCCCTCACCCTTCTTCACCCCCACTTGGCCTCCTCTGCTTCCTGTGGAAACAGTCTCTTGGCCAAGAAGCACCAACTTCACCCCCATGCAGCTTGGATTCCGCCCACCCACGCTGGCCAGCTTCTTGAATGCCATTTGTTGGCTGCTGGTGTTGCTTTTTTCCACTTCTTTTGATTTCTTCCATACCTCTCACCACCTCCCCCTACTTTCTCTCAAATACCTGGCTCCACGTGCCACCTTTGCTTCTTCCTGAAAGGCTGTAAAACACCGCTCGACTGTGAAACTGCTTCACGACCTGTGCCACCACATTGGTGGGATCCCTGGGGCTTTTTTGTTTGTTTTGATTTGTTCTGTTTTTATTTGTTTGTTTCTTTGTTTTCTTTTCATTTCTTGGCTTGGGACCCCCTTCTAGCCAGGCTCTACGGCGCGACATGGGAGCTACTCTCTTAATCTGCACAGATGAACACTGGGATCCCTGGGGGTGTTTCTTTTTTCTTTTATTTTTTTTTTGGTTTTGTTGTTGCTATTGTTTTGTTTGTTTGTATTGTTTTCTTTCTCTCATTTTCCCTTTTTGCCTTTCTTCATTTCTCAGTTTCTTGTCTCTCTATACTTACCTTCTCTTCCTGTCTCCTGAATACCTGGCGCTGTGTGACTCATCTACTCCTTCTACCCAGGTTGTACTTCACAGCCTAGGAGCAACCTCACCAGTCCTCGCAGCTACACCAGTGGGATCCCTGGGGTCTTTGCTTTTTTTTTTCCTAATTTTTATTTATTCATTTTTTTCTTTTACGCTTTTTCTTTTTTTTCCCCTCCATTTCTCAGTCTCTCATCTTTCCACTCCAGTGGCAAGCTCCCTTGGCACTCTTTTTTGTTTGTATACTTTGGATGGTTGTTCCACTCTCCTCTCTCTCCTGTTTCCCATACCCATCTTAGCTACACACATCACAGTATCACCCTCCTTCCTGTCTACCTGCACCATGCACTGAACATCACACCCCCAAGCAGCACAGGCATGGCCTACTAGAACCTGCCCTGCACTGATTCCCAGCCCACCCTGTCAGCCCTAGTACGTGTCACAAAAAACCTATCCCAGCAACTCCCCTTCAGCTGGACCTGTCCTACTGTACCATACCTGAGCAACTGACTCTACCTATTGGAGAAGGAGGCAAAAAGTATTGTACCCACAGACGAGCAAACAACAAAGAACACACAACCCTCCTGCTCAGACATAACCAAATAAAAGAAAAAACCCGGATGAAACAGACAAATCTAAAATCAGTAAACAAGGAAAATAACTAGTGAATGTCCCGAAGACAGCAGAGAATATCAAAACATACACAAAAACAGGACAGGATGGTTCCAGTAGGCATCCAAAATAAAACAACCAATGACTTTCCAGTAGAAGAAAAGGCACAAGAACTACCTGACAGGGGATTCAAATCTCTAATATACAAAGCTATTCAAGAGTTGAAACAAAAAGAAGACAAAAATGAGGAAAAATACACAAATTCATGGAAAAGGCAGACAAATTCATGGAAAATACAGATAAAACATAGAAGAATTCAGGAAAATAATACAGGAACAAAATGAAAAATAAATTCACAACTAGAAATCATACAAAAACAGCAATTAGAAATCCAAAAGATAAACAACAAGATTTCAGAAATGGACAGTGTCATAGAGGGGCTGAGGAGAAAGTTTGAAACAATGGAAGACAGGATCAGTAAAATTGAAGAAAAACACTTGGATACAAAGCTGTATGAGGAAAAATCGGAAAAAAGAGCAAAGAAAAATGAAAAAACCCTGAGAATTATGTGCGATACAATCAAAAGAAAACATTTGTGAGTGATCAGAGTTCCAGAACAGGGGGAGAAAACAGAAAACAGAGAAGATTATTGAAGAATTGTTGACAGAAAACTTCCCCAATATCATGAAAGATGAAAAGCAGACCATCCAAGAAGCTCAACGAAACCCCATATAAGAAAGACCCCAAAAGAAAATCACCAAGGCATATCATAATCACACTCACTAAAACCAAAGACAAACAAAGAATCCTGAGAGCAGTTCGTGAAGAACAAGAAGTCACATACAGAGGAGAAACAATACGACTAAGCTCAGATTATTCAGCAAAAACCATGCAGGCAAGAAGGCAATGGGATGACACATATAAAACCCTGAAAGAAAAAAATTGGTGGCCAAGAATAATATATCCTGCAAAACTCTCCTTCAAATACGATGGTGAAATTAGGTCATTTCCAGATAAACAAAAATTAAGGGACTATATAAAAACTACACCAAATTTACAAGAATTATTAAAGGGAGTCCTTTGATCTGAGACCAAATAACATCAGAACACAGGCTGAATCTAGGAGGCAGGATCGAACCAGCCAGATACCAACCTAGGAAATGAACTCTTAAGGACTATCCAAAACCAAAGGAATTACAATGGAACCAGAGAGGTTAATCTGTAAATGACAACAACATCAGAATGATAAAAGAGGAATAAACAGTGTAGGTATAGAACCTTCTAATGGAGAGGAAAGCAAGCTGATACCAAGTAATAATAGACTGATTCAAACACAGGTAGGTAAGGATAAATTTCAAGGTAATCATAGAGAAAGTTAACAAACCCACTCATCAAAATAAGGAAGAAAAACATAAAGTCTCAGTAAAAACAAAACCTATAAAAACAAAAGAAATAAAAAAAAATCCTCAAAGAAAAGGCATTCAGCACAGGAGAGTAAGAGGAACAAAGAAAATGTCAGCACCACAAAAAAAGCACTACAAAATGACAGCAATAAACTCACACCTATCAATAATTACACTGAATGTAAATGGACTCAATGCACCCATAAAGAGACGGAGAGTGACAGAATGGATAAAAAAAATAGGATCCATCAATATGCTGTCTATGAGATGTAAATTTATTAAAGATCAAAGGATGGAAAAAAATATATCAAGCAAATAGCTACCAAAAAAGAGCCGGAGTGGCAATACTAATCACAGATAAAACAGACTTTAAAAAAAAATCCACCATAAAAGACAAAGAAGTACACTATATAATGATTAAGGAGACAATCAATCATGAAGACATAACCATAATAAACATCTACGCACTCTATGACAGGACTCCCAAATACATAAAACAAACTCTAAAAGCACTGAAAAGAGAAATTGACAGTTCTACAATAATAGTAGGTGACTTCAACACACCACTCTCGGTAAAGGACAGCCATCTAGGAAGAAACTCAACAAAGATACAAAAGACCTAAAGGGCACAATCAGCCAACTTGATCTCATAGACATATATAGAACATTCCACCCAACAGCTGCAAAGTACACATTCTTTTCCAATGCATATGGAATGTTCTCCAGAATAGACCACATCTTAGGCCACAGAGCAATCCTCAAAAAGATCCAAAATGTTGAGATAATACAGAGTATCTTCTCTGACCAGAGCGCCATCAAGGTAGAAATTAACAACAAGAAGAGCAAGGAAAAAAATCAATTACATGAAAACTGAATACACCCTGCTTACAAACCACTGGGTAATAGAAGAAATCAGAGATGGAATCAAAAAATTCCTAGAATCAAATGAGAATGAAAAAACATCACACCAAAACCCTTGGGACACAGCAAAGGCAGTCCTCAAAGGACAATTTATAGCAATAGATGCACACATCAAAAAAGAAGAAAGGAACAAAACCAAACATTAACTACACAACTTGAACAAATAGAAAGAGGACAGCAAAAAAAAGCCCATGGCCACTAGAGAAAGGAAATAATAAAGATCAGAGGAGAAAAAAATGAACTAGAGAATAGAAAAACAATAGAATCAGCAAAACCAAAAGTTATCTCTTTGAAAGGATCAACAAAACCGACAAACCACTGGCGAGACAGACAAAAGAAAAACAGGAGAGGACCCAAATAACCCAAATAAGAAATGAAATGGGGGACATTACAACAGACCCAACTGAAACAAAAAGGATTATAACAGAGTAGTAGGAAAAACTATACTCCAACAAATTTGAAAACCTAGAGGAAATGGATAAATTTCTAGAAAAACACTACCTACCCAAACTAACACAAAGTGATGTTGAAAATCTGAACAGACCCATAACAAGAGAAGAGACTGAAAAGGAAATAAAAGAAAAAAGAAAAAACTCCCAACAAAAAAAAGCCATGGCCCAGATGGCTTCACTGGAGAATTCTACCAAATATTAGAGAAGCGTTTACACCAGTTCTACTCAAACTATTTCAGAACATAGAAAAGGAAGGGATACTCCCGAATTCATTTTATGAAGCCAGCATAACCTTGATATCAAAACCAAGCAAAGACGCCACAAAGAAAGAAAATTACAGACCAATATCTCTCATGAATATAGATGCAAAAATTCTCAACAAAATTTTAGCCAGCAGAGTCAGCATCATATCAAAAAAATAATACACCATGACCAAGTAGGATTCATACCAGGTATACAAGGATGGTTCAACGTTAGAAAATCAATCAACGTAATTCTCCACATAAACAAAAGGAAAGAAAAGAATCACATGATCATCTCAACTGATGCAGAAAAGGCATTCGACAAAGTCAACACACATTCCTGAAAAAAACTCTCAATAAAATAGGTATAGAAGGGAAATTTCTCAACATAATAAAGGGCATCTATGCAAAACCAATGGCCAACATCATTCTTAATGGAGAGAGGCTGAAAACATTCCCCTTGAGAACAGGAACAAGATAGGATGCCCTTCATCTCCACTCCTATTTAACACTGTGCTGGAAGTCCTAGCTCGAGCAATAAGGCAAGAAAAAGAAATAAAGGGCATCCAAATTGGTAATGAAGACATCCGGGCAACGTGGCACTATAGTCAGAAGCACCACACCGTACCTTCACAGCAAAGAGCAGAAAAACTAAGTCAAACAGAGTCACACAACAATCCTAAAATCCTACACACCAAATGAAGAGATAAAGAACTCAGCCAAGCACCGAATGGAATAAGAAACTGACCTTGAACAGGCACCGAGGAGAAATACATGCAGAGGTCCCCTATCAGCTACGGCAGCATGGATGCGCCATCTTGCACTCCTATTGGAGATCTGTGAACAGGAGATACAAGAAAGCAGCTTCATGGAGCTTCCAGCAGGAGACAGAACAACCGGTAACCAGCGATATAGGCTTTCCCATCCTCCACCCTTCTTCACCCCCACTTAGCCTGCTCTGCTCCTGCAGCCACAGTGTCTTGGCTGGGAAGCACCCCAGTGTCACTTGGATTCCACCTGCCCACACTGGCAAGCTCCCTGAGTGCATTTTGTTGGCTGCTGGTGTTGCTTTTTTCTGCTTGTTTAGATTTCTTCCTTATCTCTCACCACATCTCCCACCTTTCTCTCAAATATTTGGCTCCGTGCGCCATCTTTGCTTCTTCCTGAAAGGCTGTGAAATACCACTTGACTGTGAAACTGCTTCCCAGCCCGTGCCACCACGCTGGTAGGACCCCTCGGGCTTTTTTGTTTGTTTGTTTGCTCTGATTTGTTCTGTTTTGATTTGTTTGTCTGTTTTCTTTTTCTTTTCTTGGCTTGGGAGCCCCTTCTAGCCAGGCAGTACCACGCAGATTGGAAGCTACTCCTTTACTCTGCACAGACACACAGGGACATCCCTAGGAGCTTTTTTTTTCTTGGTTTTTTTGTTTGTTTTGGCTTTTTCTGTTTCTTTGTTTTGTTTTCTTATCTCTTATTGCCTTTGTGTCTTTCTTCTTTTCCAGTTTCTCAATTTATTCATTTTTTTCTTTTGCCCTTTTTCTTTTTTTTTTATTTTTATTTTTCCTCATTTCTCAGTCTCTCATCTCTCCACTCCAATAGCAAGCTCCCTTAGCGCTCTTTTTTGTTTGTGTGTATGTTTTTGGCTCCTGTTCCTCTCTCCTCTCTCTCATCTTTCCCATACCCATCTTAG
>NW_004444003.1:14061017-14062531 GCF_000243295.1 Trichechus manatus latirostris | reverse complement strand
GAAGTGATAACAGGCACCAAGCAAGTCAGCAGAACACATTACTTAGCCCTCAAGGCTTTGAAAATAATTTTCTGTTCTCTGAGACAATTTACACAATAGCCCTGCCCTCCAGACTCTAGGTATTGGCCACAGTCTCTGGATTCTGAGTGGAGGCCCCTCGGCCCTGGGCTTCAGCTCTGCCTTCCAGGCCCCACTGGGACAGCAACTCTGCTCCCTTGGCTTTAGGCTCACCAGTCTCCTACTGCATCAGAGTGACAACTCCATGCTTAGAAACACCAGAGGCTATAGCTCCACCCTTTGAAACCCCCAAGGTCATGGCCATACCTTTTGAGACTGAGGCAGCTCAGCTTCTTGTGTCTCTTGTCTCTTCAGCTTGTTTTCTGGTTTCTTGGCCTTTCGGCTCCTCGGGCCTCACGCCCACATCTGCCCTGCTGGGGCAAGTGTTCCAAAGCTCTGTAGCTCCACCAATAAATGCCCAGAGGCACCCAATTCGCCAGAAGCCTCCTGCACACAGGCGCTCAGCTCTCTCGCTCCGTGGGTCGGCAAGCCTAGCTCCACCGATACGTGCCCTGAGGCACCCCATTCCGCCAGGAAGCCTCCTGCTGACAGGCGCTCAGCTTTCTCGTTCCATGGGTCGGCTCCAGCGCTGTCTCATGCTAGTCTCCTGGTTCTGCTGCTATTTGTTCTCTGCCACTGCCGTTTCTCTGCTGCTGCAGGTTCTGTGCTGCTGCTGGTCCTGTGCTGCTGCTGGTCCTCTGCTGCTGCTGGTCCTCTGTCACTGCCACACCTCTAACCATTCACAGTTTTAAAACTGCTTCTACATTTTAGGTATCTGTTAGAGCAGCACCCCACTCTCTCAGTACCAAATTCTGTCTTAGTTATCTAGTGCTACTAAAACAGAAATACCACAAGTGGCTGCTTTTAACAAAGAGAAGTTTATTTCTTCACAGTAAAATAGGCTAAAAGTCCAAATTCAGGGCATCAGCTCCAGGGGAAGACTTTCTCTCTCTGTCGGCCTTCTTCTCATCAGTGTTCCCCGGACTAGGAGCTTCTCTGCACAGGGACCCCGGTCCAAAAGACACGCTCTGCTCCTGGCACTGCTTTCTTGATGGTATGAGGCCCCCCTGTCTCACTGCTCACTTCTGTCTGTTGTATTTCAAGACATTGCCTCAAGATACAATCCAACCTTGTAGACTGAGTCCTGCCTTACTAATACAACTGCCGCCCATCCTCCCTCATTAACAACATAGAGGCAGGATTTACACCGTATAGAAAAACCACACAATACCAGGAATCATGGCCCGGCCAAATTGATACACACATTTTTGGGGGGACATAATTCAATCCATGACATTCCATCCTTTGCCCCCGAAAAAATCACATCCTTAAAACATGGATAACATATTCACTCCATCATATCATAGCAAAAGTCTTAACTCCAAGTCCAAAATCCAAAAATTCCTCTTCATCTGTGAAATCTAGAATACAAGTTATCTGCTTCCAAAGGTACAGTG
>NW_004444003.1:14048700-14060079 GCF_000243295.1 Trichechus manatus latirostris | reverse complement strand
TTGGTGAAGGGCAAAACAGTACAAAATACTGGGGAAGCCAGCACAACTTGTACAAGGAAAGGTCATGGAAGCTCCATAGACACATCCAAACTCCTTGAGGGACTGAATTGCTGGGCAGAGGGCTGTGGGGACCATGGTCTCAGGGAACATCTAGCTCAATTGGCATAACACAGTTTATAAATGTTCTACGTTCTACCTTGGTGAGTAGCGTCTGGGGTCCTAAAATCTGTGAGCAGCCATCTAAGATATTCCACTGGTCGCACCCCTTCGGAAACAAGGGAGAATGAAGAAAACAAGAGGTTAGTCCAAAGGACTAATGGACCACAACTACCAGGGCCTCCACCAGACTGAGTCCAGTAAAACCAGATGGTGCCCGGCTACCACCACTGACTGCTCTGACCGAGATCACACAGAAGGTCCTGGACAGAGCTGGAAAAAAATGTAGAACAAAATTCTAACTCACAAAAAAAGAGATCAGACTTACTGGCCTGACAGAAACTGGAGTATGGCCTCCGGACACGCTTTTAGCTCAGTAATGAAGTCACTTCCGAAGTTCACTGTTCAGCCAAAGATTAGACAGCTGCATAAAACAAAATGAGACTAATGGGGCACAACAGTTTAGGGACAAGGACTAGAAGGCAGGAGAGGACAGGAAAGCTGGTAACAGGGAACCCAAGTTTGAGAAGGGACAGTGTTGATGTGTCATGGGGTTGTTAACCATTGTCATAAAACAATATGTGTACTGTTTAATGAGAAACTATTTGTTCTATAAATCTTCATCTGAAGCACAATTAAAAAAAAAAAAACAGGTCAATCAGGAATGCCAACATAAATTTACAAATAAATGCAAAAAAAAAAAAAAAAAAGAAAGGATATTCTGAGCTTAAAAGTAATGGAAAATTTGCCGAGGATAAAAGGCAAAGATTGAACTACCCAAAATGTAAAGCTTCTATACCATAATAAACAAACAAACAAAAAAGCTGGGCAAAGGTTTACAACAAGCCTGATGAAGGGCTATACATCAAACAATTTTAATATACATCAATTTAAAAAACAAAACTTGAGACATCTATTAGATAAACAGGCAAACAACATAAATAAATGAATTACAAAAGAAAGAAAGGACCTACAATGAAAAGATTTAGGCAATGGCATTCACAGCATTATCACTTCCAAGAGTGAAAAACAAGAACCAATCTACTTAACCATTCATCTATTGCTGGGAATTTAAAGAGTGGTACCTCAATACAATGAAATGTTATGCATTCTTACATGTTTTAAAAAAAATTATGACATGGAAAATGCTTATAAAATAGTAAATAAAAACATTTAAAACGTATAATTGTATACAGAGTATAATATCACTTATTTTTAAAAATAGGCATAAACTGAGTTTCTGTTAAGGGTGATGAAAAAATTTGGAAAGAGTGGTAATGGTTGCACAACACAGGGAATGTAATTAAAGTCACTGAATTGTGCACATAAAGTGGTTGAAATGGCAAATGTCTTTGCTGTATATATTTTACTACAATAATTTTTCTAATAGGCATAGAAAAATCTAAAAGAAAATGAATCAAAATATTAACTCTAGTTGTATCTGGGTACTAAGTGATTTTTTTCTTTTTTTAATTTAAACTTTGCTGTTTTTCTCCACCCCCATCAGCTCTCACTCCCCACCCCATGAAAAATCTAAGGATATAGGTTTTACTTAAAAATCACCACCCATATTTTTTTTTTTTTAAGGCAAACAACTTTTTTGGTAATTTAAATAGACACAACTATCTACTCTTCTATGAGGGGAAATAAAAAATTAAATCCCCCAAAATTCAAAAATGGCAGCAGCTGCTGATTTTAATATTGTTGTGTTTTGATTGCCAGTGGCCATGGATGAAGTTCACATTGAGGGCTGTACACAGGCAGAAGCCTGTTTTCTGCATCACCAGGCCATTCAGGTTGTTTGACTTGATAAGCTGATAGACAGCCCTGCACTCTTCTGGGACTGCACTTTCCCAAGGCCTCCAGCCCCCTAGGTCAATCACTGGCCTGTAGCCTGCACACACCACTAGTCTGAGAGAGACAGTTCTTGTCAGTCATACACCTGCAATCTGACTTAGACTCTGTTCACCCTTAGCTGCAACAAAACCTTGTACTTTGTCTCCTTGATTCACAAGGCATAACACAGCCTTCTCTACTTACGAGAAATTCAAATGCACCACTTCTGTAAAACTTCCATCTTGGTTCTTACCTGGGTAACTATCAGCCTCTTGTAACAAAGGCTGCAAACTTAATTTAAAAAGCACTTAACTTAGTTTCAACTAATATTCAAACCTCTATTTATCTGGTATATAAAAATCAAAATAACACAGTCCAATATGAACAGACTTTTAACATCCTTATCTCCTAAGCATGCTTTTCATTCTTCCCTCCTGTTGGATTTAAAATAAGATAAATATATTATCTACTGTAATCAGATCAAAACTTGGTTCCCAAGATTCAGGTATAACTCAGAAAAAAAGGCAGGAGAGGAGCACTCAGTGTATCTACATCATGATAGTCTCTCAGTCTATAAAATTTGTTGTTGTTAGTTGTTAGTTGCCATATAACAGAATGAAATGTTACCTGGTCCTGTGCCACCCTCATGATCATTGGTATGTTTGAGTCCATTTGTTACCTCTATTGTGTAATGCCTTCCAACCTAGGGGGCTCATCTTCCAGCACTATATTGGACAATATTCTGTTGTGATCCATTTTCATTGGCTAATTTTCCAAAGGAGCCCTGGTGGCATAGTGGTTATGAGCTTGGCTGCTAACCAAAAGGTTGGCAGTTCCAATCACCAGCTGCTCCTTGGAAACCCTATGGGACGGTTCTACTCTGTCCTGTTACGGAAGTAGATTGCAAGGACTTTCGTCCTAATCTGTCTTAGTCTGGAAGCTCCACTGAAACCAATTCACCATGAGTGACCCTGTCTGTCAGTTGGTAGTACTATGGTGACTTGTGTGTTGCTATGATGCTGATGCCACCAGTATTTCAAATACCAGAAGGGTCACTGTAAAGTTTACATCTACATTTCCATCACCAAGTCCCTTCTCAGCTGTTTATGACCCAGTCCTGTACTCTATTAGCAAGTAAAGTTGGGATGCACATATGGTATTTGCTCACCATATTCACAGTAAAATTAATCACCAACATGAAAAAAAACAACTGCTACCCAAGTGGTTCAGACAACAGAGTAATGCTGGCCTTTCTGAACTCGGCAGGATTACCTAGCCCAAGAAGAGCCACACTTGCCCTTTTTGTTTATGGAAGCAGCTGAGTTTATAACATAACTGTGTTCAAGGTTGTGGACAGTATCTTCACTTTATTCTTCTCTTAGCCTTTCCCTCCTTCCCAAACTGTTACTAGTTGCCATCAAGTTGGCTCAGACTTACGGCAACCTCACATACAACACAATAAAACATTGCCTAGTTCTGCACCATCTTCAAAATCGTTGGTATGCTCAAGTCCATTATTGCAGCTGCTGTGTATTTGAGTGCCTTCCAACCTAGGAGGCTCGTCTTCCATATTTGAACAATATTCTGTTGTGATCCATAGGGTTTTCCATGGCTAATTTTTGGAAGTAGATCACTAGGCCTTTCTTTCTAGTCTGTCTTTGTCTGGAAGCTCCTCTGAAACCTGTCCACCACACTGGTATTTGAAATACCAGTGGCATACTTTCTGGCATCACAGCAACACTCAAGCCACTAGAGTACAACAAACTGACAGATGTGTGTTGGCCTTCTCAAACTAACTGTTAAAATATTAGTCACACTACAAAATAATATTGAAATTGTTAACTGTTCACTGAATGTCAACAATGATAAGTCGTGATGCATTCGTAAATGTTGCTACAAAGCTCATCTGAATTACCATGAAGGCACAATTTTTTAATTAATCTTTTTATTTTGAGATAATTGTAGACTCATATACAGTTATAAGAAATAAGAGATCCAGTGTACCCTTTACCCATTTTCTCCCAGTGGTAACATCCTGCAAGACTGTGTAGTACAATACCAGAATATTGACATTAATACAATCAAGATACACAACATTTTCATTACCACACAATCCCTCGTGTTAGAAATCATAATTTTAAAAAGGAAAACAGAATTTAAAATACTTAAAATGTTGGAGAGTCCAATGGAGAGGGAAGATCAAAGCTGAAAAAGTAGTTTGAAAACTGCTTCCACTTAAGAATTAAAAATATTAGGATACTAAAAATTGCCGTGACTCACACGTAAGAGACCAGCAGTGGAAATGGATCTTAAAAGGTGGTCCCCAAACAGAATTATTATAGGTAATTATATTCATTATCGTACTGGAACACTGAAGAGAGGACAAAGAAGATATCTGTGCACTTTACCCTGCCACGCATTTATGAGCATAGCAATAGTATCCTGGGTCTGAAGTCCCCAGAAACTCAAAAAGCATAACTAATAATGAAGCAACTGATTTCTACAGAAAAATCAGTACACCAGGTCTAAAACACATGTAAAAACTGAAGGAATGAGCTGTTTTTGCTTCAGTGCTTCAGTTAAAGGCAGTGAATGACTTCAAATCAACTAAGCTTTACCTTAAAATAAGCAAAACTACAGCTGAATACGTTAGAGCTTATGCAAATCTCCTTCAAACTTACTTGGTTATGGAAAGAAACAAATGCCTCTTTAAAAAAATAACTCGTATTAAGAATTTAAGAATTGTCTAGCAGGGGAAGGGGTCAAACATGATAAGTAAAACTTCCTGCAATAGTAAAGCAACACTGTTGAAGATTTACAAAGTGTTGTAGCCACTTACCATGCTGATCTGAGCAAGTCCTGACTGCCCTGTAGTAATGCCTGAGGAGCACTCTCAGGTAAACTTTATCCGGAAATGACTTCACCTGAGGGCTGAAAAGCCTTCTTTACTTAAAGCAGTACAGTCTCTTTTTAGTTTATAAATTAGTCTTGAAGTAGCTGTGATGGGTCTGAACAGCCTCTGATAAAGTTTCTACACAACTAAAAAGAAATAAATTAGAGCTATCCAAATCTGCTTGCAATGTATACCTATACTGATAAAAACAAATGTCTTTTTAAAACATCCTCCTCTCGTATAAATTTATTGAGCACTTTTTGCTCAGGAGTATGCGAGTATGAGTAAAATTTGCTGCAACAGCAAATCATCTTTTTCTGTTGCATAAGTAATATATATGAATATCTTCTCCTTAAAAAAGAGTCAAACAATTCCTATATATATATACGCATATATATTTATACACACATATATATACGTATATAGTACACATGAAGAAAGTGTCCTTTTTATCTGCACCTCCCACTCATACACCTCTACCACCATCACTTCCAAAATTATGGGAATTTTCTATGGTTTGTTGTTGTTTTTATTTTTTGATTAATTGTATTAAGATCATAGATCATACTCTATTTGATTTCTGTCCTTACATATTTATTAAGACTTCCTTTACAGCCTGCTATATGGTCAATTTTTATAAGTATTCCATGAATGCTTGAAAAGAATGTGTATCCTGCAGTTGTTGGGTGCAATGTTCTATATATGTATCCATTGGGTCAATGTGATTTATTCTATAAATTTTGAATATCAATTACTGAAAAAAACTGTTAAGATTTTTCATTATTATTGTGGATTTGTCTATCCTTGTTCTGTAAATTTTTGTTTTATATATTGTGAAGCTATGTTATTAAGAGCATCTAAATTTCAAATTGTTGTATTTTCCATGGAATTGAAATTTTTAGCATTTAAAATGACTCTCTTAGTCCTTACTAATGATTTTGTCCTAAAGTCTTTGTTATTGGATATTAATATTGCTGCATCTAATATAGCTTTTTTCTTTTTGCTAGTATTTAAGGGATGTACTTTCCCATCTTTTTACATTCTTAGAAACTTAAACACCTTTCAGTATTCTTATGTTTTAGATATATCCTTTGTAAAGAGAATATAATCATATTTTTTTTTACTATTTTTGTCTTTTAATTAGATAATTTAGCCCAATACATTTAATGCAATAACTAATTGAGTTTAGACATACTATCTTGTGCTGTTTGTCCCTTTGTTCTAGGTTATCTTTTCTTTCCTTTCTGGTCTTCTTTTAAATTGATGTTTTGTTTTGAACATGATAACAGTTTTATTATTCAGTAAATAAAATAAAATTTATATTACTCAAGATTCTTGGTTTGCACAACTTATTTCTCATAACCTTGAGGAAATGAAGACATGTGTCATGGCTGCCATCTCAATCATCCAACTGTGATATGTTACACAGGTCTGGGATTAATACCTTCTAGGATTGACATGTGCTCACCCATAGTTTTGCCTATTTCATACAAATGGAATCAGATAATATGTGGTCCTTTGTGACTGACTTCTTTTACTTAGCATGTATTTAAGGTTCATTCATGTTATAGCATGTATCAGTACTTCAGTTCTTTTTATTTCCTAATAATATTTCATTGTATGGATATACCACATTTTATTTATTCATCAGTTGATGGACAGTTGGGCTGTTTCGAGTCTTTGGCTATTATGAATAATGCTGCTAGGAACATTTGTTACCAGTTTTTGTGTGGCTGTATGTCTTCATTTCTCTTTGATGACAAAGTTATATTTATCATTCCATTTTTTTTCCACTATTAGGAAGCCAGAGGCCAGGTGGTGTGGTGGTTAAGAGCTTGGCTGCTAACCAAAAGATTGGCAGTTCAAATCCACCAGTCACTCCTTGGAAACCCTATACGGCAGTTCTACTCTGTCGTATAGGGTTGCTATGAGTCAGAATTGACTGGACGGCAATGGGTTTTTTTTTTTTTTTGGCTTTTTGTCAGGAAGCTAAACATTTCATTTCTATTTTTAGTGATTTTATTGGTTTCCTAGGGCTGCTGTAACAAAGTACCACAAACTGGGTGGCTTAAAACAACAGAAATTTATTCTCTCACAGTTATGAGGACTTGAAAAAATATTTGACAGGAATCCTTGAGAACTGGAATGAAACTGTGTTTCTCCAGAGAGGATTTGCATTTTCTTCTGCCAGGCACTTAGGGACATTATATATTTAAATGAAATTTATTCATTCAAGTTTTACTTTCAGACCATCTAAATGATATGATTTTGGGCTGCCCATCTGTTTGAGGGCCAGCTATGGTTACCATTTCTCAGAGACAATTTCTCCCAAATGACCTGCTCTGCTCAATACCAAGAAAAATACCCTTGCAGTCTCTTGGGTGTCAAGGAGCTGGATTTGTTTATGCTTATTCTGAAGGCATAACTTTTTGGGAACTGAGTTTATTGGGGAAGGGACTCCTATTAGAGCCCTGGGTATTGATTTCTCTCACTTGTTCCCACTGAATCCATGAAAATTTAAGATTCCCTGCTCGACAAGTACCTTTAATATAAAAGGAGTTTCTAGCCTCCACTTACCTCTTTGTGTTCCTGCTTTTTTACAAAATTTGGCCTGGTAATGTTTTCCTATCTTACTCATCAATACTTTTAAGATGTTCTTTTGTACTTTAATCAGAACTTTTTTGTTTGTTTGTTTCATTTAGCCAGGTGGTGGGCAGGTAGTATCCAAAAGACTTAACACATCATACTAGAAATGGAACCCCATTTGTTCACTTACTTGGGTGTGTCTCTTATTAAAATTGTAAGTCTCTGTCATTCAATAGAAAAATGTAATCTATTTACATTTATTGTGATTACCAATATGTTTGGATTTATCTTGCCACTTTGTGTCATGGTTTCTACTAACTATGCTTTCTTTTTTTCCTCATTACTTCCTTCCTATGTGATGGATTGATTGAATTTTCTTTATTTGACAATTTTTCCTCTAGTAGCTTAAAGTTGTAAGACATTTTTCAGCACTTCTAGCTATTACTCTTAAAATTTTAACATGTATGTTTAATTACATATATAATTTTGTATATATTAAGTGTATGTTTCCAAAGAGCAGCTGGTAGATTTGAACTGCCAACCTTTTGGTTAGCAGCCTGAGCTCTTAACCACTGTGCCTGCCCAGAGCTCCAGAAATATCATACATATTTTATTTTAATTTTATATTTTTATAGTCTTTTAGAGATATGTACTCCCCTGCACATAAACATATGTACCTTCACCCCCATCGCTTCCAACATTTGTATATATGGAATTTTAGTGTCATGGTGTTATTAAAATCATTTTTACATTAACCATCAAGTATTATTTGGGCACAAGTATAAGTTATACTAGTTTTTGTTTGTTTTTGTTTTTTATAAACTACTGTTTCATGTAGCCTACTTCTTTCTTATTTGATTCATTAGTAGGGTTGCCAGGTTATACATGCAAGTAATTCTTTCAAAAATGTTATGTGGGTGGTAGATTTTATGAGTTCATGCATATTTAATATGTGTATGCTTTACCTTCATACTTAAATACTAATTTGGCTGTATATGGGACTTCGAGTTCCAAATCACATTTCTTCAAAACAAGATATTGATCAGCTAGCGTCATTTGCCTATTCAATGGTAGCTAACAATAACAAGAAGCATCCTTTGTTAGCAATAAAAAGCATTGCACTGCTGTGATTATATTTTCTTTGTGGATAGTAGGTTTTGTTGTTTGGTTTTGTTTTTTTTTTTTTTTAATCTTTCTGAACGATTTTGTTACTTTTCTCTTTATTTTTTTCCATATACTTGGTGAACACTTTTATTCTTCAGGTCATATCGTTTGTCCACCACTCATCAGTCAGTGTGCCATAGTGTGGGGGCTTGCATGTTGTTGTGATGCTAGAAGCTCTGCCAGCAGTATTTCAAATACCAGCAGGGTCATCCATGGTGGATACCCTTCAGTGGGGCTTCCAGAATGACAGACTAGGAAGAAGGACCTGGCAGTCTAATTCCAAAAAAAATTGACCACTGAAAATTTTATGAATAGCAGCAGAACTTTGTATCATATAATGCTGGAGGATGAGCCCCTCAGGTTGGATGGCACTCAAAATATGAATGGGGAAGAGCTGCCTCCTTGAAGTAGAGTCGACCTTAATGACATGGATGTAGTAAAGCTTTCAGGATCTTCATTTGCTGACGTGGCACAACTCAATAGAGAAGAAACAGCTGCAAACATCCATTAATAATTAGAATGTGGAATGTAAAAAATATGAACCTAGGAAAATTGGAAGTCATCAAAACCGAAATGGAACACATAAAGAATGATATCCTAGGCATTAGTGAGCTAAAATGCACTGGTATTGGCCATTTTGAATCAGACAGTCATATGGCCCACTGTGCCAGAAATGACAAATTGAAGAGGAATGATGTCACACTCATCATCAAAAAGAAAATTTCAAGACCTATCCTGAAGTACAATGCTGTCAGTGACAGGATAGTATCCATACACCTACAGGAAGACCAGTTAATAGGACTACTATTCAAATTTAAGCACCAACCTCTAGTACCAAAGATGAAAACACTGAAGGTTTTTACCAACTTCTGAAGTCTGACATTGATCAAACATGCAATCAAAATGCATTGCTAATTACTGGTGATTGGAATGTGAGAGTTGGAAACAAAGAAGGATCAGTAGTTGGAAAATATGCCCTAGGTGATAGAAACAACTCTGAAGATCACATAATAGAATTTTGTAAGACTAAGGACATATTCCTTGCAAATACCTTTTTTCAACAACATAAATGGCCACTATACACATGGACCTCATCAGGTGGAATGCACAGGAATCATATCAATTATATCTGTGGAAAGAGACGATGGAAAAGCTCAATATCATCAGTCAGAACAAGGCCAGGGGCCAACTGCAGAACAGACCATTAATTGCTCACGTGGAAGTTCAAGTTGAAGGTGACAAAAATTAAAACAAGTCCACAAGAGCCAAAATATGACCAAGAGTATATCCCACCTGAATTTAGAGACTATCTCAAGAACAGATTTGACACATTGAACACTAATGACCAAAGATCAGATGAGTTGTGGGATGACATCAAGGACATCATACATGAAAACAACTAGAGACCATTAAAAAGACAGGAAACAAAGAAAAGATCAAAATGGATGTCAAAAGAGCCTCTGTAACTTGCTCTTGAACATAGAGTACCTAAAGGAAACAGAAGAAATGATGACTTACAAGAGCTGAACAGAAGATTTCAAAGGGCGGCTCAAGAAGACAAAGTAAAGTATTAAATGAAATCTGCAAAGATCTGCGGTTAGAAAACCAAAAAGGAGGAACATTTTCAACATTTCTCAAGATGAAAGACCTGAAGAAAAAAAATTCAAGCCTCGAGTTGCAATATTGAAGGATTCTATGGGCAAAATACTGGCTGACACAGGAAATCATCAAAAGAAGATGGAAGAATACAAGACAAGGATGCCCTTTATCTCCACTCCTATTTAACATTGTGCTGGAAGTACTAGCTAGAGCAATAAGTCAAGAGAAAGAAATAAAGGGCATCTAAACTGGTAGTGAAGCAGTTAAACTGTCCCTGTTCACAGATGTTATGATACTATACACAGAAAACCCTAAGGACTCCATGAGAAAACTACTGGAACTAATAGAAAGATTCAGCAGAGTAGCAGGACACAAGATAAACATAGAAAAATCAGTTGGATTCCTATACACCAATAAAGAGAATGATGAAAAGGAAATCAGGAAAATAATACCATTTATAATAGCCCCTAAAAAAATAAAATACTTCAGAATAAATCTAACCAGGGATGTAAAAGACCTATACAAAGAAAACTACAAAACACTACTGCAAGAAACCTAAAGGGATCTATATAAATGGAAAAACATACCATGCTCATGGATGGGTAGACTCAACGTTGTGAAAATGACAATGCTACCCAAAGCAATGTACAAATACAGTGCAATCCTGATCCAAATACCAAAACATTCTTTAAAGAGATGGAAAAACTAACCATTAACTTTATATGGAAAGTGAAGAAACCCCAGATAAATAAAGCACTATTAAAGAAGGAGAATAAAGTAGGAGGACCCACACTACCTGACCTCAGAACCTACAATACAGCTATGGTAGTCAAAACAGCCTGGTACTGCTACAATGGCAGATACACTGACCAATGGAACAGAATTGAGAACCCAGACGTAAATCCATCCACTTACGGTCACCTGGTCTTTGACAAGGGCCCAAAGTCCATCAAATGGAGAAAAGATATTCTTTTTAACAAACAGTGCTGGCAAAACTGGATGTCCATCTGCAAAAAAATGAAACAGGACCCACACCTCACACCACATACAAAAACTAATTCAAAATGGATCAAAGACCTAAATATAAAGCCAAAAACTATAAACTTCATAGAAGAAAAAATAGAATCAATGCTAGAGGCCCTAAT
>NW_004444003.1:14043336-14048600 GCF_000243295.1 Trichechus manatus latirostris | reverse complement strand
ATGGGGTTGTTAACCAATGTCATAAAACAATATGTTTACTGACTGTTTAATGAGAAACTATTTGTTCTGTAAACCTTCATCTAAAGTACAATAAAAAAAATTAAAGAAGATGAGAGGAATACACAGAGTCACTGTACCAAGAAGAATTGGTTGCTGTTCAACCATTTTAGGAGACAGCATATGATAGAATCGATGGTATTGAAGGAAGAACTCCAGGCTGCACTGAAGACATTGGCAAAAAAACCAGGCTCCAGGAATTGATGGAATATCAATTGAGATGTTTCAACAAATGGATGCAGTGCTGGAGGTGCTCTCTTGTCGATGCCAAGAAATTTGGAAGAGAGCTACCTGGTCAACTGACTGGAAGAGATTCTTATTTGTGCCCACTCCAAAGAAAGGTGATAGAACAGAATGTGGAAATTACGGAACAATATCATTAATATCACATGCAAGTAAAATTTTGCTGAAGATCATTCAAAAGCAGTCACAGCAGCACATCAACAGGAAACTGCCAGAAATCAAGCCAGATTCAGAAGAGGATGTGGAACAAGGAATACCATTGCTGATGTCAGATGGATCTTGGCTGAAAGCAAAGAATACCAGAAAGATGTTTACCTGTGTTTTATTGGCTATGCAAAGGCATTGCACTGTGTGGATCATAACAAATTATGAATAATTTTGCAAAGAATGGGAATTCCAGAACACTTAATTGTTGTTCATGTAGAGCCTGTACATAGACCAAGAGGCAGCTGTTCATACAGAACAAGAGGATATTGCATAGTTTAAAATTAGGAAAGGTATGCATCAGGGTTGTATCCTTTCACCATACTTAATCTGTATGCTGAGCAAATAATCTGAGAAGCTGGACTATATGAAGAACTCGGCATCAGGATTGGAGGAATACTCATTAACAACCTGCAACATGCATATGACCAAACTTGCTTCTGAAAGTCAAGAGGACTTGTAGCACTTGCTGAGGAAGATAAAAGACTACAGCCTTCAGTATGAATTACACCTCAACATAAAGAAAACTCACAATTGGCTCAATAGGCAACATCATGGTAAATGGAGAAAATATTGAAGTTGTCAAGAATTTTGTTTTACTTGGATCCACAATCAATGCCAATGGAAGCAGCAGTCAAGAAATCAATGTATTGCATTGAGCAAATCTGCTGCAGAAGCCCTCTTTAAAGTGTTAAAAAGCAAAGATGTCACTTAGAGAACTAAGGTGCACCTAACCCAAGCCACGGTATTTTCAGTTGCCTCATATGCGTGTGAAAGCTGGACAATGAATAAGGAAGAATTGATGCCTTTGAATTATGGTATTGCCAAAGAATATTGAATATACCATGGACTGTCAGAAGAAAGAACAATTCTGTCTTGGAAAAAGTGCAACCGGAATGCTCCTTTGAAGCAAGGATTGTGAGACTTTGTCTCACATACTTTGAATATATTATCAGGAAGGACCAGTCCCTAGAGAAGGACATCATACTTGGTAAAGTAGAGGGTCATCGAAAAAGGGGAAGACTCTCAATGAGATGGATTGACACAGTGGTTGCAACAATGTGCGGATGGTGCAGGACTGGGCAGTGTTTTGTTCGGTTGTGCATAGCATTGCTGAGTCAGAACCAATTCGATGGCACCTAACAATAATCACATCTTTTCCAGAGTTTGGACATTTTATTCTTTTTATTTCTTTAGTTGTTTTCTCCTTTTCATACTGCTTATTCTCTCTGCTGGAATTCTTATTTGATGAAAATTGAAATTTTTAATTCTATCCTCCGGACTCTTAACTCTTCTTTCATACTCTCCTTCTCTTGGCTCTTTGTGCTGTGTTTTTGGAGAATTCCTCAGCTAGAACTAAGTTGTTTTTAGCTATCTGAGTTCTGTTACTGAACCTGTCTTTTGGTTTCTGTTTATTTTACATGATCTAAATTTTAATTTTTTCATGGGTACTTTGGCATCTCAACTCTCCCTTTAAAATCTTGTTAGCTTTATTCACTCTCTTTCCTTGTGTGATCTTTCTTCCCCCTTTGTGAGTTTGACGATTCTCTCATTGTGAAAGTTTCTCTTAAATCTTTCAGTAGTAGCGATTTTGTCTTGTTTCCCTGTTTATCTTAGAACTCTTTTCCAGCCTTTCTTATTTTCTACCACTTGTATCTAATAATAAAGGGGGAGGGTTGGAAGTTACTACCAGTCAGAGTGGGCCTGTATCCTGTCTTCTGGTTTACTGCTCCCCATCCTCTCTAGGGTCTTCAGCTAACCTGAGGCACTGAACTATATTTCTAGCCCCTGGGTTCCCATTCACTGCTTTAATGTAGGGCAAATGCTACTATACAAGCAGAGGAGGAAGAAGAGGTTATTTGGTTTAACTGGTCCAAATATACTATCTGTCTTAGTTATCTAATGCTGCTGTAACAGAAATACCACAAGTAGATGGCTTCAACAAACAGAGGTTTATTCTCTCACAGTCTAGTAGGCTAGAAGTCCAAATTCAGGGCATCAGCTCCAGGGGAAGGCTTTCTCTCTCTGTCGGCTCTAGAAGAAAGTCCTTGTCATCAATCTTCCCCTGAACTAGGCACTTGTCAGAGCAGGGACCCCAGGTCCAAAGGACACGCTCTTCTCCTGGCAGTACTTTCTTGATGGTATGAGGTCCCCATGTGCCTCGGCTCGCTTCTCTGTTTTATATCTCAAAAGAGACTGGCTTAAACTGTAGATTAATTTTGTAGACTGAGTCTACATAACTGCTGGTAATCTCATCTCATTAACGTCATAGAGATAGGATTTACAACACATAGGAAAATCACATCAGGTGACAAAAGGGTGGACAACCACACAATGCTAGGAAAAACAACCTACACAAGTTGACAGATATTTTTGGGGCACACAATTCAATCCATAACACCACCCAACTTAATCACTCCAACAAATGCCCCCAAACTCCATCTGAATTTTGTATCTGTTAATTCTACATGGGGAGCACCTTTAAGCGTAGAGGTCTCCAGCAGTTTTCACCTAAGCTTATGAGCTCTAACTGTCTTTTGATCTTCATAAAGTCAGTCTTGTCTGCTCTCTCTGCCAGTAATTCCCTAAATTTTGGGCCATGTTAGTTATATATAAGTAAGAGAAAGAGTAAGCCAACTCCATTTTATAAAATCAAAACGGGATTTGGTTATTTTTTTGATACTATCAGTTTCAAAAATAATAAGGGAAGATCAGAGGATGTGAGTATCTCATTTCTGGTCCACTGAAACGCTGACTATTTTTCATTAATGTTTTTAAATTCTCAACCTCACTTCGAGCTATGATTAACTTAGATTTGCAAAGGAATCAGAAGAAAATTAGAAAAATATCTTTTAAAATATAATTTAGGAAATGCATCTCATTTTTTTTAGTGACTTCTTTTCTCCTTGAAAAAGTATATCTTAAAGGAAAAAAGTTTCCTCAGGTAAGAATATTTTAATTTCAAGTCTGAAGAAACCTCCTGGTGACTATCCTAAAGTCCTGAAAGAGTGAAAAAACTTGTAAGGGATAAAAGTATAATGTTTATCGTTAAGCTTTCCTTTCTTTTCAAAGTCTTTCTTAAAGTATTTTTTAATATCAGCCAGTCAATTCACTAGCAAAGTAATGAGGGGAAAAAAATTTCTAAGGAAGGAATTTTTATAAAAAACTCATTCTTCTTCAGCTCTGAGAAATAATTCTGATTAATATTCTGACATTTCTAAAGTTTGCTTTGATAATTCTCTGTTGGCAGCCCTGGATGCCACAACCACAATCACTTTCCTTTGTCACTGCCACCCCAACTCTACCCATGTCCTCCCTTTGCCCTCCTCATGTCTCCTACCACATTACTAACATAATTCAGCATTTTAAGTCTTCAACGTCCTCTTAGTAAACTAGTCTCAGTCTACTTCTCCTGATTAATAGAGCCTCTTTGTGGCCATAAATTTTTTCTTCTCAAGTTTCTTTCTCCTCTAAGCCCAACAGCTAACATTCCAGTGTTGGATTTCTCTCTTTCCCTCAGTGGAATATCTGAAATTAAACCATTTCAGTGGGGTCAGGGAACAAAAACAACATACACACATAATTAGAGATTTTAAGGGAAAAAACTGATTTCATATATATATATATATTCATATATTTTGCCCCATTGTGCTTCTGCTTCTGCTTGTCAGATCGGTTGCTTGAATTTTTTCTCTTCAAAAGATAAGTTCACCATGAAAGTAACTTTCTTATTGGCAGCTTAAAGATCATAGGTTCAATATCTTTAAACAACCATTTTTCTAATTATGATTTTTCTGTAAAAGATGAGCTTGAGGGATTAATGAAAGAACTGAAGTATTTATGATGCAGAGTAGTAGTAAATCAGATTGTTGGAAGTAGCAGAATAAAAATTACACAGAGCTGAGAGAGAAATTGTGCATTTCTAGGGTTTTTCCTCTATAAACCAAGTTACATACAACTAGCATATACCAGTATGACCTAGTTGTTGTGTGCCATCCAGTCGATTCTGACTCACAGTGACCTTACAGGACAGACTAGAACTGTCCAGTAGCATTTCCTAGGCTGAAATCTTTACAGAAGTAGATTGCTGGGTCTTTATTCCCAAGGAGCCAGTGGTGGGTTCGAACTGCCAACCTTTTGGTTAGCAGCCCAACACTTAGCCATTGCTCCACCAGGGCTCCTTAGTAGAACCTTACTGATTGTTAAAAAATTGAAGTACTTCCATAACAGTTGTGAGCCCCCCATGTCCCTCCCACGTTGCCCCAGCCCCACCACTGGGGCCTCTCCATCCCTATTCCCACAAGCCAGCAACTAAAAAGAGCCTCTGGGAACTGGCTCCAATTCTGACTGGTCAGTGTCTGTCCCAGTTAGCCCTGAAAGTTCTTTGCTCTGCTTCATGGTTTCCAGCAATTTCCTGATTAAAACTTGTCTTCTATTCATTACTTCCCTGGAATCTAGCACAGAGCCTGCCATGTTTAGTAGGAATTCAATAACCACTTGTGAATAAGTGAACAAAATAATAAGTTCTCTCCTACTATACAGCTACAGTAGTGAAAACAGCCTGGTACTGGTACAATGACAGATACATTGACCAATGGAACAGAATTGAGAATCCAGAAGTAAATCCATCCACCTATGGTCACCTGATCTTCGACAAGGGCCCAAGTCCATCAAATGGGGAAAAGACTGTCTTTTTAACAAATGGTGCTGGCAAAACTGGATATCCATCTGCAAAAAAATGAAACAGGACCCATACCTCA
>NW_004444003.1:14017383-14039022 GCF_000243295.1 Trichechus manatus latirostris | reverse complement strand
GGGTTGACATGTCGTGGGGTTGTTAACCAATGTCATAAAACAGTATGTGTACTACTGTTTAATGAGAAACTATTTGTTCTGTAAACCTTCACCTGAAGTACAATAAAAAAAAAAGATGACCAAAGTCAAAAAAAATTATAAAATACGAGAAAGTTAAAAAAGAATATTTTAGAATACCCAGAGTCTGACTACCTAGAGATATTTAAACACATAGACTTCATTTATTTTGTCTGTATAAACTTTTGTAATCTATAATTCTTCATACACTGAATATACCTCTATATTCCATGTTTTTCTTTAAAATTATAATATGCTCTTCCATTATACACTTCACAGATAATCTTTACTGGCTAAAAAATATTCTTTCCAATGTATCAACCATAATTAACCATTTCCCTATCATTGCTTATTTGTTGTTTTTAGTTGCCATCAAGTCAGCTTTGACTCATGATGACATCATGTGTAACAGAATGAAAAGTTGCCCAGTCCTGCACCATCTTCAAGGTTGTTGGTATGTTTGAGTCCATTGATGTGGCTATTTTGTTAATCCATCTCATTGAGGGTTTCCTTATTTTCTTTGGCCCTCTGTCTTACTTATCTAGTGTTGCTACAGCAGAAATACCACAAGTGGATGGCTTTAACAAAGAGAAATTTATTCTCTCACAATCTAGGAGGCTAGACATCCGAATTCAGGGTGTCACCTCCAGGAAAACGATTTCTCTCTCTGTCGGCTCTGGAGGAAGGTCCTTGTCATCAATGTTCCCCTGAACTAGGAGCTTCTCAGCGTAGGGACCCTGAGTCCAAAGGATGTGATCTTCTCTTGGCACTACTTTCTTGATGGGATGAAGTCCCTTGTATCTCTATCTCCTCTCTTTTAAAAATCTCAAGAGACTGATTTAAGACACAGTCTAATCTTGTAGATTGAGTCCTGCCTCATTAACATAACTGCCTCTAATCCTGCCTTATTAACATCATAGAGGTAGGATTTACAACACATAGGAAAATCATATCAGATGACAAAATAGTGGACAATCACACAATACTGGGAATCATGGCATAGCCAAGTTGATGCATATTTTGGGGGACATAATTCAATCCACGATACCCTCTATGTTACCAAACATGATGTCCTTTTCTAGCTATTAGTATTTTCTAATGACATGTCCAAAATAAGTTAAGTCAAAGTGCTGTCATACTAAGGAACTTTCTGGTTGCATTTCTTCTAAGATTGATTCGTTTGTTCTTTAGGCAGTCCACGGTATATTCAATATTCTTTACCAACACCACAGCTTAAAAGCATCAATTATTCTGTCTTCCCTTTTCATTATCCAACTTTTGCATGCATATGAAGTGATTGAAAATGTCATTTTTTATTTAGGTTGCCTTTAATTTTCTGGTATTATAAACAACACTTTTAATATCATCCTGTATAAAACTCTGTTGGTGTGTGTAGTTTTATTTCTTAGAGCATATGTTCCCAAAAGTAGAATTATAGTGCCAAAAAAGAGGCTATTTTTAAAGGTTTGGACACATACAAAACAATATTTAAAATCAAAGAACATGTTCATTTGTTTATCAACTGTCTTTTTTATTTGAGGGGTGCTTTATTTTGTGCTATCTTTTGCTATCTTCTTAAAATTAGAGGATAAAGGCACTTTCATTCTATTTTGCTAAGGAGTAACTGTCTCTTCTGTGTTGGAAGAGAGGAGGGCACGTAATTAGATTCCACTGGATCCCTAGAGGCAGCTCTTAGAACACGTCTCCATTATCTTTGGTAACTGGGGATACAGTATATCTAACATGAATAATTTAGCATCTATATGGCCAATAACCAAATCTCATTTTAGATCATTACTTTCTACCTCTCTTCTCGCCAGTGCTAAGAAATACCTACCACCACCACCCATTGTTGTAGACTCCATTCTGACTCATAGCGACCCTGTAGGACACAGAAGAACTGCACCATAGGGTTTCCAAGGCTGTAATCTTTACTGGAGCAGGTCACCAGATCTTTTCTTCTGTGGAACAGCTGATAGGTTTGAACCACTGACCTTTAGTTAGCAGCCACTTAACCACTGCGCCAAGAGGGCTCCCGTAGGAAATACCTAGCCACCCATTACGGCAGAGTCAATTCAGGCACCAGGACTCCTTAAGAAATATCTTGTTGTTGTTAGGTGCCCGCGAGTCGTTCGGACTCGTAGTGACCCAACGTACAACAGAAGGAAACACTGCCTGGTCATGCGCCATCCTGGAAATCCTTGTTATGCTAGAGCCCATCGTTACAGCCACTACATCAATCCATCTAGTTAAGGGTCTTTCTCTTTTTCTCTCAGCCTCTACTTTACCAAACATGATGTCCTTCTCCAGCGACGGGTCCCTCCTGATAACATGTCCGAAGTATGCGAGACGAAGTCTTGCCATCCTCGCTTCTAATGAGCATTCTGGCTGTACTTCTTCCAAGACAGATTTGTTCCTTCTTCTGGCAGTCCATGGTATATTCAATATTCTTTACCAACACCATAAGAGGAAATACCTAGTGACCTAAAATACTTTCAATTTGCCCTGACTAGTGATGAAGTTCCTAATAAACAATGAAATAAGTACCCTGCATTGGGGAGTTAGCAAAAGAGTCAGAACTAAATCCAAGTTCATCCACTAATCTGCAGGGCTTTTCGTATTCCAGCCCTACAGTATTTCCCTTCCTGCTTTTATTTAAGCATATGTAATATGGAGGCGGAGCCCTGGTCGCAGCGGTTAAAAGCTACTGCTGCAAACCAAACGTCGGAAGGCAGTTCGAATCCAGCAGCCACTCCTTGGAAACCCTATGGAGCAGTTCTAGTCTGTCCTAAAAGGTCGCCATGAGTCAGAATCCACTCACCGCAAGGGGAATGTGGAGGCGGGACTCCAAGTCTCCTAGCAACCTCCTACTGTCCCTTGATTGGCTGATCTCTGCGCAGCCGCCATTTTCAAACCCCGGGTGACGGTGGCGGGGGTGGCGTTCTCCTGACAGAAACTTTTCTCCCTTCCAAAAGTTGTCGGGCACGGTGCCCGCTCCTCCCAATCTCCCGGGCATCCAGCCCACCGCCTCACCGCCCCACCCCCTACTTCCACGCCATGGACCCGGAGCTGGCGACTCAGAAGCAGCCCCAGCCGCGGAGGCGAAGCCGCCGGGCCTCTGGGCTCAGTACGTCAGGCGCCACTGAGCCTTCGGCCAACACCCCCAAGCCAGGGCCAGAATTCGACAAGAGGTAAGTGTCCGAGGGCAAGCTAGAGCGATTTTGGAGCTCAGATTTTAGCAAGCGTCCATCCTTAGGCACCAAGTAGCTAACTTCCCAGTCATCCAAACACGGTGGGGGAAGGGGCGCGGGGAATGCCAGAAAGTTGTCAACAATCTCTTTCTGACCCCCTTCCCTATGGGTGAGACAGCTTAGAAAAGATGTCAGTAGTTTTGTTCTCCCACAGAACAGGTTACAGATGGGAAATTGTGGCTGGTTCCTAAATTCAAACTATGAAATCAAACCTATCAAAAATCCTGTGGGGGAGGTGGGTTAAGAGGAATTGTCTCTGGAGCCAGGGCACCAAGTTTTTAGCCTAAAAGCAAGGGTTAAAATGAAAGAAAATTGCAGAGATCAAAATCCTTTGTGAATACAGTTTACGGCTCCAGCCTCCTGTGTAAAGAGGGGAAAAAAACTATGGTCGCTGACTTCTAAGTAATTAACATATTTCTCATTCTGCGTTTTGAAAGGGTGGACACTAGATGAGGGTTTCAGAAAGCTGTGGAAGAGGAGTAGTGTAAAAAGTACATTGCTTTCCCACCATAATATTACGGTTGGTAGGTTCAAAATATGTCGGAGTGGCACAAACAGTTCTCCGCTATTAACCTAAAAGTTGGCGGTTCGAGTCCACCCAGTGGCACTACAGGAGAAGGGTCTGGTGAACTGCTTCTGTAAAGATTACAACCAAGAAAACCCTGTAGAGCAGTTCTACTGTGTAACACATAGGGTCATCATGAGTCGCAGTCAAACTGATGGCAACACGTTTGGGGTTTTGTTTGTTTTTTGAGGTTCAAAATACTTGTTGTGTTGGTCAAGTTCCATAATATCTCTAAGACTGTATCCTCATCTGTAAAGTGGAGATTATGATAGTACCCACTTCATATAAAGTTGTTGTGTAATTCAGTGAAATAATGCATGTTAAGTGCTTAGCATAGTGCCTATATGCAGAATGCTGTCAATAAACGTTAGCTGCTACTTGTCAGTTTTTATCTATAAGAATAATAATTTTACATCTGCTCTACGTGTTCAAAAGTCTCTGTGGCCCACTTAATATTATTGTTTTAGATAACCTACAGTCACATAATTTACATTCTAGTCATGCCTGGATACGCTGATCCCTATCTTAGAAATAGGAAAGCACCTTACTTAATCAACAAGGTATTTGTAATGCTAACTCAAGAGGCTCCAATTATGAAAGTAGAACTGCGCCATAGGGTTTTCAAGACTGTGACCTTTCAGAAACAGATTGCCAGGCCTGTCTTCCTAGGCGCCTCTGGGTGGGTTTGAACCGCCAACCTTTCATTTAGTAGTTGAGTACTTAACTGCTTGTGCCAACCAGGGACTCCTAGACTTTTTCATTAGATACTGATTTTTATTAATTTGAAATTTACGGAAACACCTGAATATGCCTTTCTGAAACCTGTATACTGATTACAGTCTACATTTAAGAGGTGGTAAAAGAACAGAGAGATCAAAGTTATTATCTCTGAGACTGAGAAGTAGGAGAACCAGGAAAGACTAGTTAAGGGAAATGGAGAATACAATTTAAAAAAGATCAAACGGAGGTAGTATTAATTTTTTTTTACATTCATTCAATAATATCTGTTGAGCACCTGCCCTATGCCAGATGTTATAGATTCTGGGAATTCTAATGAGCAAAACAAATGAAGTCCCTGCTCTTACGAAGCTCAAATTCTGGTTGGGGAGAAAGACAATAATTAAATAAATATATAACTTATCTGGTGGTGATGTTGTGAAGAAAATTAAGACATGATAAGAGGGATAGAAAACAGCCCTGGAGGTGCAACAGTTAAGTGCGCAACAGCTAAGTGCTCGGCTGCTAACCAAAAGGTTGGCGGTTCAGATCCACCCAGCAGCTCTGTGGGAGAAAGACCTGGCGATCTGCTTCCGTAAAGATTACAGCCTAGAAAACCCTATAGGGCAGTCTTACTCTGTCACATAAGGTCGGTATGAGTCTAAATCGACTCGAAGGCACACAACAACAACAAGGAGGATAGAGATGGGGAGGGGGAGGAAGGTAATGTTGTTATTTTTAAAGGATCACAAGAAAAAGCATTTGAGCAGAGATCTGAAGGAATTAATGAACTAAGATGTGGCTATTTGGAGAAAGAGTGTTCCAGGCAGAGAGGGCAGTAAGTGCAAAAGCTTTAAAATGATATCCTATGTGGTGTGTTCAAGGAACAGCAAAGAAGCAAGGGTGACTGGAGTGGAATGAAGCAAGAGAGAGAATGGTAGGAGATGAGGTTAGAGAAATGACTGGGGACAGATCATGTAGTACCTGGTGGACCATTGTAAGGACTTGAAATTTGACTTAGAGTGTTGGGAAGCAAGAAGAGATAATCTATGTTTTAAAAGAATCAGCCTATTAAGAGAATGAAAAGACAAGCCACAGATTAGAAGAGAATATTTGCAGAACACATATCTGATAAAGGACTTCTATCTAAGGTATACAAAGAACTCTTTAAACAAAACAGTAAGAAAGCAAACAGCCCAATTAAAAATGGACAAAAGATCTGAACAGGTCTTTCACCAAAGAAGATATACAAATGGAAATAAGCATATGAAGAGATGCTTAGCATCATATGACATCAGGGAATTGCAAATTAAAATAACTATGAGATGCCACTACATAGCTATTAGAATGACTAAAATCCAAAACACTGCCAGCACAAAATGCTGGAGAGGATGTGGAACAACAGGATCTCTTATTCATTCCTGGTGGGAATGCAGAATGTTATAGCCACTTTGGAAAGCATCCTGGCAGCTGAACATAGGCTTATCATACAATCCAGGTATTTACTGAAATTAATTGAAAGTTTATGTCCACACAAAGCGTGCACACAAATGTTTAGAGCTGCTTTTATTCATAAATGCCAAAATTAGAAACTAGCAAGATGTTCTTCAATAGGTGAGTGGATAAACAAACTGTGGTGCATCCATACAGTGGAGTATTCAGCAATAAAAAGAAATGAGCTATCAAACTATGAAAAGACATGGAGGAACCTTAAATGTACATTGCTAAGTGAAGAAGTCCCTGGGTAGCACAAATGCTTAAGTGCTGGATCACTAACTGAAAGGTTGGTGGTTCAGACCTACCCAGAGGCGTCTCGGAAGACAGGCCTAGTGATCTGCTTCTGAAAGGTCATATCCTTGAAAACCCTATGGAGCAGTTCTACTCTGCAGTCATAGAGTTTGCATGAGTCGGAATTGACTGGACACTCACTAACAAGAACAACAAATGAAAGAAATCAATCTGGAAAAGTTACATGCTGTATATTACAACTTTATAATATTCCCTAAAAAGCAAAATTATAGAGACAGTAAAAAATCAGTGGTTGCCAGGGGCTAGGGAAGTGGGAGAGAGATGAATAGGTGAAGCATAAGGCATTTAAAGGCCAATGAAACTATGCCATGCTGGTGGACACATGATATTAGGCATTTGTCAACACCTGTAGGACTGTGCAATACAAAGAGTGAACCCTAATGTAAACTATGGACTTTGGTTAATAATAAGTATCAATATTGATTTCTCAGTTATAACAAATGTACCACATTAATGCAAAATGTTAATAAAAGGAGAAACTGTATGCAAGGGATAAAGGGGACATATGGAAACTCTCTGTACTTTCTGCACAATTTTTCTGTAAACCTAAAACTGCTCTGGAAATAAAGTGTACTTTAAAAAAAAAAGGATCATTCTGCCTGTTATGTGGCAGATAGACACAGGGAGACCAATTAGGAGGCCAGTGCAGTAGAGGCATCATAGTAGCTTGGAACAGGATGAGAATGGTAGAGGTGGTGAAGAATATTCATATTTGGGATGTATTTTGAAGGTAGAGTTGACAGGATATGCTGATGGATTAAATGTGGAGTTAAGAGAAGAAGAGGGGTGAAGGATGACTAAAGTTTTTGGCCTGAGAACTAGAGGAATGAGTTGCCATGTTCTGAGAAAGGGAAGACTTGGGGAGAAGTTTGCTTTTGAATATGTTGAGTGTGGGACTCATTAAAGAATTCGTCACAAGAATATTTTTTTCTTTTTCTTTTAACCTTTCATTGAAGTGTAACATTCATAAGAACCATAAGTGTTCAGCTCAGTGAACACAAAATGAACCCACCTGTGTAACCAAATATAAATTTGAGAGTTATCAACACAAGATACATTGAAATCATTGTACTGGATGAAGCCATCTAGATAATGAGTATAAATAAAAAAGTGTTTGAGGATTAAACCCTAAGGCAGTCCCAACATTTAAAGGTAAGGGTAATGAGGCAGGGTAATGAGGCTGAGGAGCAGCTGGTAAGGTAGGAAGAGAACCAAGTGAGAACAATATCCAGGAGGCCGAATTAAGAAAGGATTTCAATCGAGATAGTAGACACTTGGGATTTTTAGTGATGAGAAAGGTAGCATCTAATGTGGGTAAAGTGCACACAGCTTGACCAAGGTAAATGATGTTACTAAGAAGTGCACAAGAGAAAAGGACATTTTTGGTAAAGGATATGACAAATATAATTTTGCAACAACAACAACCCAAAAAATATGTGTGTGATTACACAAATATGCATATAGGCATATATGTGTATGAGTATGAATGTGTGGATGCATATGTGTGCACAGATGGATGTATCTATAGTCATATGTACATACAGGTATGTGTGTGCATGCACGTATATCTATATATATAATAAACCACATAGGGAACACAGTTACAGATACTTCTTAGACATAACCAAACACCTCGTGAGATTGGTTTTCTGGGTTTGAAGGCTTAGGACCATAGTCTCGTGGGACAGCTCAGTTAATTGGCATAAAATAGTTCATAAAGTATATGTTCTACATCACAATGGGGTGAGTAGTGTCTCAGGTCTTAAAAGCTTGCAAGCAGCCATCTAAGATACATCTATTGGTCTCTACTTGTCCAGAGCAAAAGAGAAAGAAGGAAACCAAAGACTCAAAGAAGAAAGTAGTCTATAGGACTAATAGTCTACACAAACCACAGCCTTATGTACCCGGAGAGAAGAAGAAATAGATGGTGCCTGGCTACCACTACCAACTATTCTGATCAGGGCCACAACAGATGGGTCCTGATAGACTGGGAGAAAAATGTGGAACAGAACTCAAATTCTTATTAAGTCCAGAGTTTCTGGACTGGTTGAGACTAGAGAAATCCCCAAGTCTGTCGCCCTGAGATAGTCTTTAAACCTTAAACTGAAATTATCCCTTGAGGTCACCTTTTAGCTAAATAACAGATTGGCTCATAAAATAAAGAATATCACCTGTGAGTAATGAGCACCTTTTAAAATAATCTATATGAGACCAACAGGTCAAAAACTACTTAAAGCAAAGATGAGAAGGCAAGGGGGCAGAGAAACTAGAGTACTGAAAATGGTATAACTAGAACAGAATAAATGAGAATAATGACACATTGTGAAAAATGTAACTAATATCACTGAATAATTTTTGTAGAAATTGTTAAATGGGAACCTAATTTGCTATGTAAACTTTGACCTTAAACAGAATAAAATATTATTAAAAAAGAAAAGATTTCAAAAAGAAGGTGGTAAGCTTTCTTAAATATTAATGATAGGTCAAGTAATATAAGAACTGAATAGTTTAAGTTAGATAAGGAATGAAAAGACCATTAAATTTGGTAATGAGAAGCATACTGTATATTGATCTTAGATGATTTCTATAGAATAGTTTGCAGTGGGTTAAGAAAAGAATGTGGTGTGATTTATTCTGGAAATATATGAGTGCCAGACACTAGGAATATGGAGATAGAAAATAATTGTCCCTACTCTTTAAGAACTTATCATCTAGTAAGGAAGAAAGATAAGTAAGTTAATAATTATAATAAACCAAAACCTGTTGCCGTCGAGTCGATTCCAACTCCTAGCGACCCTATAGGACAGAGTAGAACTGCCCCATAGGGTTTCTAAGGAGTACCTAGTGGATTCGAATTGCTGACCTTTTGGTTAGCAGCTGAGCTCATTACGACTGTACCACCAGGGCTCCAGTAATTATAATAGTGTGTGATAAATGTTTATAGAGGTATACACAACATGCCATAGGTGCAAATAAGAGGAACACTTAATTCCCTGTTGTAACCCCTGAGTCTTGGAGGACCAGCTCAGAGAGCAGGGGTGAGGGTTAAATGGGTGATCTGTGGTAGAGGGAGAAGCGTGTAAAAAGGCCTCAAAGCAAAAAAGCATGATGAGTTATAGGTACCATAACTAGTGCATTGTGACTAGAAGCTATCTGTGTAGGGGTTGTGACTGAGATAAGGAGAAGGAGGAGGTAATGATGAGAGATTATTTTGTAGAGGTAATAGCTACATCATGAAGGGGCTGAGACTTGGGTTTTATTTTCAAGGTGATGGGGAGATACTGAAAGAATTTAAACAAGGCAATGACATGATCAGATTTACATTTTTTAAAGATCATTCTGTTTTCCGTGGGAAAAGTAAATAACATTTTGGGATCCTGGCGTTCTTTGTGAATCTTATAAAAGCAATTCCAGGAAAAAGGTGTTCATATACGTAAAGTTTCAGAAGATTTGTAAATCAACTATGGATACGAAATTAAAAATCTCAGGTGTAACCAATGTTACTGAATAATGTATATGGAAATTGTTAAATGGGAACCTAATTTGCTATGTAAACTTCCACCAAAAATTCAAAAAAAAAAAAACCCAACTCAAATGTGAAGTAAATTTGCAGAAGCCTAGATGACAAATAATGAGTTGGCAATGAGGCTGGAGAACAGGACACACTGAGCATGGATTACACTTTCAAGACATTTCACTGTAACAGGAAGGCAAGAAAGAATAATAGTTGAAGGGGACACAAGTCTGTGGGACACTCTTAAGAAGGGATAAATTTGATATGGTAGGAGGAATAAGTAAGTAGAAGGAGAGGTTGAAAACACAGGAGAGAAGAGAGATGATTAAAGAATTCAAGAAGGCGGAAAAGGATGGAATCCAAATTAAAGGTAGAGAATTTAGGCTGGCAAAGACCTATGGATGGTATAATTATAGGTAAGCTTAGGGAGTGAAGTTTTGAGGAGAAATTTGAGGGCTTTCCTGCCAGGCTTCTATTTTTTTGTGTGAAGCTAGAAATGATGTCTGCTGAGAAAAAGGTGGTGAGGTGGTGACTCAGGCAGCATGAGGAAAATGAGTTTAGAAGACCCATGGAGAGAAAACAGAGAATGAAGCAACGAATCTATATTCCATTTTCCAGAAAGAAGATATATGATCCTCTAAAAGAATATATAAAATATGTCAGGATAGTATTAATTAAATGTGGGGCAAGAATATACACCAGTGTTCATTGCAGCACTATTCACAATAGCCAAAATGTGGAAATAATCTAAATGTCCATCAACCGATGAATGGATAACAAAATGTGGTACATACATACAATGGAATATTACTCACCCATAAAGAGAAATAAAGTCCTGATACATGCTACAACACATGAATTTTGAGAACATTCTGCTGAGTTAAATAAGTCAATCACAAAAGGACAAATATTGTACAATCTCACTTATACGAAATATCTAGAAAAGGCAAAGGTATAGAGACCAAAGTTTTATTAGTGTTTACCATCCCTGAGAGTGGGGGGGGAAGGGAGCCATTGTTTATGAAGCAGTGAGTTTCTGTTTATGGTGATGGAAGATTTGGCAATGATTATTGGTGATGGTTGCATAACATGATTAATGTAATTGATATCACTAAAATTGTACATATGAAAAACATTGAAATGGCAAATGTGTGTTGTATATATCTTTAAAACAATTTTTATAAAAAGTGAGGCAGAAACAACTGTTTAAGCGTGACATCAGATCCAGAAGTCATAAAGAAAAAGGTTGATATATATGACTATGTGAATATTAAAACTTTGGTATGGCAAAACTCACTATAAAAACTGATTTGAGAGACAAAAACAACTGGGGAAAATATTTGCCATACAAGAAAATGAAGGTATTGTCTTTAAAAAAAAAAAAAAATTGAGATATAATTTACATGCCATAGAATTCACCCATTTAAACTACACAATTCAGTACTTTTTAATGTTATTTTTCAATGTGCGTGTATCATTTTAACAATCAGAACACATAAAGGTATTTTTATTTTGAAAAAAGAAGAGTATGCTTTTTTCTTGTGGAAGGTGTATTACAAGTACTGTACTTACTAGCAAACCATGATTAGTGTTTCGTCCCCCACCCCCACCCCCACCCCCATCAGATGAAGTTGTGGATGGCTGAAGTTGATGGATGAAAGAGTTCTTGAAAAAGAGAGAAATGGCATGGGAGTTGTACAGTGAGAAATGTTATTGAAACTGAAATCAATTGAACTAAGAGAGTGGAAGGACAGACTGTTTCTCAGAATGTGCACTAATTTCTGTGTATTGATAGAGAACCAGGTAATGAAGAGATAAGAGTCACACAGTTTCCCTGTGCTCTTTGCAAAAATGAGGGAGTACAGTGTGCAAAAGCCAAATGTGTATATGTGGGAGTTTTATAAGCACTGTACCTGTTAACCGGGCCTGCACCACATATGATTTGTACTTTGAGGTTGCCCTGCCTAACAGTGGAAAATAAGGGAAGAGAATCAGAAAGAGAGAAAATAAAGGCGGCCTCCATTTACTAAAAGGTTGTTTGTACTTCATTTGTTTGTAGGTCATATATTTGGAATAAAGTTCCCCTATAACTCCTAAAAACACATGACTCAGTTTACAGGACTCCAGCCCTTTAATCAACTGATCCATATGATTGGAGCTAATTTCCAGCCATACCCACTGCTAATTGTTAATCCTGGACATCCAAGCAAGAAACGAGCTACACTAGAGAATGAGCTAGGGACTAGAAATGGCTAGAATGTGTGGAGCCTAGAAGAGATTGCTTAATGTTTTAAGCCTACCACATTATAGAAAGGATTATGATGAACTAATTAGTCTCTCCCCTATGTGTTTGTCAGTTTGTCGTACCGTGGAGGCTTGTGTGTTGCTGTGATGCTGGAAGCTATGCCACTGGTATTCAGATACCAGCAGGGTCACCCATGGTGGACAGGTTTCAGCTAAGCTTCCAGACTAAGACAGGCTAGGAAGAAGGACCTGGCAGTCTACTTGTGAAAAGAATTAGCCAGTGAAAACCTTATGAATAGCAGTGCAACATTGTCTGACATACTGCCAGAAGATGAGCCCCCCAGGTTGGAAAGCACTCAAAAGACAACTGGGGAAGAGCTGCCTCCTCAAAGTAGAGTCAACCTTAATGACGTGGATGGAGTTAAGCTTTTGGGACCTTCATTTGCTGCTGTGGCACGACTCAAATTGAGAACAGCTGGAAACACCCATTAATGATTGGAATGTGGAATGTACTAAGTATGAATCTAGGAAAATTGGAATTCATCATAAATGAAATGGAACACATAAACATCGATATCCTAGGTATTAGTGAGCTGAAACAGACTGGTATTGGCCATTCTGAATCAGACAATCATATGCTCTACTCTTCCGGGAATGACAACTTGAAGAGGAATGGCATTGCATTCATCGTCAAAAAGAACATTTTAAGATCTATCCTGAAGTACAGTGCTGTTAGTAATAGGATAATATCCATATGCCTACAAGGAAGACCAGTTAATACAACTGTTATTCAAATTTACACACCAACCACTAAGGCCAAAGATGAAGAAACTGAAGATTTTTACCAGCTTCTGCAGTCTGAATTTGTTCAAACATGCAATCAGGATGCTTTGATAATTACAGGTGATTGGAATGTGAAAGTTGGAAACAAAGAAAGATTGGTAGTTGGAAAATATGGCCTTGGTGATCAAAACGATGCCAGAGATCCCATGATAGAATATTGCAAGACCAATGACTTCTTCATTGCAAATACCTTTTTTCGCCAACATAAACAGCGACTATACACATGGACCTCACCAGATGGAATACACAAGAATCAAATCAACTACCTCAGTGGAAAGAGATAATGGGAAACTCAATATCATCAGTCAGAACAAGGCCAGGGGCCGACTGCAGAACAGACCATCAATTGCTCATATGCAAGTTCAAGCTGAAGCTGAAAAAAATTAGAAGAAGTCCATGAGAGCTGTCATGGATTGAATTGTGTCCCCCAACAATATCTGTCAACTTGGCTAGGTGATGATTCCCAGTATTGTATGATTGCATAATCTGGTGTGATTTCCTTATGTGTTGTAAACTCTATCACTGTGATGAGGTTATATGTGATCTCCTTAAGTGTTGTAAATTCTATCGCTGTGATGAGGTTTATACTGATAAGGTTTACAAGATTGGATAGTGTCTTAATCCAATCTCTTTTGAGATATAAAAGAGAGAAGCCAGCAGAGACACGTGGGGACTTCATACCACCAAGAAGCACCGGGAGCAGAGCACGTCCTTTGGACCCAAGTTTCCTGTGCAGAGAAGCTCCTAGTCTGGGAGAATATTGATAAGAAGGCCGACTGAGAGAGAAAGCCTTCTCCTGGAGCTGATGCCCTGAATTTGGACTTTTAGCCCACTTTACTGTGAGGAAATAAACTTCTCTTTGTTAAAGCCATCCACTTGTGGTATTTCTGTTACAGCAGCACTAGATGACTAAGACAAGAGCCAAGTATGACCTTGAGTATATCCCACCTGAATTTAGAGACCATCTCAAGAATAGATTTGATGTGGTGAACACTAATGACCGAAGACCAGACAAGTTGTGGAATGACATCAAGGACATCATACATGAAGAAAGCAAGAGGTCGTTAAAAAGACGGGAAAGAAGAAATGATGAAGTAAAAGAACTGAATGGAAGATTTCAAAGGGCGACTTGAGAAGACAAAGTAAAGTATTATAATGACATCTGCAAAGACCTGGAGATAGAACACCAAAAGGGAAGAACACACTCGGCATTTCTCAAGCTGAAACAACTAAAGAAAAAATTCAAGCCTTGAGTTGCAATACTGAAGAATCCTATGGGGAAAATACTAAATGATGCCGAAAGCATCAAAAGAAGATGGAAGGAATACACAAAGTCATTATACCAAAAAGAATTGGTTGACGTTAAACCATTTCAAGGGGTAGCATATGATCAGGAACCGATGGTACTGAAGGAAGAAGTCCAAGCTTCACTGAAGGTATTAGCGAAAAACAAGTCTCCAGGAATTGACGGAATATCAACTGAGATGTTTCAACAAATGGATGTGGTGCTGGAGGTGCTCACTCATCTACACCAAGAAATTTGGAAGACAGCTACCTGGCCAACCAACTGGAAGAGATCCATATTTATGCCTATTCCCAAGAAAGGTTATCCAACCAAATGCGGAAATTATCAAACAATATCATTAAGATCACATGAAAGTAAAATTTTGAAGATCATTCAAAAGTAGCTGCAGCAGTATGTCAACAGGGAACTACCAGAAATTCAGGCCAGATTCAGAAGAGGATGTGGAACCAAGGATATCACTGCTGATGTCAGATGGATCCTGGCTGAAAGCCGAGAATACCAGAAAGATGTTTACCTGTGTTTTACTGACTATGCTAAGGCATTCGACTGTGGATCATGACAAATTATGGATAACATTGCGAAGAATGAGAATTCCAGAACACTTAATTGTACTCATGAGGAACCTGTACATAGATCAAGAGGCAGTTGTTCACACAGAACAAGGGGATACTGTGTGGTTTAAAGTCAGGAAAGGTGTGCATCAGGGTTGCATCCTTTCACCATACCTATTCAGTCTGTATGCTGAGCCAATAATCTGAGAAGCTGGACTATGAAGAATGGGGTGTCAGCACTGGAGGAAGACTCTTTAACAACCTCCGTTATACAGATGATACAACGTTGCTTGCTGAAAGTGAAGAGAACTTGAAACACTTACTGATGAAGATCAAAGACCACAGCCGTCAGTATGGAGTACACCTCAACATAAAGAAAACAAAAATCCTCACAACTGGACCAATAAGCAACATCATGATAAACGGAGAAAAGATTGGTTGTCAAGGATTTCATTTTACTTGCATCCACAATTAACACCTATGGAAGGAGCAGTCAAGAAATCAAAAGATGCAATGCACTGGGCAAATCTGCTGCAAAAGACCTCTTTAAAGTGTTGGAAAGCAAAGATGTCACCTTGAAGACTAAGGTGCACCTGACCCAAGCCATAGTATTTTCAGTCACATCATATGCATGTGAAAGCTGGAAAATGAATAACGAATACCAAAGAATTGATGCCTTTGAATTGTGGTGTTGGCAAAGAATATTGAATATACCATGGACTGCCAAAAGAACGAGCAAATCTGTCTTGGAAGAAGTACAACCAGAATGTTTCTTAGAAGCAAGGATAGTGAGACTACATCTTACATACTTTGGACGTGTTGTCAGGAAGGATCAATCCCTGGAGAAGGACATCATGCTTGGTAAAGTAGAAAGTCAGCAAAAAAGAGGAAGACCCTCAACGAGATGGATTGACACAGTGGCTACAACAATGGGCTGAAGCATAACAATGATTATGAGCGTGGCGCGGGACCCAGCAGTGTTTCGTTCTGTGGTGCATAGATTTGCTGAGTCAGAATTGACTTGATGGCACCTAACAACTGCAACAATTAGTCTCTGCCAAATATATGTTGATTCTGGAGATTTCTTCACACTGAGGTAAAAAGTTATTTGAAATAATGTATATGTGCTGACTGCTATAGGATATGGTAGGGGAGAGATAATTGTGGGGGGGAGGGAAGAGTAGGGACTTCTGGAATCTAGTAGGATATAAGCTTTTTATGTATGTGCTGCCTGTTATACAATAGGCCACTCAACTCATTTCTCTCCTTGTTGTCAGGTGCTGTTGAGTACGAGTCACAGACCAGCCTGAGAGAAGTTACTGTTTTGCATTTGCAGTAACAAACAGGTGCCCAGCAACTGGGACATCATTCCTAGGACCTTGTCACCTAAACGTGTCTTGTTCTGTTGTTAGTTGTCGTGAGTTCACTCCAACTCATGGCGACCCCGTGTATAACAGAACATAACATTGCCCAGTCCTGCACCATCTTCACGATGCTTGAGTCCACTGTTATGGCCACTGTGTATTTTGAGTGCCTTCCAACCTAGGAGGCTCATCTTCCAGCACTATATCAAACAGTATTCTGTTGTGCTCCATAGAGTTTTCATTGGCTAATTTTCGGAAGTAGATCACCAGGCCTTCTTTCTAGTCTGCAAGCTCTGCTGAAGCCTGACCACCATGGGTGACCCTATTTTATTTGAAATATCAATGGCATAAGCTTCCAGCATCATAGCAATATGCAGGCCACCACAGTACAACAAACTGACAGACGGGTAGTGGTTTCTCCACTTACCTACCTCTCATTCTGTTCTGAGTAGGAGGCAGCCCTGGGCCCTATCACGTGGTTCAGAGCTCAGAATAAGGTCTGTTCTTCTGCCCTAGTTTTCCTGAAACCAAGTCTTTTCTGGCCCCAGCTTTAATTTGACTAATTATTTTCTGTCCTCTCCTTTAGCAATGTACATTCTTCTAGACTGGGACCCAGAGCCAAATAAAACATTAGTGTTTAAAGAGTTTAGGCTTTACAATCAGACTTCCTAGGTTCAAATTCTGGCTCTGCGTCTTACTAGCTGAGGACCTTAGGCAAGTTATTTAATATCTTTAAATCTTAACCTCATATGATTGAAGCCCAATGAAATCTTACAATCAGATACTGTCAGAACTTTGGCCTAGAATATATATCCTAACTCCTAATTTAGTGTTGTGTTTTGCCATGGTTCTTCCACTGAATATCTCTAAAGAGACGTATTTAGTGATTAGTATTATTCAGTGAAATAATCACTGTCATTTACATAGCCACATTTAAGGAACTCTTCTTTGCAAATACTAATAATATTGAAAATAAATAACGTTTAAATAATTTTATCTCTGTTCTTTGGGTCTTAGGAGTATCCATTGAACATTGCACATCACTGTATAGCAGGAATATAAACACATACTGATGCTTTTAAAGATTTTATAACATTTTCCTTCTAGCAGATTTGAGGTAATGCTATCGATTGGTAGAAAATAATACTATCTACCAGTAGTGATAGGGCTTACTCTTTGAATTTTGTTTTCCCAGTAAAATTGATGAATTTGTAAAGTGGATATTCAGGTTTAAAAGTGAAGGTTCCTGTCGCCTTCAAGGGAATTTAACTTTTTGGGTGGGATATTTTTTAAAATGCATTTTAAACTAAATTAGAGCATATAACACACAAATAATTGAGCAAATTCTTGATAACACAGAGTCATCATCATCATTATTTATATTAGTAAAACCAAACCTGTTGCCATCGAGTTGATTACAACTCATCGTGACCATATAGGACACAGTAGAACTGCCCCATAGGGTTTCCAAGGAGCAGCTGGTGGATTCGAACTGCCAACCTTTTGGTTAGAAGCTGAGCTCTTAACCACTGTACCACCAGGGCTCCGTTTATATTAGTAGTGTAGTAAAAATAAAAAGATAAAGGGAGCACTCCCACCAGCAGATACATGTTAAGTTCTGAATATCTCTACATATTTGTAGATGTTGCATGTACACTAATATGGGTAATAGAGCACACAGGGGGCACAGTCATGGATACTTCTTATGTACAACCAAATACCTCCCAGGATGAAGATAGTAGGCTTGAAGGCTAAGAACCATAGACTCAGGGGACGTCTACGTCAATTGGCATAACATAGTGCATAAAAAAAATGTTCTACATCCTGCTTTTCTGAGTAGCGTCTGGAGTCATAAAAGCTTGCAAGCGGCTATCTAAGATACAACTAGTAGTCTCTTCCCGTGCAGAGTAAAGGAGAGTGAAGAAAACCAAAGACTCAAGGGAGCAATTAGTCTAAAGGACTAAAAGACTACATGCACCACAGCCTACACAACCCTGAGACCAGAAAAACTAGATGGTGCCCAGATACCACTACCAACTGCTCTGACTGGGATCACAATAGAGGGTCCCAGACAGACCAGGAGAAAAACGTAGAACAAAAAATCAAATATATAGAAAAAGACCAGACTTACTGGCCTGCTGGAGACTGGAGGAACCCCCAAGACTATGGCCCTAAGACACCACTCTGACTTGGAATTGCAGCCATTCCCGGAAACCACCTTCCAGTCAAGCAGTAGACAGGCCTATAAAATAAACAGTAACACCCAAAAAGAACATCCTCCATAAAACAAACAGTTATACAAGACCAAAAGGGCAACATTTGCCCAAAAGTAAAGATGAGACGGCAGTAAGGGATAGGAAAACTGGACAAAAGGAAGCAGGGAAACCAGAGCAGAAATGGGGAGAGTATTGACACAGTGTGGGGATTGCAACCAATGTAGTGGAACACTTTGTGTACAATTTGTTGAATGGGAAACTAAACTACGCTGTAAACTTTCACCTAAAACACAGTAAAATATTTTTTAAAAGAGTATATGACATCAAATAAATAAAGTATGCCACATACTAAGCTTGTGAGTCCATTTGCTATCACATTACATGACTGCACACTACTAGATTTTTTTTAATAAAAAAATTTTAAACAATTTTATTGAGGTATAGTTTACATACAGGCATGTATCATTACATACACATAACAATATGTGATCGTTAAGGTTCTCTGTCAACTTGGCTGGGCCATGATTCTCAGTGGTTTGGCAGTTATGATGTAGTTTAAAATTTGTATAATGATGTGATCGCCTCCATGATGAGATCTGATATAATGTGGTCACCTCCATGATGGGATCTGCTGCGAGTAGCCAATCAGTTCAAAGGGAATTTCCTTGGGGGTGTGGCCTGCCTCCAACGTAGGTGGACTTTCTAGCAAGGCTCATGAGCTTTTCCTAGCTCTGGATCCTACAGCTGCCTCCTGTTTGTCTGACCTCTGGTTCTTGGGACTTGAGGTAGCAGCTTACCTGCCATCTTGTCTGCCGATCTTGGGATTCATCAGTCTTCACAATCTGTGAGCAAGAGCCCCACTGTCTGACCTGCCGATCTTGGGTTCGCCAAACCCTGTGGCTGTGTGAATCAGGAGAAGCCTCCAGCCTGACCCACAGACTTGGGTTGTTCCAGCCTCTACAACTTCATGAGCTGTTTCCTTGATATAAACCTCTCTCTATATATATTTATATGCTTTATTGGTTTTGCTTCTCTAGAGAACCTAGCCAAAGACATTTGGTACCAGGAGTGGGATAAGGGCTATTACAGTAGGAAAAGCGAAGTGGAAGCCATTAGAACTGCCTCACCTAGGAAAATAGTAAACCAAAAGCAATTCTGCATTCCTAGAGGGATTGTAGAGATTACTGCCACCATTAAGGACTTGAGGGATGCAGGGGTGGTGATTCCCACCACATCCCCATTCAGATCCCTATTTAGCCTGTGCAAAAAACAAATGGATATTGGAGAATGACAGTGGATTATTGAAAACTTAACCAGGTGGTGACTCCAATTGCAACTGCTGTTCCAGATGTGGTTTCATTGTTTGAGCAAATTAATACATCTCCCGGTACCTGGCATGCTGCTATTGACCTGGCTAGTGCATTTTTCTCCGTACCTGTTTCAAAGGACCACCAGAAGCAGTTTGCCTTCAGCTGGCAAGGCCAGCATATACCTTCAGTGTCCCACCACAGGGCTATATCAATTCTCCAGCCCTGTGTCATAATGTAGTCCACAGGGAGCTTGATCACCTTTCCCTTCCACAAGACATCACACTGGTCCATTACACTGATCACATTATGCTGATTGGACCTAGTAAGGAAGAACCGTCAATGACTATGAACTTACGGATAAAACATTTGCGTGCTAGAGGGTGGGAAATTAATCCAACAAAAATCCAGGTGTCTTCCACATCACTGAAATTTCTAGAGGTACAGTGGTGTGGGGCATATCAAGCTATTCCTTCTAAAGTGAAGGATAAGTTATTGCATCTGGCCCCTCCCACAACTAAAAAGGAGGCACAATGCCTAGTGGGCCTCTTTGGATTTTGGAGGCAACATATTCCTCTTTTGGGTGTGCTACTTCAGCCTATTTATCGATAAAGTGACTGTTAAAGCTGCTAGTTTTGAGTGGGGCCCAGACGAAGAGAAGGCTCTGCAACAGGTTCGGGCTTGCTGTGAAAGTGGCTCTGCCACTTGGGCCATATGATCCAGCTGATCCAATGGTGCTTGAAGTGTCAGTGGCAGATAGAGATGCTGTTTGGAGTCTTTGGCAGGCCCCTATTCGTGAATCACAGTGCAGACCCTTAGGATTTTGGAGCAAAGCCCTGCCATCCTCTGTAGATAACTACTCTCCTTTCCAGAAACAGCTTTGGGGGAGTTCTTCGATCTGAAAACAAACCATTTCAGCTTACAGGCAGAATCTACGACACAGGATCGTTCCAGCCAGATACCAATCTAGTAAGTGAACTCTCGAGGACTATCCAAAACCAAAAGAAATACAACACGGAATCAGAGCAGTTAATCACTAAATGACAACAACATCAAAACGATAAAAGAGGGAATAAACGGCATAGGTATACAACCTTCTAATGGAGAGGAAGGCCAGGCTACACCAAGTAATAATAGACTACTTCAAACTTAGAAAGATAAGGGTAAATTCAAGGTAACCACAAAGAAAATTAACAAACATACACATAAAAATAAAGAGGAAAAACTTAAAGTCTCAGCAAAAACAAACGAAATGAAAAAAAAAATCCACAAACAAAAGTAACTCAGCACAGGAGAGTAAGAAGAACAAAGAAGACGTCAGCACTGCAAAAAAAAAGCACTGTAAAATGACAGCAACAAACTCACATCTATCAATAATTACAATGAATATAAATGCTCTCAGTGCACCCATAAAGAGATGGAGAGTGACACAACAGATAAGAAAACAGGATCCATCAATATGCTCTCTACAAGAGACACACCTTAGAAACAAAGATGTGAATTTATTAAAAGTCAAACACTGGAAAAAAATATATCAAGCTAACAACTACCAGAAAAGAGCAGGAGTGGCAATACTAATCTCAGATAAAATAGACTTTAAAACAAAATCCACCATAAAAAAACAAAGAAGGATCCTATGTAATGATTAACGGGACAATCCATCATGAAGACATAACCATAATAAACATCTACACACCCAATGACAGGGCTCCAAAATACATAAAACAAATTCTAACAACACTGAAAAGAGATATTGACAGTTCCACAATAATAGTAGAAGACTTCAACACACCACTCCCAGTAAAGGACAGAACAACTAAGAAAAAACTCAGCAAAGATACAGAAGACCTAAAGGGCACAATCAGCCAACTTGACCTCATAGACATATATAGAAC
>NW_004444003.1:13972593-14013896 GCF_000243295.1 Trichechus manatus latirostris | reverse complement strand
TGGTCTCATCCCTTCGGGAGCAAGGGAGAATGAAGAGAACAGGATACAAGGAAAAGATTAGTCCGAAGGACTAATGGTTCACAGCTACCAAGGCCTCCACCGGACTGAGTCCAGTACAGGTAGATGGTGCCTGGCTACCACCACTGACAGCTCTGACCGGGATCACAACAGAGGGTTCTGGTCAGAGCTGGAGAAAGATGTAGAACAAAATTGTAACTCACAAAAAAAGGACCAGATTTACTGGCCTAAAGGAGACTGGAGAAACCCCGAGAGTATGGCCCCCAGACACCCTTTTAACTCAGTGGTGAAGTCATTTCTGAGGTTCACCGTTCAGCCGGGGAGTGGATATCGCCATAAAACCAAATGGGACTGATGAGGCACAGCAGTCCAGGGACAAGATCCAGAAGGCAGAAAGGGACAGGAAAGCTGGTGATAGGGAACCTAAGTTTGAGTAAGGATAGTGTTGATGTGTTGTGAGGTTGTTAACCATTGTCAGAGGGCAACATGTGTACTAACTGTTAAATGAGAAACTATTTTGTTCTGTTAGCCTTCATCTAAAGTGAGAATAGCAGCACAACTGGAAGAGCGTAGTCGATGTCACTGAACTGTGCATGTAGAAATTTTTGAAGTGGTGTATCTTTGGCTATGTATATTTTCACCAAAAAGAAAAAACAATGGTTGAGAAGGGAGAGAATTGAAATGTTGTGGGGTTGTTAACCAGTGTCATAAAACAATATGTGTACTACTGTTTCATGAAAAACTATTTGTTCTGTAAGCCTTCACCTGAAGTACAATTAAAAAAAAAAAGACATTAAAAATTGATATAGAAATAATTTATACAGACTTTAATAAAAACTATTGTCACTTAAAGCCAAATAATAGCTTAGATTAACTAGTAAAGAATGTCTGCCTTGAGCATTGTGCTCTTTTAAGTTCTATCTATATGGGATCAAATTAACAACAGCAACATGAAAGACTAGACAGGAACTTTAGAGGGCAGTGAGCTTATGTTAATGGGAGAAGAACAACTCAGAAAAGGAGGGCGAGAATGGTTGCACAACTCAAAGAATGTAATTAGTGCCACTGAATTTTATGTGTAAAAACTGTTAAATTGGTGTGTGTTCTGCTGTGTATGTTCTCAACAACAACAAAAATAAATTATATTAAAAAAAAGAAAACAACCCCGCTTTGGGCTTGTTACTGGGCCTAGTAGAGACTGAATGCTTAACCATGCCTGAACTGCCCATAATAAACTGGGTGTTGTGTGATCCATAGAGTCATAACATTGACGTGCACAGCAGCACTCCGTCATTAAATGGAAGTGTTATATACAAGATCGGGCCTGAGCAGGACCTGAAGACACAAGTAAGTTGCATGAGGAAGTGGCCCAAGTGCCTATGGTCTTCACTTCTGTCACATTACCTTCCATCTCCCAGTCTGCACCTATGGCCTCATAGAGAGTTACTTATGATCAGTTAACTGAGGAAGTGAAAACTTGTGCCTGGTTTACAGATGGTTCCGTGCAATATGTAGGCACCACTCGAAGGTGGACAGTGGCAGCACTAGAGCCCCTTTCTGAAACCTCCCTGAAGAACAGTGGTAAAGGGAAATCCTCGCAATGGGCAGAACTTGGAGCAGTGCACCTGGTTGTTTACTTTCCTTGGAAGAAGAAATGGCCAGATGTGCCATTGTATACTGATTGATGGGCTGTGGCCAATGGTTTGGCTGGATGATCAGGGACTTGGTAGGAACATGATTGGAAAATTGGAAACAAGGAAGTATGGGGAAGAGGTATGTAGATAGACCTCTCTGAATGGGCCAAAGAAGTGACGATATTTGTGTCTCATGTGAATGCTCATCAAAGGGCGACCTCAGCAGAGGAGAATTTTAAGAATCAAGTAGATAGAATGACGCATTCAATGGAAACCACTCATCCTCTTTCCCCAGCCACTGCCGTCATTGCCCAATGGGCTCATGAACAAAGTGGCCGTGGTCACAGAGATGGAGGTTATGCATGGGCTTAGCAACATGGACTTCCCTCACCAAGGCCAACTTGGCTACAGCCACTGCTGAGTGCCCAGTGTGCCAGCAGCAGAGACCAACTGAAAGGTCGGCGGTTCAAACCCACCAGCCACTCCATGGGAGAAAAGACTTGGTGATCTGCTCCTATAGAGATTATAGCCTTGGAAACCCTATGGGGCAGCTCTACTCTGTCCTATAGGGTTGCTATGAGTTGAAATCAACTAGATGGCACACAGCAACAATAAACTGTTTTCTAAAGACTACTAGATTTTTAATTATGTATGCTCTTAGATTTTTTTCTTTTCCCTGTTATTTGCTGCTGTCATTCCTTGTCTCACTTTGCTGAATTTGCTTCTGTGGGCAAGGCAACCTGATTAACCAAGTATATTAGAATTGTATGATACAGAGGCACCAAATGATGGCTTGAGTATTAGTGCATGACATTTTGATAACTGGTGTGTGTGTGTGTTTTCTAGATGCTCAACTGTGTTCTAGACAAAAGATGTGTATATTAGTTGATGCTGTCAGATACAAGTGAGAAAACCGTACTCTAGTTGAGGATATAGGTCTACGTGATCATCAGGACCTCCAGAATCTTTATGAAGTGGAAGAAGAGATAATTCCTTAACAAGCAAAGAGGCTGAGCAGTCAGAACAGTAGTAGATGTCTACTACAACAGATATGTGACCCAAGTCAATGAATTCTTTCTGCAATAATTTTTATTGCTGTCTTGCCTAATTTATAAAGAAATTGCATAGTTCAGCATCCCAAGTATCAACAAACGTTAACTAGAGTATAGGTTATATATTCTTTCTGCATTCGTATTACCCTTGGTATTTACAGGTTAACTTTTTTTTATTTCAGTTATTTGTAGTTATATGTACTAGTTTGTAATTTGACTGAGGCATTTATTTATCCCTGGTGTGTGGGAGCAGCTTCCTTAGCCCAGGAGCCACATTTTCAGTGCTCCTGAATTTTTTTTTTTACATAGGAAGTAATTCTTAACAGATATGGAGGCATACCTTACAATTCTTTATTATACTTTGTCATATTTCTGGTGTCCCTATGCCTCGAGGCTTATTTCTTGCTAGTGTCAATGATCTACTCTGCTATATTCCTGTCATTAATCATTCTATTCCACTTGTTTTTTTAAAAATATTTCTTTGCTAACTCATTCCATTTATTTTTCATTATAAACCCCTCAATTTCTACTTTATGATAAGCTAGTTGACATCTTTTTATTTCTATGGTTTGTTTTTTGTTTTAATTGGAAGATCCACCACCACTTGAAGGACCACCACTCATCTATCAGTTTGTCGTACTGTGCTGGCTTGCATGTTACTGTGATGCTGGAAACTATTGTATTTCAAATGCCAGCAGGGTCACCCACAGTGAACAGGTTTTTACAGCAGAGCTTCCAGACTGAGACAGACTGGGAAGAAGGACCTGACAATCTACTTCTGAAAAAATTCGCCAGTGAAAACCTTATGAATAGCAGCTGAAATTGTCTGATATAGTGCTGAGAGATGGCACTCAAAATATGACTGGGGAAGAGCTGCCTCCTCAAAGTAGAGTCGACCTTAATGACATGGATGGAGTAAAGCTTTTGAGACCTTCATTTGCTGATATGGCATGACTCAATATAGAAGAAAGAGCTGCAAACATCCATTAATAATTGGAACATGGAATGTACGAAGTGTGAATCTAGGGAAGTAGGAAGTTGTCAAAAATAAAATGGAATGCTTGACAATCAACCTCCTAGATGTCAGTGAGTTAAAGTGGAATGGTTTGAATCAGACTATCATATAGTCCACTATGCCGGTAATGTCAAACCGAAGAGGAATGGTGTCGCATTCATTGTCAAAAAGGACATTTCAAGATCTATCCTGAAGCACAATGCTGTTAGTGATAGGGTACTATCCATACGACTACAAGTAAGACCAGTTAATTATTCAAATTTACACACCAACCACTAATGCCAAAAATGAAGAAATTGAGGATTCCTACCAACTTCTGCAGTCTGAAATCGTTCAAATATGCAATCAAGATGCATTGATAATTACAGGTGATTGAAATGTGAAAGTTGGAAACAAGAAGGATCAGTAGTTGGAAAATATAGCCTTGGTGATAGAAATGATGCTGGAGATCCCATGATAGAATTTTGCAAGACCAATCACCTATTTGTTAGAAATCCCTTTTCTCAACAACATAAGTGACAGCTATACCCGTGGACCTCTCTGGATGGAATACACAGAAATCAAATTGACTACATCTGTGGAAAGAGATGATGGAGGAGCTCAATATCATCAGTCAGAATAAGGCCAGGCACTGACTGTGGAACAGGCCATCAATTGCTCATATGCAAGTTCAAGTTGAAAATGAAGAAAATTAAAACAAGTCCATGAGAGTCAAAGTACAACCTTGAGTATATCTCACCTGACTGTAGAGACCATCTCAAGAACAGATTTGATGCACTGAACACTAATGACTGAAGAACAGATGAGTTGTGGGATGACATCAAGGACATTATACATGAAGAAAGCAAAAGACAGGAAAGAAAGAAAAGACCAAAATGGATGTCACAAGAGACTCTGAAATTTGTTCTTGAATGTAGAGTAGCTAAAGCAAACCGAAGCAATGATGAAGCTATAAAAGAGCTGAACAGAAGATTTCAAACGGTAGCTCAAGGAAAATAAAAAGGTATTATAATGAAATGTGTGAAGACCTGGAGTTAGAAAACCAAAAGGGAAGAAAGTGCTCGGCATTGCTCAAGCTGAAGAAAAAATTCAAGCCTGGATGACAATAGGTTTGGTTTTTTGTTTTTGTTTCTTTTTTATGGGCAAAAAAATTGAATGACGCAGGAAGCATCAAAAGAAGATGGAAGGAGTACACAAAGTCACTATACCAAAGAGAACTGGTCGATGTTCAGCCATTTTAGGAGGTAACATATGATTAAGAACCAATGGTACTGAAGGAAGAAGTCCAAGCTGCACTGAAGGCATTGGCAAAAAACAAGGCTCCAGGAATTGATGGAATACCAATTTAGATGTTTCAACAAATGGATACAACACTGGAAGCGCTCACTGATCTATGCCAAGAAATTTTGAAGACAGCTACCTGGCCAAGCGACTGGAAGTGATCCATATTTATGCCCATTCCAAAGAAAGGTGATCCAACAGAATGCAGAAATTATCAAACCATATCATTAATATCACATGCAAGTAAAATTATGCTGAAGATAATTCAAAACTGTTGCAGGACTACATCTACAGGAAGTTGCCAGAAATTCAAGCCAGATTCAGAAGGGGACATGGAATGAGGGATATCATTGCTGATGTCCAATGGATCTTGGCTAAAAGCAGAGAATACCAGAAAGATGTTTACCTTTGTTTTATTGACTGTGCAAAGGCATTTGACTGTGTGGATCATAACAAATTATGGATAACATTGTGAAGAATGGGAATTCCAGAACACTTCACTGTACTCATGCAGAACCTGTACATAGACCAAGAGGCAGTTGTTTGAACAGCACAAGGAATTGCTGCATGGTTTAAAATCAGGAAAGGTGTACGTCAGGGTTTTATCTTTTCACCATACTTATTCCATCTGTACGCTGAGCAAATAATCCTAGAAGTTGGACTATATGAAAAAGAACGCAGCATCAGGATTCAATGAAGATAAACAACCTGCAATATGCAGATGACATAATCTTGCTTGGTGAAAGTGAAGAGGACATGAAGCTCTTACTGATGAAGATCAAAGACTATAGTCTTCAGTATGGATTACACCTAAACCTAAAGAAAACAAAAATCCTCACAACTGGACCAATAAGCAGCATCATGATAAGCAGGGAAAATATTGAAGTTGTCAAGGATTTCATTTTACTTGGATCCATAATCAATGTCCATGGAAGCAGCAGTCAAGAAATCAAATGATGTATTACATTGTGCAAATCTGTGCAAAAGACCTCTTTAAAGTGTTGTAAAGCAAAGATGTCACCTTGAGAACTAAGGTGTGCCTGACCCCAGCCATGGTATTTTCAGTTGCCTTATATGCATGCAAAAGCTGCACAATGAATAAGGAAGACCAAAGAAGAATTGATGCCTTTGAATTATGGCGTTAGGGAAGAGTATTGAATCGACTGCCAGAAGAATGAACATATTTGTCTCGAAAGAAGTACAGCCAGAATGCTCCTTAGAAGCAAGGATGGGAGACTTTATCTCATACTTTGAACATGTTATCAGGAGGGACCAGAACCTGGAGAAGGACATCAAGCTTGGTAGAGAGGGTCAGTGAAAAAGAGGAAGACCCTCAACAAGATGGATTGGCACAGTGGCTGCAACAGTGGGCTCAAACATAGCAATGATTTTGAGGATGGCACTGGACCAGGCATTGTTTTGTTCTGTTGAACACGGGGCACCGAGTCGGAGAGGACTCAACAGCATCTAACACCAACAAACTAACTTATGTTATTTTTAGGATGCCAGTATACGTACAGTGCTATAGTAGGCACTCAATAAATGGTAGCTAATTATCGTCCTTATTTTTCTTTATTGCTATTAACCTTCACCTCATTCTACCTGTGATCGTTATAATGAAACCCCCTTGAAGGTAAATTCTGTTTTTAAGAGTATAAATGTTTTCCTGTTAGTTATAATGTTGTTTGGTACATTTTATGAAAATGTTCACTGAGCTACCTTTCTGCCATTTATAATTTCAATTCAGCTCTTATCTACCATGATGGAGGAGGGCAGTGACATATATCAGAATCTCTGAAAATATAATTTGACCAAAGAATGAATTAATAAAATGTTTCTATTTTGAATAGCCACTTTACCATGCTAATCATGCTTTGTTTAGACTGAAACTAGTTTAATGTAAAAATCATTTACCCTGTTTTAAAACACACAAACGATAGCAAAGGAAGTATGTTAGAGACTGTGATGGTTAAGGTTGTGTGTAAACGTGGCTGGGCCATGATTCTCAGTGGTTTGGCAGTTATATAATGATGTTAGTAATCCTCCTTTTTATGATATAATGTAATCATCTCCATGATGTGGTTAGCCAAGCAGTTGTAAGGGGAGTTTCCTCGGGGGTGTGGCCTGCATCCAATAAATATGGACATTCTAGAAAATCTCGATGGCTTTTGCTTGCTCTGGATCCTGCGTCCAGCTCATCATCACCTGACCTCTGATTCTTGGGAGGTGAGCCAGCGGCTTGACTAATTGCTTGCCGATCTTGGGACTCGTCGGCCTCCGCAGCCTGTGAGCCAGCAGCCTGACATCTAATGTGCCATTCTTGGGTTTATCAGCCCCTGAAGCCACATAAGTCAGGAGAAGCCTCCAGCCTGACACCTGACTCACGGACTTGGGACTCGCCAGCCTCTACAACTGCATGAGCCATTTCCTTGAGAGAAATCTGTATCTCTCTATGTATCTATCTATATGCGCTTCACTGGTTTTGCTTCTCTAGACAACCCAGCCTAAGACAGAGGCCAAGGAAAAAAATTACAGTGGGGTTAAATAAGAAACACAACTTAATATACCAAACTAGTTCTTTAATGTATTCATTTATTTTATGCTTTAAATGTTATAATTATTTGGATATAGGAAAAAGGAGGGTTGGACAAAAATTCTTGAAAAGATGAAGAACTGCCATTTGTTGCTCCACATTTCAGCCTTTAAACCACTCTTTAAATGGATTGTACTGTGTATCCTCTGGAGAGGCCATTTGTAATCCTATCATTTTGTGTGTTTGAAAAATTTTTCCCACAAAGATTTAAAAATAACTATTAAATTTTTAGTCTAACCACTATGAAAAATGTGTATGTCTTTCCAAGATTTTTTAAAGTTGGCACTATCTCATATCCTTCTGCACATAATTTGTTTTGGTTGGTTCCTTTTTTCCATGAGTATTTAAAATAAACAGGTACTTGCTGAAATAGGAAAAAATAGCATTACTGTAAAGCTGATTATAGCTAGTGCTGGAAAGAATCTTGCCATCCGATTGGAAATAGCTTTCCAGTTTGTTAGCCTGTTTAAGATTCCTAAGAGCTATTTTCTTTCCAGCTTTCAGACATCAAATTCATTCTGAGATCCGTATGGTCATTTCTACGAAATAATAAAATGAATAGCTTTGATTTTGTGATTCTCCTTAACATTTATACTTGAAAGGAAATGTTTATTGAATATTTTAAGCACCACAATAATTACTACTTTATAACGAGTGTTTGTATTACATTAAAAGTAATCTTATGAGAAGTCATAATTGCTGCTCCTCAACCCAGTCCCCACTGATGGCTCTTTTTAACCATGTGGCTACTATACAATAGCACTTAACACTAGAGCAGTGTTTGTGATCTAAGGACTCATAGTCTTTTAGCATTTGTTTATAATATTGTATCTATGTATTATTTAGTGATATGAATTATAACATTTCAGATGACTTTTTTGTTTAAACACATTGTTCCAATGTTTCATCAAAAATCATACCATTTTCTTCTGATTCCATTATTCTATTCTTTGTTACCACTTCTTGCAGTGACAAGAAATAATGAAATAATTTGTTCCTTAAGTTGTTTTTGGGAGAAAGATGTGGCAGTCTGTTTCCGTAAAGATTTTCAGCCTTGGAAACCCTATGGGGCAGTTCTCCTCTGTCCTATAGGGTTGCTATGAGTCAGAGTCGACTCTATGGCAGTGAGTTTGGTTTGGTTTTGAGTTTACGTTGTTCTGCTCCCCTAAAGAGGCCCTCAAAAAAAAAAAAAAAAAATTGTGCTCCATAAATAATAAGAGTCTTACTATGTTTTAATCTTTCCCAAAATAACTATTTAGGAAATGTTTGTTTTAAAATCTTAAGATTTTTCCACTTCTATTTCTAATTTCTGTTAGTGGCATCATATTTCCCTCTACTAGGAATGCTGGTAGTAACTGTACAGACATAGGGAGGAAAAGGAGAAATCTGTCCTGCTGACTTTGTCATTGAACCTAATCTGCTTCTCCTTTCTAACCTTGCTACCATTGCCATATCCCCTTATCATCAGCAATTTTGGAGCTGTCTCATAGCTGGTCTTCCTGTCCAGTCCCACCTTCTTCTAATTCATCTTTCATGTTTCTTAAAATTCAATAGCTGCCATACATATTCAAGATCAAGTTCAAACTCTTAAGTGTTGTGTATAAAGCTTTTTATCATTATCTAGCCCTTCTTTATTTCTCTTGGTGTCTTAGTCATCTAGTGCTGCTATAACAGAAATATGACAAGTGGATGGTTTTAACAAAGAGAAGTTTATTCTCTCACAGTCCACTAGGTTAGAAGTCCGAATTCAGGGTGCCGGCTCCAAGGGAAGGCTTTCTCTCTTTCAATTCTGGAGGAAGGTCCTTGTCATCAGTCTTCCCTTGGTCTGGTAGCATCTCAGCGCAGGAACCTCAGGTCCAAAGTACCTGCTCTGCTCTGGCGGCGCTGCTTTCTTGGTGGTATGAGGTGCCCCCTCTCTGCTTACTTCCCTTTCATCTCTTGTAAGTTAAAAGGTGGTGCAGGCCACACTCCCGGAAAGCTCCTTTTACATTGGATCAGGGATGTGACCTTAGTGAGGGTGTTACCGTAAAAAACAAACCTGTTGCCATCGAGTCAATTCTGACACATAGTGACCACTATAGGACAGAGTAGAACTCCCCACATATGGTTTCTAAGGAGCACCTGGTGGATTCGAACTACCAACCTTTTGGTTAGCAGCCAAGTGGTAGCTCTTAACCACTATGCCACCAGGGTTTCCAAGGGTATTACATTGCCACCCTAATCCTCTTTAACATAAAATTATAATCACAAAACGGAGGACAACCACACGATACTGGGAATCATGACCTAACCAAGTTGACACATATTTTGGGGGGACACAATTCAATCCATGACACTAGGTATTCAAGCTTAAGGAACTACTTGCAGTTTCCTAGATATAACTCATTTCACTCCGCCTTAACATGTGCTATTTCCTTTGCCCAAAGAGCCCTCCTTCTTGCATGCTTTGCTCACTGCTATTTCTCCTTTAGATTCAGCTTTAGTATTACTTAAATATTCTTCTGGAAAGCATCCCTTGACTCCCTTTCTCCTTGTAGCCATTTTCCCTTGTGTTCCTTCTCAAAATATAAACAAACTTTTCTATATTTAGCTTAGAAAACTATAGAAGCCTGTGTATTTGATTTAAGCTTGTAAATTTTTACAGGATTAATAGTCATCTCTGGTGTTTCTGTAACTTATAGGAGCAAAGATTCTGAGAGAAAAAAGCCCTCAGTTTATTTAAATTTGTTTACATCTGAAGTAATTAACACTTAGTTTGTAAATTGTCTTTATCTCCTGCCCTAGTATGTTTTGTGATTTTCTGCACATTTTACAAATGTTGTTGGTTGCCTTCAAGCTGATTCCAACTCATGGCGACCCCATGTGTGTTAGAGTAGAACTGCTCCATAGGGTTTTCAAGGCTGTGTGACCTTTTGAAAACAGATCGCCACGCTTGTCTTCTGAGGCATCTCTGGGTGGGTTCGAACCATCAACTTTTAGGCTAGTAGTCGAGTTGTTAACCATTTGCGCCACCAGCGAAACCCTTTTTTTGTTTGTTTACTAAATCATAATTTAAAAAATCAGTACATGGAAGGGATTTACAACATAAAATCTAAGTAAATAAAGTACATTTTGGTTCTGTTTCTTAAGAATATCCTTTTATTGTTTTTCAAAATATTAGGAATGTTGAATTTTATAAAAAAAATTTTTGCATCTACTGAGGAGTTTACCATTTTTTATTTGACCTATTGATGTAATATATTAATAGATGTCATGTTATTGAGCCATGTATATGTATCCAAAGATAAACTCTGCTTGGTTTGGTGAATTCTTTTAAAATACTCTTAATTTGTTCACTAATTTTATATAGGCTCTTTCACCTTAAAGATTCTGAAAATGACCAGAACCCTGAAATTTTTTTCTTTCTTTCATTCTTTTTTTTTTTGCATACCCTCCCTCTTATTTCTAAACTGAATGACTAATAAGGCTACTCCACTTTAAACAGTTTTGAAATTATGAAAAGTTCTTTTCATCTGTCTAGTGTTTTATTCTACTTAAAAAAAAAAAAAAAATGTTACCATCGAGTCAATTCCAACTCCTAGTGACTCTATAGGACAGAGTAGAACTGCGCCATAGGGTTTCCAAGGAGCGGCTGCTGGATTTGAACTGCAAACCTTTTAGTTAGCGGCTGAGCTCTTAACCACTGCACTACAAGGGCTTCTATTCCACTAAAGTTTCTCTCAGTTTATTTATTGTTTGAATTTTCTATTAACAGATATTCCCTACGGAGAGGTAGCTCCTTCACATTTTTAACACCTGGCCCCCACTGGGACTTCACTTTGGTGAGTAGATACCAGAGTTTTTTATTTCAAGGCACTGGATAGAATTAATTCTTGATTTGTCTTTCAGTCTGGTGTACAACTCAGTTGTCTATCGTCTCTAAATATCTTTTTTTTTTTTTTTTTTTTAATTGTACTTTAGGTGAAGGTTTACAGAACAAATAGTTTCTCATTAAACAGTCAGTACACATATTGTTTTATGACACTGGTTAACAACCCCATGACATGTCAACACTCTCCCTTCTTGACCGTGGCACACCTTTTTTTTTTTTTTTTTGGTGAGAAAATACATAGCCAAAGTTACACCATTTCAAAAGTTTCTACATGTACAATTCAGTGACATTGATTACATTCTTCCAGTTGTGCTGCTATTCTATCCTTTTCCAAATTATTCCATCACCATTATCTTCAACTCACTGCCCCCTAGGCTTCCCATTAAACCTTTTGAGATGCTGTTGTCAATTTGATCTCACATAGATAATTTTTTTTTTTTTTTTTTTTTACCTTAGATGAAGGTTTCCAGAACAAATAGTTTCTCATTAAACAGTACACATGTTGCCCTATGACAATGGTTAACAACCCCATAACATATCACCACTGTCCCTTCTTTTCTTAACCTTGGGTTCCCTATCACCAGCTTTCCTGTCGCCTCCTGCCTTCTAGTGCTCATCCCTGGACTGCTGTGCCTCATTAGCCCTGTTTTGTTTTATGAGGCTGTCCAATCCCTGGCTGAACAGTGAACTTCGGGAGTGACTTCACCACTGAGCTAAAAGGGTATCCGGGGGCCATACTCTTGGGGTTTCTCCAGTCTGTCCAGCCAGTAAATCTGGTCTTTTTTTGTGAGTTAGAATTTTGTTCCACATCCTTTTCCAGCTTTGTCCAGGACCCTCTATTGTGATCCTGGTCAGAGCAGTCGGTGGTAGCCGGGCACCATCTAGCTGTACTGGACTCAGTCTGGTGGAGGCCTTGGTAGCTGTGGTCCATTAGTCCTTTGGACTGATCTTTTCCTTGTATCCTGTTCTCTTCATTCTCCCTTTCTCCCGAAGTGGTGAGACCAGTGGAGTATCTTAGATGGCTGCTCATAGGCTTTTAAGACCCGAGACGCTACTCACCAAGGTAGAATATAGAACACTGTCTTTATAAACTGTGTTATGCCAGTTGAGCTAGATGTTCCCCAAGACCATGGGCCTCTAAATATCTTGAGATAGAGTTTTTATGTCATCATCTTTGGCAACCTAATTTTATCCTTTTCTTTTAACAAGCTGAAAGGGATTTTTACTTCAAGTAAATATAAAATATATTTTGAAAAGTATTCAGATCTATTCATCTTTAACTCTTTATGAAATCCTTTCACTTACACTAATTCCTACCAATGTAAAATTTAAGAAAATATGTTATGAAACATGAAGTTTTTTTATGTTTATTCTCTAATAGCTCTATTTTCTTAGTTGAAAAATATAAAAATGCTTGATTGCAGATAATATGTATAATGAATGAATGATTTTCTGCTATTAATCATCACAGAATTGAGGGACTGCTCCATTATTATTGGAATGAGACTTTACTGAGACATCTAACTTTGTGTGAAGTGACAACTGAAAATTCATTCTTTTTGTACTTACTATCATTGCCTCATTATATATATATATATATATATATATAGTATATATATATATAAACTATGTACAAATAGAACATGACTCTTATGTTTCTCTTATTTGGAAGAGATAGCAAAAATGATTGATTCTAAAAGTGTTTTCATGGTGTTATGGACTCAGCAAGACATATTTTATTTGTATTCTGGTTTTCTATTTGGGATTTCTGTGTGAGTTTTCTATATTGTTATACCCATTATATCCATGAAGAGGCCAATAAAACATTCATGGCAAGAGTCTCATGCTTTCAGTGCAATTTTGTGTTTTCCTTTGAAACTTCTCCCATCTTGGTCCCTCTCATTTACCAGTTGACCAGCCTAAACATAAACAGAAAAACTTTGGTAGAGAAGTATCTCCAAACTTTTAATTGCACATGCCTGCAGTGCAGTGAATTACTTAATATGGCCCTTCTAGCCATAGTTGTGATTCTCACACAATAATTGAGTGGGACTATGCAAATAAGGTATTTGTGGCCCACCAAGGGTATTGGACAGCCTGCTAATAACGCAAATAAGGTTCATGGAACCCCTGTGGGGGGGTGGGACCATGCAAACAAGGTAAATGAACCCTAACAAGGGGATTGGTCAGTTTTGCCATCCCACTAGGCTTAAAATGAGCCACCCCAAAGGCAGAAAGGGGGACCTCAGTACCACCAAGAAGAGCCAGGAGTGGAGCACGTCCTTTGGACCCAGAGTCCATGCACTGAGAACCTCCTAGACCCAGGAGACGGAGAGAGCTATAACACTGGAGATGCAAGCACGGCAGAATCCAGCAGCAAAGAAGCAGCACCAGGAGACTGAAGTGAATTAGCTGCAGTAGGCTTCCCAGCCCACTGAGCGAGGCAGCTACAGTTGGCATGCCAACACACAAAGAGAGAGCTGAGCGCCTTCAGGCAGGAGGGTTGCTGGTGGAGTGGGGCGCCTCTGGGTACTTATTAGCAGAGCTAAAAGAGCTTTGTAACACTTGCTTGAGAAGGCCCCGAGCAGGGCCTGGTGACAGCCCCAAGCAGGGCCCACTGGCAGAGGGTGAGAGAAAGCTATCCTGATCAAGAACTGTATCCTGAGTTGTTCCTGTTAATTTCTGAGTCATTCTTGATCCCGAGTTGTACCCTGTTACTTCCCTAATAAACCATTTAACTGTGAGTACAGTTTGTGAGTTCTGTGAGACGTTGCAGTGAATTACCGAACCCAAAGACCAGAGGGAGAGTACTGAGGGAAGGAGGAGTAGTTGATGTTAGAGATGATGAAGTGGTACAGCAGTTTGGAAAAGTTGGACAATTGGAGCTCTTTAACCTCCACCTCATAGGAACCAGCTTTGTGCTGATCCTTATAAAAGAAATTATTCATTCAGTTGGCATCAGGAGTGGGATCGTTGCAATAGCTCCAGACTCATGGAAGCATGGAACTTAGGAAAAGAAATAACAAAGGGGTATCAGAAGTGAATCCTTCTAATTCTTGAATGGTTACTTTGGTTGTTGTTATCTGTAATGGCTAAAAGGATAGTAAGAGATGTTAGGCTGCAGCAGCAGGTAGGGAAATGGAGGATAGAAAAGCCACTTCTAGAGTTGTTTGGGGCAAAAGCCTGGCCAGTTAAGCAAGATAATTGATAGGGAGCCAGGGTCTTCTGGTTCCACCCAGCCAGAGGCCAAGGCCATATGCTTATGAATGGGAAGATAGTCAAGGGGTGGAGAAGAGGTGAAACCAGAATACTTTAAAAAGATTTATGTGTTTATCTGAATGTACTATGGATATTCAACGTTTCTCCTACCTAGTGTTGTAAAACAGACCTAAATGTATGATAGAAGTGAATATTGGGTATTATAGATTAGAAAACTGAGAGTGTGTAACTCCGCCTTCAGCCAATACTTGATTCAATATGCTAAAAGGGGAACTAGGGTTTGCCCAAAGGAAACACAGGCTATTTGTTTCAATCCAGTTGCCCTGTGTATCCCTTTCATGACTGAATTATTTTATGTTCATAATTTTTTGGAGATGTAATTTTTTTTCACTAATGGAATACATGCAGAATCACTGAGTGTTGTTAATTTTTTGTTATGTAAGATGGATTTTTATTAATATTATGAGGTATACATATGTACTAGTTGACTCTGGAGGTAGGATAGGTGGAATGAGGCAGGTAAAAGATTGTTTTATCTTAGCCTGATGTCATTTGCACCCCACTGACTCCTGTAAATGGTACTTATATGTATCTGTGGTCATACAGTACATCAAGGACGCATGCTTACACTGTATTGCATCTGAAAATAACTTACTCACTTGAACATTCCCTAACCCCAAGAACTGCACCTTCCCGACAACACACAGGAAACAGTAAATATAAGCCTTTTCTCACTGTACAGAAACCCAAAGAGACAAAAGTTTCACACAGTCACTCCTCATAAGATGCAGCACCTGGTACAATAACCTCTCAACCCAGCAATAATGTGCCAATGAACTTGCTTCAGTTTTACAGTTACACAAGTCCCCACCCTGATGCAAGCACGTACTCTTAAGTGGTAAAAAAGTCTGCCAAGCAACTCGAGGGCAGAAAATTAAGTGGTACCTAAATGTACCAGTCGTCATGAAAGGGCATACAGTAAAGGAGCCCTGATGGCACAGTGTATAGAGTATTGGGGGATTAGGTCGAAAACCTGAGCCCCACCCAGAACCTTCAGTCATGAAATTTGCATTTTAAAGGACATGCAGACTCATGAGCAGGAGATTTGCATTTGAATGAAGGACCTGCAGGAAAAAAAATGACTTTTGCTTTTTGAATTGTGAACAAGCAGTTTGCCATTGGGTGCATGGAGGCAGGAAAATTCAGTGTCCATCAGAAGAACCTCCTCCTAGGACTGGAAGTTAAAGAGAGCCGGTGAGTAGATAGTCTGGTATGCTCACTTGGGTCCACTTAATGAGTGGAAGTAGGGGTGGGTGTGCAGCAATGAAGAGATGGGCTGAGTTTGGACATGTTCCATTGGCACCCACTGACCTAGCCCAGAAAGGATAGGGATGAGAGAGAGAGAGAGAAGGGGCTGGCTGGTCTAAAGTGCAGGGAGATGTGTGGACTCCCAATCCTACAGCTGGTTCCCACTGACAGAGCCCACAGGGGCTAGGGATAAGCTGACCAGAACTCAACCAAGTGAAGAGAAAGAGATGTTTGACACCTTGAGTTGGTGAAGACTGCTGCACCATAATGGCTTGCTCTGGACTGGACTTTGCTTATGGATGCAGGTGCTCAAAGTTCTAAACATAACAGAAGATTCTTTCCAGGAACATGCTTGTCTCCTCGAATTACTGGTTTGATACCAAAAAAACCATTGCTGTCCAGTCGATTCCGACTCATAGTGACCCTATAGGACACAGTAGAACCACCCCACAGGGTTTCCAAGGAGTGACTGGTGGATTCAAACTGCTGGCCTTTTTTGGTTAGCAGCCAAGTTCTTAACCACTGCACCACCAGGGCTCCACTGGTTTGATAGGGATGGACAGTTTAGAAATTGGCTTTCAAAAATGGGTGGACATAAAGACATGAAGTGGCTGGCTTACACACTCTTCTTGGGTGTGCTTACACTCAAAATGAGGGAGACAAGAAGGATCCCCACTGAATAGATTCCTCTTTTCCTGATAGGTCTGGGGAAGATGCTGATAGGATTATATGATTCAGTTGTGAGTGTTGACTGTTAACAGGGTCAATTGTGATTATAAAAAAAACTATAGAAGCTGTAACTGTGAAAGAGTAGAGGGGGAAGCACTGCTGGACCGAAGTACAGTGGCCAAATCTAAAGTTCCTTAAAGATTTTGCTATGGTGATACCTGGAGAGAGGCTCAGAGCAAGGGGATAATCATCTCTCAGTTCAATTTTATCACAGGTCAGAGAAGGTAAAGATGAGATGACTTGGAGAAACTGACCAGATCAGATGGATACCTATAGCAGACCTGAATGGCTGGTACCTGAGTAATCTCACCCTGAGGACTCTTTGCCTACTGAGGGACTAATCGTTAATGATTGTTTTGGACTGGTAAAATGATTGGGAGGGGGAAGTTAATCCTTCAAATATGATAGGGCCAATGGCTAGAAGAGCAGGGGGATGGCGGGGACTGCGGTACAGTGAATTACTTAATATGACTCTCCTAGCCATAGTCTTTGTGACTCCCACACAATGATTGGGTGGGTGTCTTAGTTATCTAGTGCTGCTATAATAGAAATACACAAGAAGATGGCTTCTCTCACAGTCTAGTAGGCTAGAAGTCTGAATTCAGGATGCCAGTTCCAGGGAAAGGCTTTCTCTCTCTGTCGGCTCTGAGAAAGTCCTTGCCATCAATATTCTCTGCTTGAGAAGTTTCTTGGCGCAGGAACCCCGGGTCCAAAGGACATGCTGTTCTCCTGGCTCTTGTTTCTTGGTAGTATGAGGTCCCCCTGTCTGCTCGCTTCTCTCTTTTATATCTCAAAAGAGATTGACTTAAGACACGACCTAATCTTATAGATTGAATCCTGCCTCATTAACATAACTGCTGCTAATCCCACCTCATTAACATCACAGAGGTAGGATTTACAACACATAGGAAAATTACATCAGATGACAAAATGGTAGACAATCACACAATACTGGGAATTGTGGCCTAGCCAAATTGACACACATTTTTGGGGGACACAGTTCAATCCATAACAGTGAGACTATGCAAATAAGGTATTGTGGCCCACCAAGGGGATTGGACAGCCTGCAAATAAGGTGCATGGAACCCTTATGGGGGTGGGACCATGCAAATAAGGTGAATGGAACCCTAATGAGGGGATTGACCAGTTTTGCCATCCTGCTAGGCTTAAAATGAGCCATTCCAGAGATGGAAAGGGAGGACCTCACAACCACCAAGAAGAGCCTAGAGTGGAGCACATCCTTTAGACCCAGGGTCCCTGCACTGAGAACCTCCTAGACCTAGGAGACAGAGAGAGCTATAACATGAGAGATGGCAAGAAGTGGTGGTAAGCACAGCAGAATCCAGCAGCAGAGAAATGGTGACAGATTGAAGCGAGACAGCTGTAGTGGGCTTCCTGGCCCACTGAGCAAGGAGCTACAGTGGGCATGCAGACCCACTGAGCAAGAGAGCTGAACATGTTAAGGCAGGAGGCTTGCTGGCAGAATGAGGTTCCTCCAGGCACTTACTGGCAGAGTTAAAAGACCTTTGTAACACTCACCTGAGCAGAGGAGAGGTCAGGCCGAGGGCCAAGAGAGGAGGCCTGTCTTGAGGGGGCCAAAAGGAGCGGAGAACTGTCCTGCACTGAAGAAGGGAGATTTTGCCTACATGCTTCCTGATCCTAATCCTGAGTTGTAACCTGTTGATCCTGACCCTGAGTAGTAACCTGGTGTTATTTCTTGTTGTTAGGTGCTGTCGACTTGGTTCTGAATCATAGCAACCCTACGTACAACAGAACAAAACACTGCCTGGTCTTGCACCATCCTCACAATCATTGCTATGTTTGAGCCCATTGTTGCAGCCAGTGTGTCAATCCATCTCGTTGCGGGTCTTCCTCTTTTTCACTGACCCTCTACTTTACCAAGCATGATGTCCTTCTCCAGCGTCTGGTCCCTTCTGATAACATGTCCAAAGTACATGAGATGAAGTCTCACCATCCTCGCTTCTAAGGAGCACTCTGGCTGTACTTCTTCCAAGACAGATTTGTTCATTCTTCTGGCAGTCCAAAGTATATTCAACATTCTTTGCCAACACCATAATTCAAAGGCATCAGTTCTTTGGTCTTCCTTATTCATTATCCAGCTTTCAAATAGATATGAGGCAATTGAAAATACCATGGGCTTGGGTCAGGTGCATCTTAGTCCTCAAGGTGACATCTTTGCTTTTAAACACTTTAAAGAGATCCTTTGCAGCAGATTTGCCTGATGCAATACGTCCTTTGATTTCTTGACTGCTGCTTCCATGGGCGTTGATTGTGGATCCAAGGAAAATGAAATCTTGACAACTTCAATCTTTTCTCCATTTATCATGATGTTGCTTATTGGTCCAATTGTGAGGATTTTTGTTTTCTTTTGTTGAGGTATAATCCATACTGAAGGCTGTAGTCTTTCATCTTCATCAATAAGCGCTTCACGTCCTCTTTACTTTCAGCAAGCAAGATTGTGTCATCTACATATCACAGTTTGTTAGTCTTCCTCCAGTTCTGATGCTACGTTCTTCTTCATATAGTCCATCTACTCAGATCCTTTGCTCGACATACATATTGAATAGGTGTGGTGAAAGGATACAACCCTGACGCACACCATTTCTGATTTGAGACCATGTGGTATCACTTGTTCTGTTCGAACAACTGCCTCTTGGTCTATGTACAGGTTCCAAGTGAACACAATGAAGTGTTCTGGCATTCCCATTCTTCACAGTGTTATCCATAATTTGTTACAATCCTCACAGTTGAATGCCTTTGCATAGTCAATAAAACACAGGTAAACATCTTCCTGGTATTCTCTGTTTTCAGCCAAGATCCATCTGACATCAGCAACGATATCCCTCATTCCACATCCCCTACTGAATCTGGCTTGAATTTCTGACAGTTCCCTATTGATGTACTGCTGCAACAGTTTTTGAATTATCTTTAGCATAATTTTACTTGCATGTGATACTAGTGATATTGTTTGATAATTTCTGCATTCTGTTGCATCACCTTTCTTTGAAATGGGCACACTGATGGATTGCTTCCATTCAGTTGGCCAAGTAGCTGCCTTCCAAATTTCTTGGCATAAACGAGTGAGCACTTCCAGCATTGCACCCATTTGCTGAAATATCTCATTTGATATTCTGCTAATTCCTGGAGCCTTCCTTTTTGCTAATGCCTTCAATGCACCTTGGACTTTTTTCTTCAGTACCATCGGTTCTTGATCATATGCTACTTCCTGAAATAGTTGAATGTCGACCAATTCTTTTTGGTACAGTGACTCTGTGTATTCCTTCCATCTTCTTTTGATGTTTTCCTTCATTGTTCAATTTTTTGCCCATAGAAACCTACAGTATTACAACTCTAGGCTTGAATTTTTTCTTCAGTTCTTTCAGCTTGAGAAATGCCGAGTGTGTTCTTCCAGTTTGGTTTTCTAACTTCAGGTCTTTGCACATTTCATTATTAACACTTCACTTTGTCTTTCTGAGCCACCCTTTGAAATCTTCTGTTCAGTTCTTTTACTTCATTGTTTCTTCTACTCTCTTTAGCTGCTCTGCATTCAAGGGTAAGTTTCAGAGTCTCTCTGACATCCATTTTGGTCCTTTTTTTTTTTTTTCCCCTGTCTTTTTAATGACCTTTTGCTTTCTTCATGTATGATGTCCTTGATGTCATCCCACAATTCATCTAGCCTTGGGTCATTAGTGTTCAGTGTGTCAAATCTGTACCTGAGATGGTCTTTAAATTCAGGTGGGATATCCTCAAGGTTATACTTCAGCTCTCGTGGACTTGTTTAGATTTTCTTCAGCTTCAGCTTGAACTTGCATATGAGCAATTGATGGTCTGTTCCACAGTAGGCCCCTGGCCTTGTTCTGACTGATGATATTGAGCTTTTCCGTTGTCTCTTTCCACAGATGTAGTCAATTTGATTCCTGTATATTATATCCAGCAAGGTCCATGTGTATAGTTGCTGTTTATGTTGTTGAAAAAAGGTTATTTGCAATGAAGAAGTCGTTGGTCTTGCAAAATTCTATCATGCGATCTCCAGTGTCATTTCTGTCACCAAGACCATATTTTCCAACTACTGATCCTACGTTGTTTCCAGCTTTCTCATTCCAATCACCAGTAATTATCAATGTATCTTGATAGCACGTTGGATCATTTTCAAACTGCAGAAGTTGGTAAAAACCTTCAGTTTCTTCATCTTTGTCACTAGGAGTTGGTGCGTAAATTTGAATAATAGTCATTGTCATGGATTGAATTTTGCCCTCCAAAAATATTCGTCAACTTGGCTAGGCCATTATTCCCAGTAGTATGTAATTATCCTCCATTTTGTGATCTGATATAATTATCACACCCTTACTCAAGTCACACGCTTGTTTGAGTCACACCTTTTATCTCGTAAGACATAAAAAGAGAAGCAAGCAGAGGGAGAGGTCGTACTACCACCAAGAAAGAAGAGCTGGGAGTGCAGTGAGTTCTTTGGACCTGGGGTCCCTATGCTGAGAACCTCCTAGACCGAGGGGAAGACTGATGCTAAGACATCTCTAAGGAATGCCAGGCCCACAGATTTTGAAAGACAAGGACCTTCCTCCAGAGCCAACAAAAAGAAAGCTTTCCCCTAGAGCCAGTGCCCTGAATTCAGACTTCTAGCCTCCTAAACTGTGAGAGAATAAATCTGTGTTTGTTAAAGTGGCATTTCTGTTATAGCAGCACTAGATAACTAAGACAGTTGTATTAACTGGTCTCCCTTGTAGGCAAATGGATATTATCCTATCACTGACAGCAATGTATTTCAGGATAGATCTTGAAATGTTCTTTTTGACAATGAATGCATATTTGATTGTCTTATTCTGAATGGCCAATACCAGTCCATTTCAGCTCAGTAATGCCTAGAATATTGATCTTTTTGTGTTCTATTTCAGATTTGTTGACTTACAATTTTCCTAGATTCGTACTATATGCATTCCATGTTCTGATTATTAGTAGACGTTTGCAGCTATTTCTTCTTATTTTGAGTTATGCCACATCAGCATATGAAGATCCCAAAAGTTTTACTCCATCCATGTCATTAAGCTCAACTCTAGGGAGGCAGCTCTTCTCCAGTCATATTCTGAGTGCCTTCCAACCTGACGGGTTCATCTTCTGGCACTATATCAGACAGTGTTCAGCTGCTACTTGTAAGGTTTTCACTGGCCAATTTTTGCAGAAGTAGATCGCCAGGTCCTTCTTCCCAGTCTGTCCTAGTCTGGAAGCTCTGCTGAAACCTGTCTACCACAGATGACCCTGCTGGTATTAGAAATACCAGTGTCATATCTTCTAGCACTCATTTGTCAGTTTGTCACACTGTGGTGGCCTGCATTTTGCTGTGATGCTGATGTCACCTGGTATTTTCCTAATAAACCCCATAACTGTGACTATGGTCTGTGAGTTCTGTGTGGAATCAATGAACCCAGCAGAGAAATAGAGAATGCCATGGCTGCATCAACTGGAATCAGAATTGGTAAAAAGGGTTGGAGAAAGGAGGTATGTCTGACTTCCACTTTATTAGAATCAGTCTTGGGCTGATGCTGCTGATCTTGATTCTCTCTCCTCCCCCTTGTGAAGTTAGACGAGGAGGTCTGCCACCATTTTTACAATGCCTATCAGCAAAAATATTTTGAGCATATACCCTGATATACTTATTTGTAATTTATGTGTTTGTACTACCATTAGTAGCTAATATCTCAAAGCACGATATTCATTTTGGGTGAGGTTAATGATGTTGTTCGGTGTTAGTGAGTCGATTTCAACTCATAGCGACCCTGTAGAACTATAGACCCTATAGAGTAGAACTGCTCCATAGAGTTTCCTAGGCTGTAATCTTTACAGGAGCAGATCGCCAGGTCTTTTCTCCCATGAAGCAGCTGGTGGTGCATTCAAACCACTGACCTTTTGGTTAGTAGCTCAGTACTTAACCATTGCACTACCAGGGCTCGAGGTTAATGACAGTGGGCATAAATCTGTATTTCAAATAGTCATAATTTCAGAGTTTTGGGCCGACTTCTTATTGGATCTGATTAGATCACCATTATTTTTAACCTTATGATGTGGGTGATGAAGAAGTGATCATCTGTATATTAAATATTAGTGAAGCTTATTTTTTAAAGATCAAAGAAATGCATGTAAGTTCTAACATTTTCTTCCTGCATCTCAGGGAAGATGTCTTGTATATTGCCTCAGTGTGTGTGTCCCACTTGGGAAGACATTTTTATAGAGGTCTCCCAAGACAAAGTAATATCTCATGGTTCATGTATTAAAACCTTTGGAATGTGATTAAGGCAGTACTACGAGGGATATTTTAAATGCATATCTGAAGAAAGAATAAGTACAGAAATTAATGAGAAAACAATTAATGAGAACAATAGACTAAGCCAAAGAAAATAGAAGGAAAAGTAAGAGTGGGAAAAAATAAAATCAACACCCAATCATGACAAAACTCTTGACAAACCAGAAATAGAAGAGAACTTCCTTAACTGGAGACCTACCACAAACAATATACGTAATAGTAAAATGTTAGAAACATTTCCTTTAAATTTAGGAAAAAGCCTGCCGTCCCCATATCTCTTCCACATTATACTAGTGATTGTAGCCAATACATTACAAGGAAAACAAGCAGTATACAAATTAGAAAGGAACAGACAATATGGTTTCATTTCTTTCAGACAATATGATTATCTATATAGAATATTCAAGGGAATATTAATAGCAGCTATTAGAGCAAATAAGGGTTCAAACATTGGTATTTGATACACGAACCATAAAAAGAAATCAATGTAATGTACATACACTGTTGTTACTGTTATTTTTGTGTGTTGTTGAGTCAATTCTGACTCATAGTGACACTGTGATAGAGTAGGAAATCCGCATAGGATTTCCTAGGTTGTAATCTTTATGGGAACAGATCACCAGCTTTTTTCTCCCACAGAGCAGCTGGTGGGTTCAAACTGCTGACATTTCAGTTCGCAGCCGAGCGCTTAACCATTGCACCACCAGGGCTCCTTGTACATATACTGAAACCAAAACCAAACCCATAGATGTCAAGTCGATTCCGACTCATAGTGACCCTATAGGACAGAGTAGAACTGCCTCATAGGGTTTCCAAGGAGCAGCTGGTGAATTCGAACTGCTGACCTTTTGGTTAGCAGCCAAGCTCTTAACCACTGCGCCACCAGGGCTCCTGTATGTATACTAGCAGTAAGCAAATGTAATTTTTAAAGATGATCCCATTGAAATAGCAACAATTTTTTAAAAAGCAAAGAATAAATCTATGAAAAGATATGTGAGACTTTTATGGAAAAAAATTGGAAATCATTAAATGAAGGACACAGAAGACCTATGTGGAGAGATGTGCTATATTCATGCAGGAAAAGAACTTGTATTTTTATCAGTATAAAAATTCAGTATTCCCCAAATTAATTCATAAATTCAGTGAAATTCTAATAAAAATCTCATTAAAGTTTAATTGAGCTCATTCTACAATTCATGTGGAAGAAGAGAGGACCCAGAACAGTGAAAGCAGTATAGAAGTCTGGGGAAATATGACTTACTATATTAGCTATTAAGACTTGTTCCGAAGGTATAGTAATTACACAGCAGAACACTGATGCCGGGATAGATAGACAAATGGAACAAAATAGAAAGCCCAGAAACTGATATCAGTTTGTGTGTGAACTTACTGTATAACACACATTACAAAAGAATGGTGCTATCCACAAATGGTGTTGAGGGAGGGCAAATGACTATCCTACTTCACACCACATACTTAAAAAATAAGTTCCAAATGGATTAAAGATAGAAATATGAAAAGCAAAACTTTAAAATGAAGAAAATACAGTAGAATATTGTAAAATGTTAAATTTCTTTATACATATACCTATACAAGTATACAGTTTTGTTTAAATGCATACATATGATCATATACATACTTTTTTCCCAGTTTAATCCTCTGTTGCTTGGCAATCTCTTTCCCCTTCCCTCTTCTCCCCACATTTTCCTCTCGTCCTCTAACCTCTATTCTAACCCATGTCAACAACATCATAGGTATCCTATATTTTGCTTATATAATTATTTGCAAATACGTAGACAATCACACAGTCACAGAAAGATACACATGCAGGATTTTTGGCTAGTTTGTTTTTCAAAATTGGATCATATTATTCATACTTTTCTGCATCTTCTGGATATGATCTTGGGATAAAGATGCCGAGTTCTATCACTTCATTTTTTAGTTTTTTCCAATTTTGATTTATGTTATTCTTCCGTATCATTTTCTTAATGTCTTTTAGCTCAATTTGAAGTAATATGTTATAGTTGTGATCTGCTTTTTGAACATACTGGTGTGCCTTCATTCTCTATAGAGGTGTTATTCTGCCCCTCATTTTTTCTTAGAGTTACTTTGTGTAGGAGTTGACTTTGTATTTCTTGTGTATTCCTAGGTATTTTACATTATTTTTATTGTTCCTATGAATAGGATCTTTTTTTAAGAAAAAAAAAAAGTGAATTTTTTAGTTGGTTATTTTTGGTGTAAAAGTAAACTACTGTTCTCTGGGTTACTTTTTGTGGTACTTTGTCTTGTTTCTGAATCTAAATGGGAATTGTTATTTGTTACATATTTTTACTATGTTAAGAAAGCATCTTACTAGTCTTATCTTTGCCTTCAATTCATCAGTCAGGATCGCAAGATAATACTTTTTTCCGTTGACTTGTCAACATGGTGAATTGTAGTAATAAGATTTTCCGATATTGCATTTTTAGGAAGAGCCTCCTTAGCCACGATGTATTAAATTCTTTTAACATACCATTATATTCTATTTGCTCATATTTTATTTAGAATTTTTGCATCATTTTAAATAACTGACACTGGTTTTGTTGTTTTCTTTTTTGTGTGCCAACTCTTCTGGACTTTCATGTTGGTATTACGCTTAGTTTGTAAAAAGAACTAGAAATCTGTTTCTTAAAGATTTGAAAGAACCTAGCTATGAAATCTCTGAGCCTGGATCTTTTTGTGTGATGGTTCTTTGGTACACCTGATTTATTTAAAATATAACTTTTAAGTTTGCTTTGCATCTTTTCTAATTTACATGGCTGCATTTATGTTTCTACAATTTGTCTTTCTCATTTTAATTTTTTGTAAGGATTGTACATTTTCAAACTTCTAATATTATTATGTACCTTGGCTTACATGTCATTAACATTATCTGTATCACAAGTAATCTGAAAAGTTATTTTGAGGTGTGGGAGAATAAAATGTTTCTTAAGGGTGCTTATTCAATATTAATTAATTGAGGACCAGAAATCATAGATAAGCATATAGTTTTGCTACTTCTGTCACCAGTAATGCTGAATGAAGGCAATGAGTGGTTACTAGAAAGTATTCCAGGGACATGTGTGTTCATCTTCCAGTTGACAAATCCTGCTTCAAGTAACACGTCTTAATTACATTGGGTGAGGAGGAAAGCACATTTCTTTTCTAGTAAAGACTCCTTCCCTACTATCATAGGATAAATAATGTGTTCCTTTTTTAAAAAAATAAAAGTGTATTTATGTATAAAACTTATTTTACTTTTTCTCTAATAAGTACAGACAGCCCTTGACTTACATAAGGGTTCTGTTTTGAAAAAATTTACATAAGTTTTTTTAATAAGGCAGAATCACTTCCCAGCAGGAGATTTAGTTAGGGGGCACTATTTAGACAGTACATATGCTAGAGACAATTTATTAGCTTCCCTCATCAAAATAATTTTCTTCTGAATACTGAATACAACCAAAGGCTTCATTTTTCAAAAGTGATTTTTCTAGTTGTATAGGTCTTTGCTTAGTAGGAGTAAAATGCATTCCGTCTTTATAAGAATGAAACTTTTTTTTCCTGTAGAAAAGAAAACGAAGAGAGAAAGATGATGATGTTGTAAGCCTCTGCAGCCTTGATCTTAAGGTAAGCCTTACTGCTCTGTCAAAGAAAAGCATTTTAAAATATGCACATAGCATATTATTTCTGTGCTATAAGAATAAATGCTGATTTGGTTTTTGCATTTTTATAAAGTTCAAAACTGAATAATACTGGCTGTTATAAATACCTTCTTTTTACTGTTCTAGTTCTTTAAGAATGAGCGGAAAACTGCCCTCAAAACAATGTTAGGCTATAACTAGTGATCACAAACTCAAAATGCCCAAAGAGACCAGGCCTATAATATATACAAAAAAAGGAGGTAGGGCAGTACAACGTGTGCTTCAGACATCAACTCTAAATGTCTTCTCTGACACGAACTACAAACGCTTTTCTTCTTCTGGCCCGAAGCACCCATAGTTAGTTCCAAGTTTCACACTTTAAAGTACGCACAGTCCTCCAGACTGCCATGTCTGCCCAAGACTTCAGATAGTCACAAGGTCCTCGGGTGGCACAAACGGTTTGCTCTCTGCTACTAACCTAAAGGTTCGTGATTCGAATCCACCCAGTGGCACCACAAAAAAAAAAAAAAAAAAAAGACATGGTGATCTGCTTCCATAAGGTTACAGCCAAGAAAACCCTGTGGAGCACAGTACTACTCTAAAGCACTCAGGGTCCCATGAGTTGGATTCAACTTGATGACAACATGTTTGGGTTTGTTGTTTTTGTTTGTTCATTTGTTTAATTCTTAAATTGAAAAAACTGAAAAGAAACAAATGAGTTGTTGGCATGGAAAGGAATTATTCTGATAATTTAAAAACAGTCATTTGATTGTACATCCTTAGTAGGATGTAACCTATAGCTTCAAACAAACAAACAAACTTAAAATCCATGGTTCACATTTTCTTTCCTGGTGGGAAGTGCCACTATTGAAAAAATATAATAAATATATAGTTTCAAGTCATCTTTTATTTTGGGAACATTTTCTTGAATTATACTTTTCAGTGTTTTTCCTATTCTATTGTTTTCTCTCCCCTTCCCCACCCTTTATACTTATGTTGGATTTTCTTTTTTTAATCTTTTATATGTATCACTTTGTCTCTTATTTTTGAAACTCTCCTTCTGTACATCTCTTACTTTTTTTAAGGCATTATTGATTGTTTTTTATTCTGAAATAATTGTTTCTTTTATTTTTAATTCTTTCCTGAATTCTGTCACCTCTTATTTCAAATCTTCCTTTTCTCTAATCTCATAATTTCTGAGTTTTAAGTTATTCTTTCATAGCCTCTATCATTTTCTTAATTTCTTTTAGGCTATACAGACATTATCCTGCTCCACATGCTCTGTCTTCTTATAATAGTTTTAAATGGGATTCATGATTCTTTTCTGTTGCTCATTTTTTAAGTGCAGAAAGCTTTTCTGTACTTTAGGTAAGAAAAGACCAGGATAGCCTTTTCAGCCTCATAACTCCAGAGCTCCCTCTTCTGTTGTTTTCACAAAGTGATTATATATATATGGTCTCATATTTTCTAAGATCTTTCTTTTCTGATCCCTCTTTTATCTGGAATTGTTCTTGTCTGTGCTCCTATTGCCCTGTTCTACTCAATTTGGGTTCTACTTTTAGCAGTCTTTTTTCAGAAGTGTTACTTTTGAAAGTTTAAATGGCCCAGACTGCTTCAGCACTAATAAGCCTTATTTCGTAGCAGTGTTCTTGCCCTCAGCCTGAGAATCGGATCCTGCAGGTTAGGCTATGGTTCTCTGACTAGAAACTAGAGTTTCTATTGGCAGTTTGAGGGGGTTTTCCTATTTTCAGGACTTTCAGAGAAGCCCAGGTGCCTTCCCTCTGCTTCTTGCATAAATCTGATCCCATGTGGGTCTCACAGCTATCTAGCTTGTCCCTGTCTGTCATATTTTGAGGTTTAGGGGAAAACTTTGTCTCTTCATTTTGTTGCAGATTTTATCTGAGTTTTCTGTTTTGCTATGCTAGTTGCTCTGTCTTTTTTGTTTTTCTTTAAAGAATGAAGAACTGTCAGAGATTTAATTAACTTATTGATGAATGAACCAGCAGGATTCAAAGCTGGTTCAGAGGACTATGGGAAATATTGAAGTGTTCTAATCGCTGAAAAAAACAAAGGTGGAATAAGATTGTAAATTACATACAAAGCAGATTTACATCTTTACCTGTAACTCTACCTACAAAATTTATTTACATTGCTGTCAGACAACCATTTGCATTGATATCAGTTAACATCTACCCTTATACAGTTGTAAAATAACCTAATCAATAACAAATAGTGAAAGGAACAGATTCTTGGAAAATGGCAGCATAAACAAATCATCGTTCCAACCCTCCCCCACAAATACAACAAGGAAATGGTGCTCAGCTTTGAGAGACTGTAAATTGGGGAGCAGAGGAAAGCAACAGGGAACTACACACAAGCAAGAATCAACAAATCAACAATGAGACGCACATGGTAGGAAACTTGCTTCTCCCACCATCCCTGCCCCTCTCCCAGCCGGTGGGCTGCCAGTTGCTATGAACTGGGGTAGTGGCCCCAGAAAGAGCGTGCTTCCCTAACTACCACAGCCCTTGCCTGTACAAAAAGACAGGACCCCCAGCTTCTGCCCTAAAATCAACAAGGCTGACCTCCCCAGGGGTTCATTTGGAGTGTGCCAGACCTCCGCCACCCAGACACTGTCAGTTGCAAGTCTACTGCAAATTGCTACGGAAGGCCCGTGCGGTGGCATCTGCGCTCATAGTCAGTACTCTACCTTCCTCCCATGCACCCCATAGCTAAGGCCTCTGAAACTAACAGGTCAGATCTCCCAAGGAGTCGTTTCTGGTCTGTCTGCTTGCCCTTTCAGTCAATGCTGAGGACTGCTGATTAAGGCTCCTGTGTGCTAAGAAGCAGGCATCTTTAGTAGAGGCTACATTCACAACCAACAAACTCCAGAGGGGGCTCTGATAGCAACAAAGCAGATCTCCCGAGGGTCTGTTTGGAGTGTGCCAGCACCTCCCCCACCCAGACAATGTTGGCTGCAAGCCTACTGCAAATTGCTACAAAAGAGCTCTGCAGTGGAGTCTGCTCCTGTAGTAAACACTCTGCCAGCCTCCCTGCACACCCTGAAACCAACAGGGTAAACCTCCCTGGTAGTAAACTGGGATTAGTCTGCCCCCACTTCCAGTTGCCACTGAGGACTGCAGACTGAGGTTGCTGCGTGTTAGGAAGCAAGAGTCTTGAGTAGAGGCTGTACTCACAGCCAACAGTCTACCAGCGGGGCTCTGATAGCAACAAGGCAGACCTCCATGGGGATCTGAGTAGAACGTGAGACCCCCTTCCCACCTGGTAACTGTTAGTTGCCCAGCTGTTGAAGACTGCTACTGGACTAATAGGAACTTCTACAGAAGGTTCCCTACAATGGAGACAAGAGGTGGATCACCTAAGTAGAGACTGCTCCCTTAATCCCACAGGGACACTGAGGGTCTCAAACCAAAAATACCGATCTCTCAGAGGTCCTTCTAGGGAGTGCCAGTCCCTCTCCTCCTGAATTAAAACATTCCCAGATGTTAGGGATTGAATTATGTACCCCAAAAATTTGTGTCAATTTGGCTAGGCCATGATTCCCAGTACCATGTGGTTGTCCTCCATTTTGTGATCTTATGTAATTATCCTCCATTTTGTGATATGCTGTAAATCCTAGCCTCTATGCCTATGGTTATGGTCTCATTTGGGACTGAATTGACTTTTGTGTTAATGAGGCAGGATTAGGGTGAGAGGTATATTGAGTTACCGCCTTACTAGAGGGTGTGACTCAAGTCACCATCCTTACCCCAGTCACCACCCTTACCACCTTTAGTCAAGTCACATCCTTGAGTCACACCTTTTATCTTACAAGAGATAAAAAGAGAGAGAAGCAGGCAGAGATAAGGACTTCAATATCACCAAGAAGAAGAGACAGGAGCTGAGCACATCCTTTGGACCCGGGGTCCCTGCGCTGAGAATCTCTTAGAACGAGGAGACACAGAGAGAGAGCTGTAACACTGGAGATGGTACAAGATGGCAAGAATCAACAACAGAGAAATGGCAGCAGCATAACCAGGAGACTGGTGTGAGACGGCGTGGGAGCCAACCCACAGAGCGAGAGAGTGCTGAGTGCCTTCGGGCAAGAGCCTTCCTGGTGGAGTGGGGTACCTCTGGCCACTTATCTGCAGAGCTAAAGAGCTTTGTGACAGTTGGATGAGCAGGGCATAGAGGCTGAGGGGCCAAGGGTCAGGGAGAGGCCTACCTGCAGTCATGGCTGAGAAGAGGCTGTCCTGATATACACGGACCTTCCTCCAGAGGCAACAGAGAGAGAAAGCCTTCCCCATGAGCCAGCATTCTGAATTTGGACTTCTAGCCTCCTAAACTGTGAGAAAATAAATTTCCGTTTCTTAAAGCCAACCATTTGTGGTATTTCTCTTATAGCAGCACTAGATAACTAAGATACCAGACAAACAGAAGCTGAGAGAGTTCATATCCACCAGACTGGCCCCATAAGAAATACTAATGGGAGTTCTATAGATGGAAGGGAAAAGACACTAGGAAGTATTCAAAGCTATATATAAAAAGAAAGTTCACTAATGAAGGGAAATATATGGACAAGTATAAGGGCTAGTAATAAGGTACTCATGCTTGATAATTCTAAATGTTTTGTCCTTCATGTTTTTTAGTAACAAATATGTAAAAGACAAGGATAAAATTATGTTACAGGGCACATGAAATATAAAGACGTAATTAGCAATAACAACCACAAAATGGGGGAGAGGAATGGTATAGATATAGAATTTCTCGTGTGTTAATGAAGTTAAGTTGGTACCAGCTTACCCGAAAAAGACAAAAAACCAAACCCATTGCCACTGAGTTGATTCCAACTCATAGCGACCCTATAGGACAGAGTACAATTGCCCCATCAGGTTTCCAAGGATGGCTGGTGGATTCAAACTGCCGACCTTTTGGTTAACAGTTGTAGCTCTTACCCTAGAATGTTATAAATACAATCTCTTAAATGTAATATCATGGTAACCACTAAGAAAATATATTAAAAACATATACAAAAGGAAAAGGGAAGGGAACGAAAAAGGCTCATTACAATAAACTAACAAAACACATAAGCAAGCAGTACTAAAGGACAAAGACAAAGAAAGCTTAAGTTATACAAAAAAACAAATAACAAAATGGCAAAAGTAAATCACTTCTTATCAGTAATGGTGAATGTAAATGGACTAAATGCTCCAATCAAAAGGCAGAGAGTGGCAGAATGGATTAAAAAAACATGCTCCAACTGTATGTTATTTACAAGAGACACACCTTAAACCCAAGGACACAAATAGGTTGAAAGTGAAAGGATGGAAAAAATATTCCATGCAAATAACAACCAAAAGAGAGCTGGGGTGGCAATCTTAATATCAGACAAAGTAGACTTTAAAACAAAATCTGTCAGAAGAGATAAAGATTGATATTATATAGTGATGAAACGGTCAATTAATCAAGAAGAGTTAACAATCATATATGTACCCAACATCAAGGTACCTAAATATATAAAGCAAACACTGATAAAATTGAAGGGAGAAATATATAGTACTACCATAATAGTTGGAGACTTGACTACACCACTTTCAATATTGGAGACTTCAATACACCACTTTCAATATTGGACAGAACATCTAGAAAGAAGATCAACAAGGAAACAGAGGACCTGAATGACAGTATACACCTACTAGACCTAACAGACATATATGGAGCACTCCACACAAAAACAGTATAATATACATTCCACTCCAGTGCACATGGATAATTCTCCAGGACAGACTACATTTTAAGTCACAAAGCAAGTCTTGATAAATTTTAAAAGATTGATATCATACAAAGTATTTTCTCTGACCACAATGGAGTGAAGCTAGAAATCAATAACAAAAAAAAAAACCTGGAAAATACACAACCATATGGAAATTAAACGACACACTATTACACTACCAACAGGTCAAGGAAGAAATCACAAATTTCTTAGAGTCAAACAAAAATGAAAGTAGAGCATACCAAAACTTATGGGATACAGTGAAGGCAGTACTCAGAGGGAAACTTACAGCAATAATGGCCTACATAAAAAATCAAGAAAGATCTCAAATGAACAATCTAACTCGACAACTGCAGAAACTAGAAAGAAAAAAGCAAACTAAGCCTAAACCTACCAGAAGAAAGGAAATAACAAAGATCAGAGTAGAAATAAATAAAATCAAAAGAGAGAATCAACAAAACTAGAAGTTGGTTCTTTGAAAAGATCAATAAAATTAACAAACTTTTAGCTAGACTGACAAAGAAAAGATGCAAGTAACCAAAATAAAAAAAAGAGGGGACATTACAACTGACCCAATAGAAATAAAGAGAATTATGACAGAATATTATGAACAACTGTATGGCAACAAACTGGATAACCTAGATGAAATAGACAAATTCTTAGAAGCACACAACCTGTCCAAACTGACTTAAGAAGAAATAGAAAGTCTCAACAGACCCATAACAAGTGAAGAGATTGAATCAGTGATCAAAAATCTTCCAACAAAAAAAAAGTCCTGGACCAGATGGCTTCACTGGGGAATTCTGTCAAACATTTAGAGAAGAATTGACACCAACACTGTTTAAACTCTTCTAAAGACAGACAAGGAAGGAATCCTCCCTAATTCATTGTTTGAAGCAAACATAACCCTGATACCCAAATTAGACAAAGATACCACAAGAAAACTACGGGCCAATATCTGTTGTGAATATAGATGTACAAATCCTCAACAAAATACTAGCAAACAGAATCCAACAGCATATTAAGAGTAATACACCATGACCAAGTGTAATTTATTCCAGGAATGCAGAGATGGTTCAACATTAGAAAATCAGTCAACGTAGTATCATCATCAGTAGAACAAAGGAAGTGAACCACATGATCATCTCTATGGATGCAAAAAAAACATTTAATAAAATCCAATATCCTTTCTTGATGAAACCCTAAAGAAGACTGGAATAGAAGCGAAATTCCTCACTATGGTTCAGGGCATATATGAAGAGCCAACAGCCAACATACTTAATGGAGGAAGATGGAGAGCTTCCCCTTTGAAATCGGGAACAAGACAACGGTGCCCACTCTCATCACTTCTATTCAATATTATATTAGAAGTCCTAGCCAGAGCAATAAGAGAAAAAAAGAAAAACTATCTAGATTGGAAAAGAAGTAAAATTATCTCTGTTTGTGGATGAGATAGTCCTATATATAGAAAATCCTAAAGAGTGCACAAGAAAACTTCTAGAGCTAGTACAGGAATTTAGCAAAGTTGCAGGGTGTAAGGTCAACAAACAAAAATTAATTGGGTTTCTATACACCAGCAATGAGAAATCTGAAAGGGAAATTAGGGGAATCCATTTAAAATGGAATCTAAGAGACTAAAATACCTAGGAATAAATCTAACCAAGGACGTGAAGGACTTATACAATGAAAACTATAAAACACTGCTGAGAGAGGTTAAAGGAGGCTTAAATAAATAGAAAGATGTTCCATGTTCATGGATTGGAAGACTTAATATTGTTAAGATGTCAGTACTACCCAAAGCGATTTAGATTAAATGCAATCCTGATCAAATTTCCAACAGCCTTCTTTACAGAAATAGAAAAACCAGTCCTCAACTTTACATGGAATGGCAAGAGGCCCCAAATAGCTAAAACAATGTTGAAAGAGAAGAACAAAGTAGAAGAACTCACACTTCCTGATTTTAAGACATACTATACAGCTACAGTAATCAAAACATCCTGGTACTGGTATAACAATAGATACGTAGAGCAATGGAATACAATTGAGAGTCCAGAAATAAACCCACACATCTGTGTTCAACTGATTTTTGACAGGGGTGCTAAGTCCATTCAATGGAGAAAGAAGAGTCTCTTCAATAAATGGTGTTGGGAAAATTGGATTTCCACATGCAGAAAAATGAAACAGGATCCATGCCTCACACCATACACAAAAACACATTCAAAATGGATTAAGGACTTAAATGTGCAAACTAAAATCATAAAATTCTTAGAAGAATAAGCAGGGGCAATGCTGGGAGGCCTAGCTTTCAACAGTGGATTATCTAATATAATAACAAAAGCACAAGCAGCAAAAGACAAAAGAAATAAATGAGACCTCATAAAAATTAAAAACTTCTGTTCATCAAAAGACTTTACCTAAAAAGTAAAAAGATAAGCTGTGAACTGGGAGAATATCTTCGGAAACCATGTATTTGACAAGAATCTAATAACCAAAATATATATAAAACTTCAACAACTTAACAACAAAAAGACAAATAACCCAATCATAAAATGGGCAAAAGACTTGAATAGACATTTCACCAAAGAGGACATTCAAATGGCCACCAAACACCTGAAAAGATGCTCAACTTTATTAGCCATCAGAGAATGCAAGTCAAAACTACAATGAGATACCAATTTTACTCCCACTAGGATAGCTAAGATAAAAGCAAACAAACAGAAAATAACGACGTTGGCAAGGATGTGGGGAAACTGGAACCCTTATCCATTGCTGGTGGGAATGCAAAATGGTACAGCCGTTGTGGAAAACAGTGTGGCAATTCCTCAAAAAACTAAAACAGAACTACCATATGACCCAGCAATTCCATTCCTATGTGTATACCCAAAAGATTTGAAAGCAGAGACTCAAAAAGAAACTTGTACACCAGTGTTCACTGCAGCACTATTCACAATAGCCAAAAGGTGGAAACAACCTAAATGCCCATCAGCAGATGAACGGATAAACAAAATGTGGTACATACACACAATGGAATACTACTCAGCCAGTAGGAGAAATGAAGACTCGATACATGGTACAGTATGGATGGAGCTTGAAGACATTAAGCTGAGCAAATAAGCCAGTCACAAAAGGACAAATATTGTATGACCTCACTTATATAAAAAGACAGGAAAAGGCAAATGTATAGAGACCAAAGTTCATTAGTGGTTACCAAGGGTGGGATGGAGGGGGGAAACGGGGATTAACAGTGATGGAAAAATCCCATTGATTAAGAGTTGCACATCCAATTATCGTAATTGCTGTCAATAAGTTGTACGCTTGTAAAAGTCAAATTGGCAAGAGTTGTATGATAGGTATATTTACAACAACAAGCAAAAAAAAAAAAGTAGCTGCTGAGGCTGCTTATGTACAACCAGACACCTCATGGGATTTGGTTCCTTGGTTTGGAGATTTAGGGTCATGGTTTCATGGGACATCCCAGTTAATTGGCCTAATAACATGTTTATTGCTTCTGTTCTACCTCCTAGTTCATTTCATAATGCCTGGGGTCATAAAAGCTTACAAGTGGCCATCCAAGGCACAACAATTGGTCTCTATTCACCTGGAGCAACAGAAAGGAGAGTCAGGAATAGAAGGCGGATATGGAATGTGTAACTAATTGCCTCTGTGAACACCTGCCTCCTTTGCCATGAGACCAGAAGAACTGGATGGTGACCAGCTACCATTACTGAACGTTTTGATTAAAGATTCCACAGAAGAATCCTGATCAAAAAGGGGAAAATACAGAACAGAATTTCAAATTCTCATGGATTCTAGATTTTCTGGAGCCATGGGGGATGGATGACCCCTGAAGCTATTGCCCTGAAATAATTTTTAAACCTTAAACCAAAAACATCCCCTGAAGTCATCTTAAAACCGAACAGTAGTTTAGCTTAACTAGTAAAAAAAGGTCTGCCTTGAGCATTGTGCTCTTTTAAGAACTATCTATATGGGATCAAATTGACAACAGCAACTCAAAAGATAGGAACTTATGGGGCAGTGAGTTTGTGTTAATGAGGGAGGAACAACTTGGAAAAGGAAGGTGAGAATATTTGCACAACTCATTGTAATCAATGTCACTAAATCGTACGTGTAGAAACTGTTGAACTGGTGTATGTTTTGCTGTGTATATTCTCAGCAACAACAGCAAAATAAATAAAATTTAGAAAAAAAATAGTGAATCAAACAAAAAGTACATAGCCCAAGAAAGAGAAATAATCCATTGAAAGGGCATTCAGTCATCCTTTTTGCCTGTTTTCAAAGTTGGGATTTTTTTTTAACAGTTCCCTCTTGTTATCATCTCCAGTCAGTTGCTTAACTCTATATGGCTCTATTTTTGCTAACTATACTATAAAGAGGCTATCTATGTTAATACTTTTTGCTGAACCTGTTTTTGATCAAAAATAATTGGGAAGGATTATTTATGATATACCAAGGTTCTTAGCTTGTCATACCATTCTGTTTATAGTGTTTCTAATAGTATTTAATAGACTTTGTAACTAGTACTTAATTGATCTGAATTGTCTTTTCCCAGGCCAAATTCCTAGTGAAGCTTATAGACACTCAAATTTTTAATCCAAATTATTTTTAAAAACTCATATTCACATATAACTCCATCACTAGTTTTTTTTTGTATTCATCTTGTTCAAATGTAACAGCATTTTGCTTTTGTTTTTGTTTTTAACTCGCTACTTGATATTTTGGAACTCTGGTTTCTTAAAAGTTCCATTTTGTTAATATTTCAATTAATGTTTCTTTTTTTAGTAAGATTTGAAATTATATTTTTAACCTATTTTTAGTGAGAAATATAGGAGATATTTGTAATCTTTAATGCTAGTTTTGAAATGGAACATCATTTTCTTATTTTAGAATAAGTCCTTAAAATATTTCTTATGATCTGTGAATCTTTTTCATACATTTGTATGAATTTTAAATATATGTTTACTTTAGTAATATATGATAGCTACACAAGGGCTAAAGATGCACATTTTATTGTCATCTATAGTTTTCTATAGATTAAAAGATTGTTTATGTAGTCATTTTTATAAGGTCCTTACAAATATAATTGGAAAGTTGAAAGAACAGGTTGACTATTACATTTCGCAATATTTCATGTAGAGGGCAGCAGAGAACTTAGATTTTGTTTTACCTTTGTCCATAATATGGCTTTCCTAAGCCTAATTTCCAATTGCTTGTTATTGTTCCAGACAAAAGTAAAAAAAGTATCTAGACAAAAAATAATGATTATTCTTAAGCTCTAGTTTCTAAATTCCAGACAAACCTTTTTCACATTAAAATAAAAAAAGGGAAGTAGCCTAACAGTTCTTTTTCTATTGGGAAGGGAATCAATGTTAACTTTCTCTTTATCTTGTTTATATTTTAGGAAACAATGCCTTAAAAATCTCCATTCACACAAAGGAATAGAAGCTATAACTAAACCTGGTCTTTGGAATCTAGTTTTTTAGGTTTTTGGGTTTTTTTAATTATAAACTTGATGTCTTTTACAAAACTGCATTATTGTTTTCAGATAACCCAATTAAGTTTTTAAGCTTATAAATTCTAGATCTTCTACACAAAGAAAAGACACTCAACCAATCTGTGCCTCAGTTATGCCAGTTGACAAAGTCATATAAATAAACAGTTGCTATTAAAAACATAGGAGTCCCTGGGTGGTGCAAACCATTAAGCACTCAGCTACTAACTGAAAGATTGTCGGCTCAAATCCAACCAGAGGTGCCTCAGAAGAAAGGCCTGATGATCTACTTCCAAAAGATCACAGACATTGAAAATGCTATGGAGCACAGTTCTACTCTGAAACACAAAGGGTCTCCATGAGTTGGAATTGACTTAACAACAGTTGGTATTAAAATATGATAATTAAAGCACTACCATCAGTTGAAATGAGATTTCTTCTAAAGCTTCATTGTACAACTTTAACTGTTTCATTATTATCTTTTTATTTAATCTCTTAACCTTCCTTATGATGTCCTAGAAGAAATTGGCAATTATTTAGTGAATGCTAGCCTGGGACTCAGGGGACTTAGGTTTTAAACCTAACTGCTACTGATTCACTGAATGATAGCTAACACTTAACTGAGCATTTAGTATGTACCAAAACATGTGCTAAAGGTTTTACATTTATTATCTTAGGTGGAAAGTATGTTGTAATAGGAGTTGAGCAGGCCAGATTAGAATCTCTTTTCAGCCATGGATTAACCAAGCAAGTTTGGACAAGTTTCTTAAACTATCTGGGCTCTTGTTTCCTCCATCCATAAAATGGAGATATTGATATATACTTCATAAATAAGGTAGCATAAAGCTCCTAGCACAGAAGAGAAACTCAAATATCCCTTCCATTTTTTACCATCATCCTTCAGCTTCCTCCTAAGAAAACTGGGGGGGAAAAAACCATTGCTGTCGAGTCAACTCCAACTCATAGCGACCCTATAGGTCAGAGTAGAACTGTACCATAGAGTTTCCAAGGAGTGTCTATTGAATTCGAACTGCTGACCTTTTGGTTAGCAGCTGTAGCACTTAACCACTACACCACCAGGGTTTCCAAGAAAACTGAGGAGGATGGATTAATGATCTGAAAGAACCTTTTCAGTCTTCTGATACTGAACATTGACTCAAGATTCTCTCAGGCTCATCCCTTAGAATACTAATTGAACATCCACATGTTCATTGTTCCTTTTTTAGACACTATCTACAGTTGTCTAAATTATATTTAGACCACAAAACTGAATATTCAAAATGAAACTAAGATTTTAGCGTTGATGGGTTAGGATTTTTTTGACCATGACTATCATCTTTAGAACCTATTAGGCTCATGTAGATGTCTATTTTTAAATAAAACAACTTCTACCTTTACCTCCTGGGTCCTCAGCTAAAGGAGAGAAATGAAAGCTATCCCATTCCCACATTATCTTGACTTACTTCTATGATAACTAAATGGAGGAACAATAGTTTTGAGAAAGACACTGGGTAAGAGACCCATATGACCTCCACAACAGCTTCTTCCCTAACTCTCACTGCACATAGTCCTTTATTCCTTTATGAAACTAAGTGACCATAAGCAGTGGCCTTACTTGCACCATTTTTTAAATGATTAAACTAACTGAACCAAACTACTGGGTTCCATCCCAGGCTCTGAGAACTTAGGTGGATTAGTTTTCTTACCTATAAAATTAGGGAACTTGATGCCATGATTTACAAGGTGCTTCTACTTCAGTGCTATATAGAAATATCTTCTACAGTCAGCCACTCTCACACATATTGCCCAGTTGTGGCCAGGTAATAGAGGATAGCTGATGAAATATAATCAATATCCATTACTTTAAAAAAAAAAAGAAAAAACAATGAAAACCTCAAAGCAGACTGATGAATTACCATCACCTTGTATGCAGAGCACATCGGTGGCTACAGAAGAGCAGCGCTGGTCCTTCCTGCCCTATTCATTCTTCAACCCCTGCAATTTACTTTGTTGATTCCACTGAACTTGCACACTTAAGATCACTGTGAAACTTGCAATCCCTAAATTCATGAATCTTTTCTTACCTCCCTTAACCTCTTTTCAATAATTAACATCTTTTCTTCCCATGGCTTCTTGTTTTGTTTCTTTCCTTGTGATTGTTAATTCTTTTCTCTTGGCATTTGTCTTAGTTATCTAGGCTGCTATAACAGAAAAACCACAAGTGGATGGCTTTAGCAAACAGAAATTTATTCACTCACAGTTTAGGGGGCTAGAAGTCTGAATCCAGGGCACCAGCTCTAGGGGAGGGCTTTCTCTCTCGGCTTTGGGAGAAGGTCCTTGCCTCCTTATCATCTGTAGGCCCAGCATTCCTTGGAGATCTCTATGTATCTTGGCATCAATCTTCCACTGGGTATATGTGGATCAGGGCTGCGACCTGAGTCAGGGTGTTGCATCCCACCCTAATCCTCATTAACATGACCTAATCGTGGACTGAGGAATACCGTTGCTGATGTCAGATAGATCTTGGCTGAAAGCAGAGAATACCAGAAAGATGTTTACCTGTGTTTTATTGACTATGCAAAGGCATTCAACTGTGTGGATCATGACATTATGGATAACATTGCGAAGAATGGGAATTCCAGGTGACTTAATTGTGCTCATGAGGAACCTGTACATACATAGACCAAGAGGCAGTTGTTTGAACAGAACAAGAGGATACTACATGGTTTAAAGTCAAGAAGGATGTGTGTCAGGGTTGTATACTTTCACCATACTTATTCAGTCTGTATGCTGAGCAAATAATCCATGAAGCTGGACTATATGAAGAAGAATGTGGCATCAGGATTGGAGGAAAACTCATTAACAGCCTGCAACATGCAGGTGACACAAACTTGCTTGCTAAAAGCAAAGAGGACTTATAGCACTTACTGATGAAGATCAAAGACCACAGCCTTCAGTATGGACTGCACCTAAAGAAAACAAAAATCTTCACAACTTGACCAATAAAGCAAGATCCTGATAAACGGAAAATATGATAGTTGTCAAGGATTTCATTCTTCTTGGTTCCACAATCAGCACCCATGGAAGTAGCAGTCAAGAAATCAAATGACGTATTGCGTTGGGCAAATCTGCTGCAAAAGACCTCTTTAAAGTGTTAAAAAGCAATGGGCAAAGGAAATGAACAGACACTTCACCAAAGAAGACATTCGAATGGCCAACAGACACATGAGGAAATGCTCGCGATCACTAGCCATTAGAGAAATGCAAATTAAAACAACAATGAGATACCATCTCACCCCGGCATTACT
>NW_004444003.1:13965389-13971026 GCF_000243295.1 Trichechus manatus latirostris | reverse complement strand
ACAATAAAATATTTAAAAAAAAAAAAAAAAAAATAGTGTTAAAAAGCAAACATGTCACTTTGAGGACTATGGTGCGCCTGACCCAAACCCATGGTATTTTCATTCACCTCATATACATGCAAAAGTTGGACAATGAATAAGGAAGACCAAAGAAGAATTGATCCCTTTGAATTATGCTGTTGGGGAAGAATACTGAATATACCATGGACTGCCAGAAGAATGAACAAATCCGCCTTGGAAGAAGTACAGCTGGAATCTTCCTTAGAAGCAAGATGGCAAGACTTCATCTCACATACTTTGAACATGTTATCAGGAGGGACCAGTCCCTGGAGAAGGACATATGCTTGGTAAAGTAGAGGGTCAGCGCAAAAGAGGAAGATTCTCAATGACATGGATTGATCCAGTGGCTGCAATAATGGGCTCAAGCATAACAACCATTTTGAGGATGGTATAGGAGAGGCAGTGTTTCATTATAATGTAAATAGGGTCGCTGTGAGTTGGAAGCAACTTGACAGCACCTAGCAACAATACTGCTTCATTAACATAACGGACAACTCACTCTCAAATGGACCATAACCACAAGCGTAGAGGCTAGGATTTACAACACATCACAAAATGGATGATAATGAGATCACAAAATGGAGGACAGTCACACAGTACTGGGAATCATAGCCTAGCCAAGTTGACATATTTTGGAGGGACACAATTCAATCCATGCCCTGCTCTTTTTGTCCAGATTTTCTCTCCCAGGCATCTCATTCACTCCCAAGGCTTCAACTATGTGACTGACTCCTCAGTCTAAATCTACTTCTCTTCCAAGTCCCTTTCCAACATTTCCAACTTCTAGGTGAGGATTTTCATTTGTATGTTCTTCCATCACTTCAGGCCCAAGTATATCTAAAATGAAACAGAATTTTCTTTCAAAACTTGTTCTTCCTTATTTATTTTCATTAAGAGTTGCCCCTCCCATCTTAAAATCTTCAGCTTCTTTGACTTCTTGTATATATTGTCTCTTGCATGTATCCTTTTCGTTTCCCAATGCCCCTACCTTAGGCAAAGTTCTTGATAATTGATTATGATTTTTGCATTGTTGCCAATCATCTTTCAGACCACCTCAAACACTAGTCACATGTCTCTTCTTACAGCATGACTTTCATTATCTCTCTCACCTGCTCAGTAAAACCTGCTCCTTTTTAACCACAGCCCATAACTTCACAGTTTGAGTTTACTCCCTCAGTCTCAGTCTACTTAGAAAAAGTCTTGCACTTTTCCCTTGCTCAAACGCAGTCTTGGATGAGTTATCTCTTCATGTGGCCTGTCTTTTCGCAATGGTATTAGTACTTTAGGATCAGATATGAACACAGTATCTAGAATAGTGCCTTTTTCGTAGTGGATTTCTCTAATCCTAATCCTAAGAACAGAAGTAAAACCATTTTTGCAATTACTGGCATCATATCATTCATAGTAATACACAGTTAAGTTAAAATCTTACCTTTCAAAATAGAATGCAGTACTTTGAGTTAAGGAAGAAAATCTGCTTCATAGCAGACCTACCAAAGCAACAGATACCGTGTTGTTCTGTAGAGGAAAGGATTCAGACTAGAAATTTGGAGACTGTCGCTAGTATGTGAACTTTGGGCAGGTAACTTCTCTCTGAGCCTCATTTCTTCCTGTGTAAAATGCGAGATATTTTAAGTAAATCTTTTGATTCCTATTAGGAATTTATGAAAATTGTATCAAGATTAGTTAATTCAGAATAAAAACCTCTGTTATATATTTTTAGAACAAAAATCGCCTTTTATGTATTTTTCATAACATCTAGTATACAGATATCAAATTTTAAAAAACATACAGAAAAAATACGTGCCTTTAAGTCTAAGAAACAGTGAACTTTATCCTCCAAAGTAACCCAGTTATGCTTTGCCCATAACTATGGGAGATTCACTTCAGGAATAGAGTGAACTGAAGCATATTTACCCTGCTGGTCTTCAGAAAAAATAGTGGGAACCGTTTTATAAGGACAGGCAATTTTACAGTTTTGACTATGTTTGCAACTTATGTAAAATAAAAGCAAGTTCCCTGGGTAATTAGGTTTTTCTTTAGGCTATACAGTTATTTAACTCTGAATTCCTACTTTCTTACTTGAAGCTGTCAAGTTGTGCATAATTCCTTCCTAGATAAAAGCGTTTTATAGAAAAAGTATCTGTCTGTGACTAAAACTAGATTAGATAACCTAAACAAACAATTAGTTCTCCTTTGGGAATGCTTTCTAAATCAGGAAGAAAATTTTCTGCCTTTCATTAACCCAGCTTCCTTTTCCCTTCTCCGCTTAGGATAGAAATTCCAAACCTGTTGACAAAGAGCTTTCTCTTCCACAGCGAAAACTGAGAAGCCTAGGTGTGCCACAGCTGTCAGTTAAGTCGCGTCACGTGATCCCCTGGGTGCACGCCCACTAAAGCATAGTTCGCTGTTTTGGCCCCGCCTACAGAGCCTTGAGTTCTGTGTGCTGTTACCCCAGCTCACAGAAGCTGTTACACCACAAGAAAGAGACATGGGCAAATGGCTGCCAAAGGTGGCTGAGCACGCAGAAGAAAAGCCTGTGTGACTCTGTAGTGATCCGAGTCAGTAGGGCTGACGCAGATGTGGATCACTTGTAAAGATTTTAAGGAATACTTGGTAAAGCATGGTGGCGCATGATGAGATTGGAGGTCTCCTACCTATTAAAAGGACTATTCGAGTCCTAGATGTTAATAATCAGTCCTTCAGAGAACAAGAGGTAAGACTTTAAAAATTAGGTAAGGAATGTTTTCTAACTCTATGAAACTTCTAAGATTTTTAACAATTTATTAACAGTATAATTTTAAACTTTTGATCTAGCAATTTAAGTATGATCACTGAGTGTTAATATGTATGACTTTGATTATATCCAAGTTTGGAATGTGTTCAGGAACTAAGGTATATATTTAAATACCTAGGTTTATGCATAGTATAGCTTGAGTGTACGCAAACTTCTATGCAAAAGGAAAAAGATTTTAAGTGGATAAGCTACTCAGTTTGGTTAAATTGGTCACTTTTCTGATGCTTAGTATAGTTTTGTTTTTTGTATTTTGTTTTTAATTGTATTTACATAGTCTTAGGAACTGCTTTATGGAGTAAGAAGAAAAATAAGAATCCCTTCCTTGTAAGTTAATGCTAGTGAACAGATTGCAACTAAAGTCCTTTCTGACCTGGTGTGCGTTTTTACTTTTTCTTTCCACATCTAATAAGTTCATTGTGCCCTTTTTTTCTTCAGAAAGAGATATGTTAAAATATTTAAGCCAATGATCATTATTTAAATACTTCCACCCTTCTTGCTTTGTCTGAAGTCATTGTGTTTAAAAATCTTGATGAATATTTATCAAAGTAAGTCAAATGCTTTTTATGCAATTTTATGTCATCTTTACAGTTAATACTATATGGTATTGTATTAATTTATATTATATAGTGCAATATATATTATATGGTATATACTATATTATCACTTATGTTCAAATAATCTTCCTGTATTCAATCATCTATATACCTATCTTGATAGTGTTCATGGTTTCACGGGTATATACCTACTTCAAACTTATCTAATCATACATTTTAAATATGTGCAGTTTGTTGTATTAGTTAGTGATACCTCAGTAAAGGTGTTTATCATACATGTACAACATATGCTTTTTGGTAGTTAAAATAGCTGCCATATTTAGGAGGTAAGCTTTTATTTGGTGTGGTTTAGCTTTGGTTTTTTGTTTTGTTTTTGCTTATGTTTCAGTTTTCTTGACGTGCTTATGTTAAGCAAATCACATACTTGGTCATCAGTGTAAATACTGAACCTGATAATCTTCTTTTGGACCATCAAGAGCCAGTGTTTTTTGTTTAGTATTAGACATGGGCCATGTTTCTGTCACACTGGTATTTGAAAGATTAAAAGCATAAGGAATGTTGTCAGGTTTTTAGGACTAGTAACATAACCTTAAAATGGCTTAATTTGAGCATTTCTATTACTCTTCCTACTAAGTAGGAAGGGAAGAAATGCTATCATAATTCATTTTTATATTTTTAGAAATAGCTTTTTATTTTCATTCTTCTTATTTTAAAGTTCTTGCCAGGTAGTGGAAACCCTGGTGGTGTAGTGGTTAAGAGCTACGGCTGCTAACCAAAAGTATGGCTGTTCAAATCCACTAGGTGCTCCTTTGAAACTCTATGGGGCAGGTCTACTCTGTCCTGTAGGGTCACTAGGAGTCGGAATTGACTGGACAGCAACGGGTTTTTTGTTTTTTGGGTTTTTTTGGCCAGGTAATAGAGAAGATTATTTATTTGGTAATCTAAAACAAATAAACCCAGACACATACTGTCTTTTTTAAATGTCTTGATTTAATTGACTATAGATAACCTCCTAAAATATGTCCTTTTAAATGACATCATTATTAGAAGAAAAACCTTTTTACAAAAAGCTGAATTCATGACAAGGTTTCTCCATGTTGTTGCATTGTCGTGAAAGGAGAATTCCAACAAAAGATTTTACATTGATCTTAACAATTCACTGTTTATAGATATCCAAAAAATATTTTAAAGTATAAAATCTCCAACTGCAATTGGACTGTGTAATTAATTAATTAATTACCCAGTCTGAAGGCAGATTTCCTATAATTATGTGTGCGATTACCTAGCTAAACTAGATAGTCCGATTAAAAATTAACCTAAATAAACAACATGAATTTATGTTAAGGGTGTTGGGTTCATGTTTCCCTTCCAAGTGAACTTTAGCCCTGGTGAAAGGTTACCTACAGTGGAAGGTTTCTTGAGCATGTTGGAATTCTTTATTTCCAAAAATGTTCTAATTGTCTTTTAAGGAGAGGGTATAGTTTGAATATCCATAGCACTGTTTCCAGTACTCCAAAATAAATAAAAACATTGTATAAGCTTTACTTTTGGTGGTGGTAGGATGGATAATCCCTGCTCTTTTATCACCTCGAAGTATGTTCCTGTGTAGTGTGTGTGTGTATGTGTGTTTCCAGTTCTCTAAAATCAGTGCCTTAGAAATGTTTTGTGACAATGCAAATGTTTAGATTCTTAATAACTAAAACAAGATAGTTAAAATAGTTCCACTGGACCTCTGAAGAAAAACTGTTTTTGGTTGTAGTTCAAAAGGCACAAATTTTATCCCAACCTTATAGGCAACCCATGAATGCCTAATCCATATCACTTTTCCACAGACGTTTTCTGTATGATATTTTTTTTCAAATAGTATATGTACCCTGAAATTAGTAGTATAGTATGCCGTGATCCATATTCAGTATTATGCCTTTACATTTCCATCACACTTTTCAAGTCATTTATTTTATTCATTAAAAATATTTATACTTTTAACGAGGTACAGGAGTCCAGTGACAAGGGCCAGAAAGCAGAAGGGAACAAGGAAGCTGGGGATAGGGAACCCAAGGTTGAGTAAGGATATTGTTGATGTGTTGTGAGATTGTTAACCATTGTCACAGGGCAACATTTGTAGTAACTGTTAAATGTGAAACTATTTTATTCTGTAAGCCTTCATCTTAAGTGAGAATAACAGCACAATTGGAAGAGCGTAGTCAATGTCACTGAACTGTGCAT
>NW_004444003.1:13876542-13965281 GCF_000243295.1 Trichechus manatus latirostris | reverse complement strand
ATTGTTTCTGCCAAATAATTTTCACACGTGCCGTTTTAGTAAAGCAGGAAAGTTGCTATTGGATCACCAAAAGCATGTGGGAAAAGTGGAAAGTCTTCTCCTTCCCTCCACCCATATTTCCTGATTTAATACCACGCTTTCTTACCAAGCAAGACACTTTGAATTAAAAAAAAAAATTAAGAGTAACATATCCTCTCTGGAGAAATGAGATATGGGTAGGTTTTTAAAAGACTGTGGAAATATTTAACCATCAAACATCAAATACTGCTTAGCATAATATCCTGCCATCCTAAAAGAAACAACATACACAGAATCCATATTAGTTTCAGAAACATGCTTTAAATATATTTACATTTAATTATCTAAATCCAAATTCTGTAGATTTAATTTTAAGTATCACATAATTTTGAGTGACCAAGAAATCTGTAGTTGTACAGTAACTGATCCTATAAAGATAAGATTTTTTTTATTATTAATTTGATTTTGTATAATAGATAATTTTTAAAAAATCCTTTCCTCCCAGCTAAACTAATTTTTCCTATCAAATTCACTGGGAGAGGCATCTCTCCAAAGACTTTTAAATTGAAACTGAATATTTTGTGATTTACTGAGAAGTCAAATATGTTATGTTTTAAACAAGGAAGAAGAGTTAACCTCTGTTTCCAAAAGAGGAACAGAACTTTCTGACAACTGCTTTGTTTCTAGTTAATGCTGGCATATCTTACTTTGTGAGGTAATTATATCTCCATTCAAACAGAAGACTCTTTGTACTGTCTTTACTAAATAGAAAGGAATGCCTTATGCTAGCCCTCCTGCACATGCATGTGTCACTTCTGTCTTGTACAGATGTATATTGTAAAGGCATTCACACATGTCCTTGGTCACCATATGTGTCAGTTTACTACATATTTTGAAGGTTTCTTTTTCAGTTCATTTGATATTTGCACATTAATGGCTTTATATTCAAGGTTTTACTTTGGCGTTAATTTTTTTTGGGTGGGTGGGGGCTGTCTAAAACTCTGCTTCATAAGGCCTTTAGAGTTCTGAGTTCACTTTGATTATCTAGAAAGTTTCCTTACTTTAGTAGTTCATATTCCTTTCTAATATATATGTATATATTTAGGAGCTTTAATAAATCTAAGCTTTGCTACTTTCGATATTTGAATCATTTGTTAAATTTCTTTCTTTCCAAAGACTTTTAACTCTTTCTACCACTTTATTCTTAAGTTATTCTAAGTAATTATTCGTACTCAATTTCCTCATCCTTCATTTAATGTCTGATATGAAACATTTGATTATCTTTTGTTTGTTTTAAAAAGTCAACATTTTATGACTAACCATATCAAAGAATTTTTAGAAAAAACATTTTCTTCTATTATTTTTAAATGGTAATTTTTATAGAATTAAAATATATATCCTTCAGAATTCTCATCAGAATTATTTTATCAAGTATGCCACAATTGTCAAGGGCACCAAATACAAACAAATAATACTATAGACATTATAAAGGACAAGCCTGTTTTATGATCTGGCATTCATAAGTTTTGAGATCCTTGAATAAGTGATGTTTTCTATACTATCATTTTTAAAGCAGTACATGTAGACTAATAACTTCGTTCTAAATTTCTATATCTTTTTTCCTTTCAAGTTAATAAATACACGAGAGAGGATCGAGTTATTTATAAATTTCAGTGTTTAAGTACTAAGAGGAAATATCCCTGAGAAAGAATGTGTAATAACTAAAACTTACTATGTGCCAAGTACTGTTTGAGCCCTTTAAACATATCTCATTTAATCTTTCACAACAGCTTTATAACAGAAGTTCAGTGATTAACCCCCCATTATACAGATGAGAAAACTGAGGCCCAAGGTACTGCCTAGCAAGTGCTACAACCAGAATTTGAGTCCAGGCAGTCTGATTCCAGAACCTGAGTGTCCTCTTAACCTCTGTATTCTGCTTTTGCTTGAACACCTCCCATGACAGGGACCTCACTGCCTGCAGAATCGACCCATTTGAATGTCAGACATCTTTATTTTAAAGTCATTCTCTAACTGAAGTGTTTGAGAATGAAATGATATGGTGTCTGGGGTTTGCTTTAAAATATTCCAGTAGAGGCAGAGATGAAACAAATTGTTATACTGAAAGCTGTTGAAACTGAATAATAGGGACATGGGATTTATTATGTTATTCTCTACTTTTGTGTGTTTGAAATTTTTTATAATAAAAAGGTTTTTTTTTTAAATTCTCTATATTAAACTAAAATGTTTCACAGGATTTTAGAATCAGATTTCTTTGTTTTAACTTTAGCTTTCCTCCTGTCTAATGATAATATTTGTTACATTCTCAAAGTGATAGTCAAATATTTGACCGATCTTTCTTATACCACTTATTTTTTAACAAATCATTGCTACTCAGAAGTGTTCTTACTATTTTAACAATGAAGAGCAACGTTCATTTTCAGAGTTCCGTGTTTCTGTATTTTATAATGTGCAAATATTGTTTTCTGAGAGGGCTTAACTTTGTCCAAACTTGTTTTAAATTGTTGAGCCTAAACACGCATTTAGTATGACCTGTTTCTGTTTTTACAGGAGCCAAGCAATAAAAGAGTCCGACCTCTAGCTCGGGTCACATCATTGGCAAATTTAATCTCTCCTGTAAGAAATGGAGCAGTCAGACGCTTTGGTCAAACAATACAGGTAAGAAAAGGTTGGGAGAGTAATGTGATAAGGGGATTTTTTAATAAAAGCCTAAACTTTGTATTTTTAATTGAGCTGTACAAACAGATTTGCATTATTATTCTTAAACATAAGTTTTCTTGATGGAATATGCTGGTAAGGTATATTATTACCAAAACAATATTTATGTAACTTGCACCTTATATCAGAGGATAGACTTGGATAATTTTTATTCCCCAAAAGTAATTTTGACTAGTAAGTATTTTAGAATGATAGATTGGAACTTGGATAAATTGTTTTTTAATGCATAGAGAAATTCTCAGAACTTTCTTTGTAATTTGACTCTCTTTGCTCTAAAAAAAAGAAAAAATGAAAAATTACTGTATCCTCCAAATCTTATTTTCTCTTTTTTTTTTAAGTCATTTACTCTTCGTAGTGACAACAGATCCCCGGCTTCTGCCCATAAATCATATAGCAGATCAGCAGTCCCAGCGCCTACCAAAAGAAGAAACAGTGTTCTGTGGTCAGAAATGTTAGACATCAGTACGAAGGAGTCTTTAACTACCAAAGAAATCAAACGTCAGGAGGTATGCAAGCATTCAATATCAAGACCGTGTTTATTGGTTTACGCTAAATAAAAAAGTTCCTGTTTTTTAAACACGTTTTGGTAGAAGAGCAGCAAACTAATAGCTATGTTAAAATTAGCTTGCATTTTTATATTTGAGCATAACACATGCTGAGCAACGCTTTGTGATTGGTAGTCATCAGATTAAACAATCTAATTGGGGTAAAATTATAAATCATCTAGCAACCTCTTATTTGAAATCCCGTACTGAATTATAGTTGTCAGACTGAGTCACTTAAAAAACGCAATGTTCACAACATCAGTTAAATAATGTAAATACCAACTGTATGTAATTTCCTTTTGTAAAGGAAGGAATGACTTATGATGTTTGCTGGATTTTTCTTTTTTTTTTTTTTTTTTTTTAGGCAATATATGAAATGTCCCGAGGTGAACAGGATTTAATTGAGGATCTGAACCTTGCAAGAAAGGTCAGTGAATAACTTTTGCTTATCATAGGCTCTGTTGTTGTTAGTTGCCATTGAGTTGATTCCAACTCATGATGACCCCATGTGTACAGAGTAGAACTGCTCCATAGGGTTTTCAGAAGCAGATCGCCAGGCCTGAGGCATCTCTGGGTGGGTTATCGTATGCTCTAATTTTTTTTTAATTACATTTCACAAATTCTGAAGGGTTGTTTTTTGTTTTTTTGCTTTTTTTTTTAAGAAGTAGAAGATATCTACTGGTGAATCCTTTTTTTTTTTTAAGATGAAGTTTAGGTTTCTTCTAATATGAGTGTTAGTAAGAGTCTGTCTGGGGCTTAACACATTCTTTCTTTTATGGTGACAAATTCCATGCTACCTTTTATATAGTTAGTCATGTTTGCATCAAAGTATAGATCTGTCATCATGTTTTATTTACTTGATCTTTTTGTATGACACATTTTTCCCTCTCTGATAGGCCTACCATGATCCCATGCTAAAGTTATCTATTATGTCAGAAGAGGAACTCACACATATATTTGGTGATTTGGATGCTTATATACCTCTGCATGAAGGTTAGATATGCTATTTAATTTTCATTAGTATCTAGTTGCAGTAACATAAGTAATTTGAAATCTAAACTTCTAATTTAATGCTGAACTGTTTTTTTAAATAAACCCATTATTTGGTATTTCTGCTTTTTTACACTTCAGATTTGCTGGCGAGAATAGGAGACGCAACCAAGCCTGATGGAACAGTGGAACAGATTGGTCATATTCTTGTGAACTGGGTATGTAGCAAGTTGTTTACTCCAGGTAGTTTTTTGCAGATATATATCATACTTGCAATTTGTGATGTGTATCAGAACAATTTGATCCATTAACTGGATTCTACAAACACACAAGTCATTAAAACTAAACATAGGTATAAGAGTTATAGTTTGTTTTAAAAGAAAAAAACTTAGTTTGTGAGTAGTACAGGTTTGTTTTACACATATATTTCTTCCTGGACAGAATGCCCACATTATATGCCATTAATTATCTGTTTCATTCTTTCAGTTGACATTTGCTAGGCATTGTTCTAAGAGCTAAGGATTTAGTGGTGGAAGATAGTCTCTGTCCTTAGTATTTATAATTTAGTGAGAGAGAAGGTCAGGTAAATAAATAGCCTCGAGGTTAACGAAAAATATGAGAGAGGAACACTCAGGTGTCCTGGGAATTAAGAAGATTAGCATCTAACTGAACTGAGATGGGGGAAGTAGAAGTCATGAGTCTTTGGTTGGATTTAGCCAAATAAGTAGATTGGAAAAAGGTGTTCTTTTGTTGGCCCAGAATATTCGCCTACTCCCATTATCATCACATGCATGAAAATTTTCAGTGCTTTCTTTAAAACTCTCAATATTAGTTATGAGTTTTATGCTTCACATTCACAGGCTTATTAATGGACCAGATCATAACAGGAACTTTTCATAATTTGTTTCCTTTTATTACCCTTCAGTTGCCAGGCTTGAATGCCTACAAAGTCTACTGTAGTAACCAGCTTGCAGCCAAAGCTCTTCTTGACCAAAAGAAGCAAGATCCAAGAGTCCAAGACTTCCTTCAGCGGTGTCTTGAGTCTCCTTTCAGCCGAAAACTAGATCTTTGGAGCTTCTTAGATATTCCTCGAAGCCGCCTAGTCAAATACCCTTTACTGATAAAAGAAATTCTTAGACACACTCCAAAAGACCACCCTGATGTTCAGCTTCTAGAGGAAGCAGTAAGTAGTCCAGTGAATGATTCTTACGGTTTTTCAAGTTTGTGTATTAGATTACTTTAGAAAAGTATAAAATGGTATTCTCAAATCTTACATACATTGAATTAGCATGATGCAGGTTTTTTGGTGGTTGCTCTAAGTACCCACTACACTAGCGCACTAAGCGATAAAGAGATGTACTTATTTTGTATTTAACACATTTTATATTTTTATTTTAATCAAGAGATTAGGTTTTAATCTGGTCTTTTTTCACTAGCTAGCTGTGTGACCTTGGGCAAATCATGCAATTTTGTTGGAGTTGTTTTTTCATCTGAATAGTGAAGGGACTGACTGAATTAACTGAGTTCTAGAGTTCCTTCAAGCTGTAAAATACTGTAATTTTAATGTAAGTTTTTGCCTCTGTAGACAAGCAGTATGAGTTAACATATTGAAGTTGCTCCATCGATTTTTTAACAATTTTTAGCTACTGATAATACAAGAAGTTCTCTCTGATATCAACTTGAAGAAAGGTGAATCAGAATGCCAGTATTACATTGACAAACTGGAGTATCTGGATGAAAAGCAGAGGGATCCTAGAATTGAAGCAAGTAAAGTATTGCTTTGCCATGGGGAACTGAAGAATAAAAATGGACATGTAAGTATATTGAATACTAATGTGAAGTAAGCTATTACTTTCTTTTTCCCATGCTATTTAATTTCTTCCACATAAATTCTGAAGCAGGTTTGTAAAATAAATTAATCACATAGTAAAAGAAGGTTACGATTTCTTTATTTTGTTATAAGCTTTGATAAAGCAAACATTTGGTTTCTGTAGTTACAGAATAAATAAGATGATTTAAATGTCTCAGTGGAGAGTCAGTAATACTTTATTTTTTAGCTTTGAAGTATAAATCAACTTCTTTGGCTAGGGATCCCTTTCTAAATAAATTATTAGTTCCATAATGCTTAATAAAAAAGAATATCCTTCAAAATTTTGTTTTGAAGAATTTACCTTCCTAGCAATGGAAGTAGTTTTTAACACTACTAAACAAATTTCTAAAGCAGATTGAGTGAAAGCAAACTGATTTTGAAATATCTTAATTACAAAAGTACCTGCTAGAACTAAAGTATAATCATGGAATGGTATTTTTGTTCATTATGAGCTTTTCAAAAGCCTGATTTATACGGCTTGGGTTTATTTGAGAGAAGTTGAAATGTGACATCTCTGATTTCCATCATGAGGTCTAATTGTTCTAAGAAGGCTTAAATTTGTGTGGGACAAAATAGAGCCATTAACATTTTTACCAATTTGCGTTTTTTAATCCCTACTTCGTTAGAAAACTGTGGCATACAATACTGGTGTTTCAAGTCATGTTACTACTGATAGTCAGGTCTTTGTGGTGTATAGTGTTTGTTTACTTAGCTGTTGTTTAGTGTTACACACCAGTTTAAAGAAAAAAGGTTTGTAGAGTCTGAGATTAGAAAAACTTTCCAAATGGAACATGCATAGCCTTGAAATCACCATCTGTATGAGGTTATTTATAAGAGAGATCTTAGTAAATAAATTGGATGAAATTAATCATAATGTCAAGTTATTTTAACAAAATATATCTCAGTCACTTAAAATCACAAAGTTCCATATTAGAAAGCTTTTGTTTCTCATTTTTCCAGAAACTTTACATTTTCCTGTTTCAAGACATCTTGGTTTTGACTCGACCTGTTACACGAAATGAGCGTCACTCTTACCAGGTTTACCGGCAGCCAATCCCAGTCCAGGAGCTGGTCTTAGAAGACCTGCAGGATGGAGACGTGAGAATGGGAGGATCCTTTCGAGGGGCTTTTAGCAATTCAGATAAAGGTAAAGATGAAAGCTTAAAACAGTTTAAAAAAACATAAGCTTAGAGCCAAAATGAATTTAATTTTAACTTTTAAGAATTCTGTGCCTAAAAAACGTAGAGAAAAATAGTATCTGACATGGAAAAAAAAAAAGGAATTCCATCTCTACGCAAGTAATTAATCATGGAATGGGTTTCAATGCCCTGCTTGTTATACTCGTTGAGCTGTCAGGTGCTTCACTCCTCTCACACCAGCAGCTCTATCTGATAAGTCGTGTGTAGGCTCAGGTTAATGTATCTGCCTAATAGACATTCACGTTAGATAAATACCAAGACCCATATTGAGACTGTATAACACTTCATCTAGAATAAACTTTTTCCCAATTTTTTATGTTTCCAGCTAAAAATATCTTTAGAGTTCGCTTCCAAGACCCCTCTCCAGGCCAGTCTCACACACTACAAGCCAATGATGTGTTCCATAAGCAACAGTGGTTCAATTGCATTCGAACCGCTATTGCCCCTTTCCAGCAGGCCGCCAGTCCAACAGAGCTTAAGGATTTGCCAGAGCTCAATGAAGAGTGTGAGGAGAACAACCTCTCTGCGTCGAATATCAAAGCCCAGAGAAGGGTTTCAACAGTTTCTAGTGTTATTCAAGTAGAAGTTGATGAACATGCTTCAGAATGTGGTTCCAGTGTGCAAACAGCAGCAGACACCAAGAGTGTAAAAGCACACCGAACACAGTCTGGGTTCCGGAAGGCAAGGGAAAAAACCCAGTTAAGTGGCAAACGGAAAGAGACTTTGGTATAAAGAAAACTGTATTAACTGATGGAGAGATTGTTTATTTATAAATGTGTACAGTTTTGTTTTTGTTTTTTTTTCTTGTAATGTAAGCATGGGAATATTATAGGGTTACTTTATACCAGTTTAATATTTTCTGTGTTTTTGGTTGTTTTTTTGTTTTGTTTGTTTTTGGTTTTTTTAATGGCAGCTAAAGATATACAAAATTACTGTTAAATTACAGATTTTTTTTTTTTTTTTTAAGATACAGTTGTTTTGGTTTATTTAGAACATGCAAGCCTGGTATCTTTAATCAAATGAAATATATATGAAATGGATTTTCTCCTAATTCTGGATTCATCATGACTTTCCAGTACCAACCAATTGTGATATCTACATTTGCCCAAAGTTAGAATTTTGCAAATACTGGAATTTTACCAGTGTTTTCTTTGCATGCAGAATTTGAAATCCTATCATTGGTACATAAAATCCACATCAAATATATATTTGCAGTATTTCAGAATTTACATTGAAGCGTAACTTCCTTGGAAAACAAACCATAAAACTTTACAGGTTTTCCATTTTATCAACTGGAAATGCTTTATATTAGTTTTTCACTGCACATTCCTCATTTTTCATTCATTTAAACTGCCGATTATTTAATTATTTTTTTATTGTAAAGTAGCTTTTAGTATCTGCTTCTATTTTTTTATTTTGATGCCTTTTCAAATTGGCACGCCTTTAAAAGTATTTTTTTTCCTTGATTTAAAATGTGTATGTATGTGTGTGTATATACATATATGTATTTTTAAATCATATTAACTTCACCAAGTGAAACCAAGCCATACTGTTTTTGAGCCAATTAAGAAAATTGCAGTTATTAAAAAGTAGCATTTTGGGGTGATGAACACACGTGGAATGTCTTAGTATGTTCTAGACTACTGAACTAAAACCACCTTAAGAACTAAGTTGAAAGTTTTAGCATGGCCTGAAAAGCAAGAGGGAAGGCAAAATGACTGGTAATAAGTTTTTTTAAGAGGGAAAAAGAGAGTAGTTTTGTCTTAAAGTAGAATGTCTGGTTGTGCCAGAATGTGAAAGATAGTAAAAGCTAAACTTGAGGGAGTGTAGTAAGTTGTAGAAGGCATGAGAGGAGGTGAACTTTATTTGCCTTGGTTTATAATACCTGCAAATAATGAGTTTGAAAAGAAACAAATGTTTTTGAAAATTTTACAAAATTAGATAAATTTTGGTGGATGTATTCATAAGATGGAAAAAAGACTGGTGAATTTTTCCTGCAAAATGTTGCATGGGTGATATACTTTCTATTAAAATAGCAGTGAGATCATAGTCTTTAAGAGGGGTTAAGTGGTGTAAACCAAATGTCCTATGTCATGACAGGTTTATAACAGTGATCTGTTCAAGTAAATGTTGACTATTATGTAAAATATTTTTGGCCAGTGGAAACGAAAATTGGAAAAGATTGTAAATAGATCACTCCAAACGATTTCTCTGTATAAATGAATTGTACAATTAAAAAACAAAAAAAGCGCACCCAGAATCACCCTAAAGATTTCTTGCCCTCTTGTTTTGGGAGCATTTGCAGGAGGAGTGTGTTGGTATGGCAAAGGAGGTATTGGCAAGCTTCACTAAAGTTTATGAAAACCATAAATATTTAAACCTTTGAAATTCAACAAGTAAGAGTCGACAAGTCTTGTGAATCTTATTAAACCTTTTAGGAATGCAGTAATCAGAAATAGCAGTTGTGTTGAAGACAGCTGTACATCTGGCTGCTTTCTGGATATGATAGTAACGATAACAGTGATGCATTCTGATTAATTCATTTAATTTCACATTTCAGTTTAGATATCTCAGGTTTCTAATTTTGGAACTTCCAAATTCAAAAGTGTAGATTACACCAATGGTTGTGATTCTACAAAGTCAGAAAGCAAGATTTCTGATCGTTTCTAAAGGTGTTATATAGAATATCGTTGTTTCTAGAATTACCTTAATCGGCTTCTGAAGTTATATAAGCAAGTGATGGTTCAAATGTTGTTAACAGAATGATGTTTTAGTCAAACGTTGTGTCTTCCTTTGGCTCCTTCAAGGAAGAAAATAAGACCCAGAAACTGAGTAGATGTATGAAATGGGCATTCTTCGGAAATACCGTCTATATTTGAGAGCGTTTAATGACCTAGCCTAATAGTCCTCAAACCTGTTAGGCATCAGAATCACCAGGGGTGCTTTAAAAAAAAAGGTAATTGCCCCCCACCCCCACCCCAACACACACACCCATTTCACTGAATCAGTATCTTGAGAGTGGGGAGGAGGACTGATCATTTGTAAAACTCTTCTTCCTGGTAATTCCCATGCAGTGAGTTGCTTGGATCAGCATCTAGTAATCACTGATCTAGCCAATCACCTGTATGTAAATGATATGTAATGAATAATGTATTATCTAGTATTTCCTAGTTTGCCTTAAACTATTCAGGATATAAGTCTTTTGAAGTAAGCCTAATTTTCTTGTGTAACTTCTTTGAAGGAGAATACTTACATATCTTGAACAAAGGGCAGGCTTTACCTGTAAAGGTCTTTTTACACTTAGTGCTCAATCTCAGGATGTGTGCACTAAAGGTGGTAAGCAAAAGTAAGTCAAATGAATTAACTAAAGCAGTTAGTGGGATGACACTGCCACCAAATTCTGTTAGGACTAGCAGTTCCTCAACTGACCCAAGAGATGTTTAGCTACCTTAAGCCAAGCCAGAATTGACTCGACAGCAGTGGGTTTTGGGTTTGGATAGTGTTTTACTATAGACAGCCATACATACATATATATACCAAACTTGGTGTCTCAGTGGTTAAGGTAGCTAACCACTATTTAATGTTTAATGCTGTTCTGAGTATGCAAATCAGCACAATACTTTTTCAAATGATACTGAGTGGCACAGTGGTTAAGAGATCGGCTGTTAACCAAAAGGTAGGCAGTTCAAATTTACCAGCTCCTCCTTGGAAACTATGGGGCAGTTTTACTCTGTCCTATAAGGTCACTGTGAGTTGGAATCGACTCGATGGCAACAGGTTTTGTTTTTTTTAATAGTGTTTCAATTAAATTAATTCTACAAACATCAGAAAATGCCTAGTTAGGCTTCCATCTGTAAATCCTGATGATTGAGATGCAGAGAGACCTAAAGTGAACATCTTATTGTTTGTCTTCATCATAAAAACTTGTGCCATCGAGGTGATTCCAACTCATAGCAACTGTATAGGACAGAGTAGAACTACCCAATAGGGTTTCCAAGGCTGTAATGTTTACGGAAGCAGACTGCCACATCTTTCTCCCATGGAGCGGCTGGCAGGTTCAAACCTCGGACCTTTCAGTTAGCAGTTGGGTGCTTTAACCACTGAGCCACAAGGACTCGCTTCATGTTCATCAAATACACCTTAATTAAAGCTCTTATCTGGCCCTAGGGATGAAACTGGTCGGTAGTAAGTATTGTCTTATGTTTAGAAATCTTAGCAATTCAAAGTAGATGATATTCTAACCTACAAACTTGGGCTTTTCATAATTGGTATTACAGAACACCTATGAAGAAATAATATTCCTTTATCTATTGAATTTAATTACCACAAGAGGAATATCCTCACAGATGATATCTCCTAGATCCAGAGGAATTTCGTTTTACTCTACACATTTGATCAATCCCCAGAACCAGATGCAAGACTGAAGACCTCATACGTGGATGGTATTCAAGTCCAACCAAACCAAACCCGTTGTCCTCAAGTGAATTCTGACTCATAGCAGCCCTACAGGACAGAGTAGAACTGCCCCATAAGGTTTCTGAGGAGCGGCTGGTGGATTTGAACTGCCGACCTTTTGTTTGGCAGCTGAGCTCTTAACCACTGCACCACCAGGGCTCCTATTGAAGTCCAGTGGTACTTAAATCTTACTGAAAGCATGAGCACTTTTGAGACTCTAATTAAAGCTATGTACCCTCTCCTCAGAAAAATGTGTGTATATATACACACACATTCACACAAATTCAAGAATATTCTCCAAACTTATCTGGGCTCCAAGTCAAGACTTGCTCAAGTGTGTCCTAACCAGGACTTTGTTTGTTGTTATTAAGTGCCATTGAGTGCTTCCAACTCATAGCAACCCTGTGTACAACAGAACGAAACACTGCCAGGTCCTGTGCCATCCTCACAATCGCTGTTATTCTTTTTTGCATTGTTACGCATTGTTGCAGCCACTGTGTCAATCCATCTCATTGAGGGTCTCTTTTTTGGTGATCCTCTACTTTACCAAGCACGATGTCCATCTCTAGGGACTGGTCCATCCTGATAACATGTCCAAGGTACAGGAGACGAAGTCTTGCCATCCTTACTTCCAAGGAGCACTCTGGCTGTACTTCTTCCAAGACAGATTCGTTCTTCTGGCAGTCCATGGTATATTCAACTCTTTACCAACACCAAAATCAAAGGCATCAATTCTTCTTCGGAGAGCAAGGATTCACTTTTTTCCTGTGGATTCTCAAAGCACTAGTATCACATCTGTTTTATAAATAATAGTTTGAAAATTATGTTCCATACTTCCAGTCAGCCTTCTAAGTCACACTTGTGACACATTTGATTGTTCTCAATGTAATTTTCTTCAGGATAATATAAAAATATCAAGTATGCTTTTTATAAAGTACTATCATTTTTGTATCACCTTATTAGCTCAAAATAATTCCCCTTTCTATGCCCTTTCTTTCCAGAAATATCCTTCCTCTCTGCATTCCCAGAAGATGGGCTACTTATGACAGTTATGATAGTGGACTTGAATAAAATCAAGTTCCCTTCCCAAGCATGAAATAACAGTTAAGTGACTGTAGATTAACAGGTTTCTTATAGTGAATGATGTGTGGAGTTAAAAGTACTTAAGACAATGAGAGCATCAATTAAGATAATAACTACAATGGATTGAAACATATCAAATATGTTTCAATCAATAGTTTCATAATGATTCTTTAAAAAACTTTTTGGTCTTCTTTGGTGTATGTCAGGGAACCAACTTATTACTCTGAATATGGTAAAGGGAAAGAATTATCCTACCCTTTCCTCTACAAACTATACCTCAGGGTAACCAGTAGCTAATGAAGGGAAGATTCTCTTTATAGCAGTAGCTAGCTAATAAATGAATAAGGAATGACAGAATATCACCACTTTGTATCCTCTAATGAATTCTTAATGTAGATGTCAATCATTAACAAAGACTGCAGAGCAAAGACAATAAGACACCATGTGCCTCCCAATGGAAGTACACACCACCACCTACTAAGTCTCGCCAAGAAATTAAACCTGAATCTGATCTGCAGGAAACTATATATAAGACACACAACATAATTTCAACGAAATACAAAATGCAAGAAAACTAAGAGAGATGAAGGGGGAGCCTATGACTTAAAAGATATATCAAACAATTGCAATTCATGGACCTTACTTGGATTCTGATTCAACAAACTTTTTAAATAAGATAAATTAATACCTAGTATTAACTAGGTTGGAAACTCTGGTGGCATAGTGGTTAAATGCTATGGCTTTTAACCATAAAGGTCGGCAGTTCGAATCCACCAGGTGCTCCTTGGAAACCGTATGGGGCAGTTCTACTCTGTCCTATAGAGTCGCTATGAGTCAGAATCGACTCAACAGCAACAGGTTTGGTTTTTGGGTTTTTTGGTTATTGAGTGGGTGGAGGAGCCCTGGTGGCGCAGTGGTTAAGCGCTGGGCTACTAACCGATTTGCAGCCTTGGAAATCCTATGGGGCAGTCCTACTCTGTCCTGTAGGGTTGCTATGAGTCATAATCAACTCGACGGCAATGGGTTTGGTTTTGGTTTTTATTGACTGAGTAACTGAAGCCAAGTAGTTATTATATTTTTAAGTATAATGATATTAGAGTCCTTTTAGAGACATACTGGAATATTTATGGATAAAATTGTATGATGTCTGGGATTTGCTTCAAAATTATGGAGGTAGAGAAATGGCAGGGGATAAAAAATGAACCAAGATTGGCCATACTTGGGAATTGCTGGAGCTGGATTAGATACATGGAAATTCACTATACTGCTCTCTTTGTATATGTTTGAAATTTTTCATTAAAAAGGAAAAGAACTTATGGAATTCCAGGTATCCAGTAAGCTTCCAGCTCCTCAACCTCTTAACCCCCTCCCATTTCAAAATAAAGGCATAATGTTTACCAAATACGGCTGCTTTTGCTATCTACCATCTCATACAGAAACTCAGATCTTTTTTTAGCGGGGTGAGGGGAAGATGGCGGCGGTTTCCCTGCCTTAGATAACAGGAGGTTTAGCCTGGGCTTTTCACACCCACTTCTAAAAGTATATCTCTGAGCTCTCTGATCTGCGGAGAGGGCCTTAAGGTTACTGAACAGTCAAGTCCCAGCCCTCAAACTAGGGAATTAGCCCTTCTAAACTAGGAAGCAGAGGCTTACCTAGAAATTCTATCTCCCGCCCTATCTTCCTCCTCTAACTCTGGGCTTCTCTTCACCCTCAGATTTGGCTAGTGCCTAGAGTCATTTGCTTTCAGTTAGACTGAACCTATGTGATAAGGTGGCCCCCTAATCCCATTACACAACTAGCCACTGAAAACTGAAGCCTAACCCTGCCTCTAGCTTGAGATTTAGACTAAATGATTGTGCTGCCAGATCCCGCCCCCTACCGCATCCTGCCATGCACAAACTTCTACTCCAGCTCCTGTCCTCCCTCAACTGTAATGTATGGAGCCGCCTCCAGGTTTCCCTCCTGAACACAAGCCACTCCTTTTCTAGGGTTCTCTGTCTTGCCTCTCCCCGCTCTACCCTAATCGAAATAGAAGCACTCTTGGTACTCTTGTAGTCCTCCAAATGCTCTGCTAAATCAGCCCTGCCCCAGGGGCAAGACCAGCTGCTCCCAGCAGTTCTGCCAAGCATGCTCCCCAGCCCAGGATTCTCCCCCAGGCTACTACCACTCAGGGATCAGCCTCATAAACCTCTGCCCCTCCTGCAGAAGACCTTGTCCATCTCCCTGGCTCCAACCATCTTGAGCCACGAGATTGCACTACTGCCCAATCATTCCAACTCACATTCTGCACCATAACTCCCCAGCTTCCTCTAAGAAATGTTGACTAAATCTATGATGCTTCCCATCCCCAGTGCCCTACACTTTCCAAAGTGAACTCTGTCGTCCTCAGATTCAATCTTGTTGTCGTCTCAGATTCAGTCTTCAAGCAGATATGCCTCTTTCTTTCTTGAAACACATTTTCCTCCATGCTTCCGTGCCAGCACCTTCTCTTGGTCCTTCTCCTACCTCCCTCATCTCATCTTTGCCGGTCCCTGTTTCTTTTCCAGACCTCTAAATGTTGGAAGTCCACAGGGCTCAGTCACCAGACCTCTTCTTTTATGTTCCATGGAAATCTTATCCATTCCTATGGCCTTAGCATCACAGACACATGACAACTCCCAAATTTATATCTCTGGTCCTGACCACACCCCTGAGCTCCAGACTCATAATCCAGTAGCCTATTAGACATGCCCATGTGAAATCTATTTCCCACTTAACATAACCCAAGAGAACTATTGCTTTTTCCATCCCAAATCCTCTCTTCTTTCAATCTTCACCATCTCAGCAAATGATACCACCATCCATCCATCCTTGATTCCTCTAATTTACTCATACCCTGTGGCCATTCTATCTATAAAGCATGCCATTTGTACCTCCACAATATATTCAGAATTCTACCACTTCCCATCATCTTCATTCTTCCAATCTTAGAATCTTAGTATTACCTGCAATAAGCTCTTGTCTGAAGCCTGCTTATCTGTCCCCCCTCCCCCAACCTCCTCTCTCATCACTCTTCAATCCATCTTCCATATAGCAACCAGAATGGTCTCGCCAAAGCAAAAATCAGACCATGGTAAGAAAATATCAATTCAATAGAAAGTTGGAGCTTTAAAAGAGATTTTTTTCTGATGCTAAACATCATACATTTTCATCATGGAAATTTTAGAAAATTCAGGTACATATAAAAAAATAATTACCCAGAGAAGAATGCACCGTTAAGAGTATACTTCCGTCAAGTCATATCTATGGAGGCCAAAACTGGAATAATACTCTACATGTTCTATAAACACCTAATTTAAATGCTTAGCAAAGTAATCTAGGCCTGTCCCTCTGAGTGTCTGAGCCACAGCCCCCTCACTCTCAGGCCACAACTGTTTAGAAATATTCTGTATCCAGAGGTTGAGGACCCCGTCAGGATTTAACCCCAGGCCTGGCCTGACCTGCCCAGAGCAGCCTGTACCTCTAACTCCTGAGGAGTCAGGATCTAAAGGTGAATGTTCACTGGGGCATGAAAGGGACAGTGGGCCCACCCTACACAATCAGGGACAAAACAACTGGGGGGTGGGGGAACAGTTTCCTAAATCGCAGTCTCAACAGCAAGGCCCCAGTCTGGGTGAGGTTGGGAGGAAGGAAGCATAAATTTGCTCTGAGCTTCTTTTAGTGCTTAGTCTCTGACATGGTCTGTGACTTGGGTCTATGACTGTAACTAGACTGTTTTCAGCTAACCTGGGGCTAGCCATCCCAGGGACAGATCCCCATTGCCTTTGCATCTCCCTGTTCTCTTCCCTGCCTCTGGTGGTCAGGGGAAGCAGGCCACTTCTACTGGAGTCAGAAGCAGGAGCCTCCTCCATCCATCATGAAACTGGCCCCAGAGCTGCCGCTCCAGGTCTCCTCCCCAGAAGGCTTGAGCAATGAGATCATGAAGGATCAGGCTGCACCTCTTTGGTTGAATGTATTCTTCTCTGCTTCTAGGACCTATTCTCTGCGGTTAAAACTACAACTGTCAGTTGGACATAACTTGAGAAGCTGGCATCAGGCCTCCCTCCACTCCCGGAAACTGCTTCAGGGCTGGAAAACGTCTGTTATCTTACATCACTTACCGTTGCCAAACATCAAACATAAAACTTGCCCATCCTCTTCCCTGGCAGACTTCTCTCCAGCCCCCAACACACTCCAGCCCTCGGGGCCCCGCCAAGTTTCTATCTTGGGTGATTTCCAGGTGTGAGCTCAGCCCTCAGCTCCCCACCCAAATGTCCAGAGAAACGTGGATTCTGTGATGAAGGGAGAGGGGGAGGGAAAGAGATATGAACAAGTGGTAAGAGACTGTGGGAGAGGGAGAAGAAGGAAAGAAAGAGGGAGTGGGAGGCATCCTAGGGACTGACTCTTCAGATGAAGGAGAACAAGTTGTAGGGTGGAACTGTAGCCTTTACTTTTTCTTCCTCTGTTTTCCATCATGTTTCAAATGCTCATGTTAAGTGCCTTTCTATGCATGGGACAGAGGGAGAGAGTTAAGCACAAAGTTTCTTCCCCAAAGGAAGACATAACCTAAGACAGACTGCAATAAAGCAGACTACAGGGCAAACCTTGAAACAGGCTCACAAACCTAATGTATAAATAAATAAACAGCATATTATTTTTGCATAGCGTCAAAGGTAAATGTGTATTTTACTGGGTGGTAGATGTAGCTGAAAACTTGAAACAGCCTTTAAACTCCCCCGTTATGGGCAGGCCTGTGAGTCACGCATGTTCTTTTCAGACCTATGCACGCTGATCCCAGTCTGTAAGTGCTTTTCCAAAACAAAGGAACATGACATTAGGCGTGTAAGTACATACTTATGCACACTCTATCTGACAGCAGCTAGGGAGGGGTCCCTAAAACCATTAAATTATGTTTGCCTGCAGAGACGGAGCATTAAACAATCCTTTCCACAGATTGAAAATATTTGTGTGGTTCTCTGCTGTTCTAATGTTACATCCAAGTCCTGGAGTGCTGAGTCTCCCAAGAACTTTCTAATGAGTTTCTTTGTTTTATTGCAGTAACAGACAAAACAAGTGCAGGTGTTAGTATCTGCCGGCTTAATAGAACTTTTTCAAAGGTTCTGGAATCAGAGCACGTTAGAGAAATGACATCCTAACTCTAGCAATGCCCAGCACCTTAGTTCCCCTTAGGAGCCACTGTTCCCCCTGCCTGGGAGGCCATTACTCTCTTCTCTCCTCCCTCTTTCTGATGACCTCCCTGTCATCCTTCAAGACTCAGCTAAGCATCACCTTTTTTAGGCAGCCTTCCCTGACTCCCCTTATAGAACCAATCATTTTCGGAGTCCCCACACACCCTGCCCATGTGCCTACCACTGCTTCTGTGACACTTAACACTTTCCAGTTTGTATGTCACCTTCTCTTGTCTATAAGCCTCTTGGTCTTTGTATCTCCAAAACCTACCACTTTCCCTGGCACAAAGCATATGCTAAAAGCTTGTTTGTTGAATGAATTATAAAGGTCAAATTATTTCATCTCTGTGTTAGTAACAGTCAATGGCACTGGGAACAAGCTGGTGAAAGACTCATAGACTTTTAGACCTGAGAGGGCCGTATAGTAGCCAGCCTCCAAGATGGTCCCCAGCCTCACCTCTTAGTATTCACACAGCTTGGCAGTGCCTTCCCACAATGTATCAGGGTTAATCTTCATGACCAGAAGAATACAGTGGAAGTGACAATGTGTAATATCCAAGGCTAGATCATAAAAGACATTGCTACATCTGCCTTGGATCACCTATTCCGGAAGAACCAGTTGCAAGGACACTCAAGCAGCCCTACAGAGAGATCCATGGAAGAGGAACTGAGGCTTCCTGCCAAAGTCAGCACAACTTGCCAGCCATGTGAGTAAGTCATGTTGGAAGTGTGGATCCTCCAGCCCCAAGTTAAGGCTTCAGATGAATGCAGCCCCAACCAACTGACTTCTTGACTGCAATGTCATGAAAGATGCTGTAGGACAAAGAACTAAGTTTAGCCTTTTGTGTCTAGCGTCTGAAAAAAGCCGGAGCAATTAAGATGCTCTTTGTCTTTCTAAAATAGCCAGGCAAGTAGGGGCCACACTGGCTCACACCTGGCAAACTAATTTCTGGAAGGGAGAGGGCTTGATGCTGTCATGCATATTCTGATTGAACTGATTGCAACAAAGCATAATGGTCCATCTTGCATATTCATTGAGACATGCATGTGGGATTCTGGAGCTTGGAGCTCTCTTTGGGGCCTCCTGGATTGGTGATAATACACATCAGTGGGAGAGAGTGGCCCATCTCTGGGGACAATGGAGGCCCTGTGCTAGAACTCCCCCAGACCTTGTCTGATGTGTCTCTTTGCTTGTCTCCTTTCTGGTTATAGTAAATGGGTAACTGTAAGTATAGGTAATAGTCTCTGTGAAGCCCTTGTGATGCAGTGGTTAAGAGCGTGGCTGCTAACCAAAAAGGTCGGCAGTTCAAATCCACCAGCTGCTCCTTGGAAACCCTGCAGGGCAGTTCTATTCTGACCTGTAGGGTTGCTATGAGTCAGAATCAACTCTTGTTTTTTGTTTTGTTTTTTTGGCTTACAGGGGGGCAATGAGCCAGCAGGGGCTAGCAGTACAGAGTTGATTTGTATAGAACCTGCTCTGTGGCTTGGTGATAGGAAAAGGCTGGCAGTCTATAAAGAAGGATAGAGTTCTTCTAGCTTGTGACCTAGCCACCAGGGGTCTAGAGAAAGAGGGAGGGGTGGCTGGTCTGAAGTGCAGAGTTGTGCAGACTCCTGAACTTATGGATGGTCCCCAGTGACCTAATCCCAGGTGGCCAGAAATGTTTTGACCTAACTCTCGGTAGTTAGGGTGAGAGAGGAAGAGCCACAGAAGTGCTTGGCAACAAGAATCTTGGAGACGTGGGAAGGTGAACCCTGGTTTCATTTTCAGGTGGGAATTAGATTCATGCTGATCCTTGCCACAAAGTTAGGGATAAAAGCAGGGTTTACTCACCTTGCCCCTTTAGCAGCTCAGTTGGTAGCATAGCAGATGCTCAGGCAGAACTACTCAGCTAATTTGCTCCCAGAGAAATTATGAGATAATAAATGTTTGTTGTTTTAAACCACTAAATTTTTGCATAGTTTTTTATGCAGCAATAGGTAACTAATACAAGTCCTAAAAGCTGGGCTATGTTGTAGCGATAGGGTAGAATCACAGGAGGCAGCTAGGCCAGCAAAAGGTTCTCAGTGTCCTAGGATTTGAATCAAACCAAAGGGAACAAATAAGTAAATTTCAGAAAGAGACAACAAGGCTGGTCTCCTGGGGCACAAAATCAAGAAGAAGGTTACATATACACTCATCACGCATTGCTGTGACCTGAGGCCTGCAGCCCTCTGTCCCTGAATCCCACATCCCAGTGGACACAAGAAAAGCTGCCCTTGAATGCCCACTCTTACTCAATCTCTGTTCATTTTACAGAGAAGCAAGTGGGCCTAGAGAAGGAACTGACTTATGTTAGGAAAAAAGAACTCAAAATGAAATCTACTTCCAACCCAGAGAACCTCTCCACAAAAATAAGAAGAGAAAGAAAAGTTTTATTATCGTATAAGCCTTGAACCAGAATGTGATGCATCACAGACAATCCACTGCTAAGGACATTGCAAAGACAAATCTTATCCTTTATATAGCTGAGTGGATACAACTCATTACATTCATGTTTAAGATAAACTTGCTAATTTTTCAGTATCTTTATGACAGGATACATAAAAGTTATGCTAATCTCTTTCTAGGAAACTGAGAGATAAGGGTGTGAGCTTTCTTGATTACATTTCAAAAGAGATGTCTCCCAGGTCCTTGAGGAAACATCCTTGATTTACAGATTTTTCAGAAAGACAAAGGTTCTACCTTTACAAGTTATCTAAAGGGAAATCTGAAAGCACAGGAGAGGAGGGGAGCCTCTTTCAACAGGCAGAATTAAAACCTCTTCTTTTTCAAGCTGGAGGGAGCCCTGGTGGTGCAGTGGTTAAGTGCTTGACTGCTACCCAAAAGGTCAGTGGTTCAAACCCACCAGCCCATCCACGGGAGAAAGATGCAGCAGTCTGCTTCCATAATGATTTACAGCCTTGGAAACCCTATGGGGCAGTTCTACTCCTTCCTATAAGGTCACTATGAGTTCAACTCCATGGCAATGGGTTTGGTTTTCTTTTTTTGGTTATTTTCAAGCTGTATTTTTCCTTATACTTATTGATGGTCATGCAGCAGGTTAGTGGCTGTAGAATCGAGAACTGAGCCCAGTTCCTCTGACTTCCAGCTCAATGTGCTTGCTGCACTGCCCCACACAGATGAGACAACAGCAGTACCTCTTCTTCCTCCCCTTCCCCACCTCTCACACGGAGAACGTCTGATCATCTCAATCCTTTATGACATAACAGTGAAAGATTTTTCAAGCACATGAACATTTTGGCTCAAAAATACAATTAATAAGAACTACCATTTCTTTGGTAACCATTATCTTCCATAAGCTTCACACCTACTATTTGCAAAGTTCTGGAAAACACTATAAAACCAGGCCTCAGCTTCTGGTCCTTTTCTTCCCACCCTTGGGTCTGCCTTTGCTGAGAGGGGCCTTACATGTGCCCCAGCCCACGTAATCACTGCCTTCGACAACAGCCTGTCCTTGGTCCTACGTGTGTGAATGGCAGCGATCCAGTCCACAGTCAGAAGCAAACGCAGCGAAGAAGCCTGCGCGGGCCCTCAAAGTGGACCTGAGGCCATCTGGGCATGGATTTCTACGAAGAATATTATCTAGAAGTGGGGATGGGGGCTCTGGCTGGCATGCCCCCTTGGTCCAGAAGACCTCAGACCCCTAGCCTTGGGAAGGAGGAGCTGAGAGAGGGCCACAATGGTCTCCAGAGTGGGGAGTTCAGAGCAGGTCCCCTATCTCCCAGATCTAAGAATGGTACTTTTCTAGGCTATTTAAATGTGACTTATTATTTAATCCTCACAGTGGATAGAATAAGGAGAATTTAAAGCACCAGTAATTCTCTCCATTTCACCAAGTGGCAGAGCCAAGACTTGCACCCAGCACAGTCTGAAGAGGACCACTAGTTCTGCATCCTGCAGCACAGACCCGATTCTGAGCATTCCTGTGAACCTAGGCTGGTAGTGCAAGGAAGGTGGCCTGGCCAGTGCACCTGGGTAGGAGAGAAGAGAAGCTGAGTTACTAAGGGTGGAATTGCTAGTGGAGTCCCAATGTGCCATCAAGTGCTGCACCCAGGCCCGAGCCCTGCATCCCAGGTTAAGTCAGACTAAAGGGTCCAGAGGCAGGGCCAGGCCAGGGGAAGGCCCAGGAGGGATACAGAAGTAGTTACCCAGGCTGCAGCATTCCTAGATCCAATCTTGATATCCATCCATTCCCTTTCAGAGTCTGGCTTAGGAGGCAGGCAGCAACCAGGCTGGCTCTGTGGGAAAACTGAAAGGATTCCCTTCAATGTAGTCATCCTCTGGTTCTGTGAGACCCCAGATCTCCAGTCTCCAGGGATAGAAGAACTCCCTTGTGATTTGGCCTGTTTGATTACTGTAGAAGTTAGAAGTAAGTACCCTGGAAGGGATAGAATAGCATCATCTCAGGCTGACCTAAGGTACTGGCCTTGCTTGGAAGGCCCAGAGATGAGTCAGTGTCTGGGGTAACAAGGTCCTGAGAGGCGAATTCATACAACTGGAGCCATACAGTTCTGCAGCGGGTTTCAGATGCTCTCCTCAGCCTGCCAGGACAGCCTTCTCTTCCTATAGCCAGGGACATGGGAGCCAGGTCACACTCAGAAGGCCCTTTAGTGGGGCCGTTGCCAAGTAGGTTCCATAAAGCCTGTGTTCTGGAGTATCCACAAAAGTCTGGTTCAAGTGTAACGAATGTGGTGGCTGGTATAAGACTATAGTCATCATGCAGTAGTCCCAATTTTATATCTTTGCATTCATAAAAATGCCTTGTTGCTCCCATTTAATAATTTTATTTTTATATATAATAAATAAAATTATAATTATATAAATATAATTAAGTTTCAGGAGCCCTGGTGGTACAGTGGTTTAAGCACTTGGCTGCTAACCAGACGGTTGGTGGTAGAACCCACCAGCCGCTCTGTGAAAGAAAAGATCTGGCATTCTGCTCCATTAAAGGTTACTGCCTTGGAAACCCTATGGGGCAGTTCTATTCTGTCCTACAGGGTCGCTATGAGTTGGAATCGACTTGATGGCAATGTGTAATTAAGTTTCAGTCTGTTACTGCATCCCAAGAAAATGGGCAGAGAGATATTTTCACTGAATTTCGGGGCTGTGGTTGAAATGGCTTGACCTAAACTCATAGGCTATTTATTCTTGAAATTTACTTTGGGAAGCTTGAGAGGGAGAAGGGGTGGGAGTAGCAGACATCTCAAAGAGACTGACAGTGGGCCCTCTACAGATGAGCGAGAGGTCCTGGGACTGTGATGGGGCCACGTGTGCCATATATGTCAAGATGCTGCAGACAGAGATAGCAAACAGGGGCTCCAAATGTTAGCTGCAAACCGGAAGTCACAGATGCTGGGAGTGGTGGCATAGATCTGGAATAGACCTGCCTCTCCCTTGGGCAGCTCTCTTTTGCATACCACAGGGTGAGAAGCTATGGGAATTTACTTACTTCACTGTGTTTAATTATTCTCCTGGGGAATGCCTGGGAGGCCACCTCTACAAGTTAATGTTAGAAATTTGAACTTATGAAATAAGTTTATACTAATGAATCAACCATTTCTCTCTGGAGAAATCTGAATATGATTTTACTTTTGAAAAAATATGTTTCTCTGTTAAAATGTTTGAAGACTGTTGGAATAGGGAGTTATATAACCAAACTAAATGTATTTACACAATCTTAAGGAACGTTCCTTTGCTAAAATAGTGTGAGAAAGGTTATGCTGTTGGGTCTGAAAATATTTCAGTCAAGACCCTCTTTTTCTGGAAAATGCCTTGATGAAGACTACTATGATGCCTCTCTGGGGTCTGCTTCTTCTGTACTTCAAGACTGACTTAATCACACACACACACACCTCCTTCACACTCCCCCATCACCGATTCAGTCCCTTTCCATCCCTTGCTCTGCCCCCCACCCCACCCCACCCACTTCCCTAAAGAGGGAGACACTGTCTTTAGAAATGTTAATCCACTCAAATAGATAGCCTTTGGCATGCAGTCCCGGGAGACTGCTTCTCCAATGGTAGATTTCCCTACCAGCATCTGCATTAGCTCACTGTCCCTCAGAGAATAGTGATCACTTCCCTCACTTGCTGGTGCTCAGAAGTCCCTCTGGGCAGCCCCCACATTTCATTCAGGACACTCAGTGTCCCAGGCTGGGTGATGTTAGCTTCATGGCCCATGTCACTCTGTAATTTTCCACAGGTTTTATCTGGTGGGCCCCAGGGGGTCCTTAAACCCAACTCCCACCCACCCCCATCTCACTGCTAGGCCTGGGCCAGGCTCCCACCACCCAGTCTTGGAGACGTTCCTTTCTCAGTCTCCAGTATCTGGAGAGCAGGGTTCTTCAGAACAACTGCCACCCTCCAGCCCCTGACCACTTTGTTCCCTGTGTGGTTGGGAACCACTGCTGGAGTGTCATGCCAGAGAAGGACTTTGAGGTGTGACCTTGGGAAAATCACTCGCCCTCTGTATCTCCACACAAGACTTTTATACAGAAGGACTTGTAGGTATAAAGGAGATTCCAAAATTTTTTGGCCCAAGCCACTAGCTAGGGAGTCTCCGCAGGCTTACCAGTTCTGCTGTATTCTATTCATGTTGAGAAGATACCCTGGGCTTTGACCCTAAATCCCTCTCAGAGTTATGTAAATTGACCTTCACTCTCCAACTCTCCTAGGCCTGAAGGACTGTAAGTGTTCTCCCTTCTTTCTTTCCTTCTGGCAAAACAGCTTCGATTCTTTTAATAGTCCTCCTGCTTCTCTGCCTCTCTTCCAGTAGGATGAAAATCTATAGGCCAAGAAACAAACACCAAAATTAGATTTACAGCCCTAGGTACTTTTCTTGATGAGCAAAAACAGAAGCTTTGAGACTTCAAAGAATTTTTTTAAACTTTTGATGAAATGAATCAGAATATTTGGGAGCTGTAGCTTTAAAAGGTCCCTTCTGTGGCTGGGGACAGATTTTTGGCCCCTCGTGTAGGTCGGAAGGCAATGGGGCTGTGTGCCCCTTCCTGCAGTAAACCTCTTGGCCCAAGGTGTTGCAGGAGTCAAGGTGGGAAAGGCTGTTTGTGGGGCCAGGAGAGGCAGAGGGCTCCTCCCCATCTACTCTTCCTCCCCAGCCTTGGTTTCTCAGGGGAAGTTGGGAGAGATCTCTTCAGAAAAAGAGAGTCAGAGTCTTTGTAGCTTAAGTTCTCTTCCTGTTCTCTCTCTCTGTCTCTCATGTGTCTCTCATTCTCCAGTTCACACAATGCCCTGTCTCCATCTCGCCATGTTTCTCTCTCCAGTTCTAGTTGGGAGACCCTGGCCTGTCCCCTCTGTGGCCTTGGTCTCTTCCTCAGTAAAAAGAGGTTAGGATTACATCTCTGTTTCCAAAAACCCAGTCATTTGAGTACTACCATCACAATGTTTGCATATTTTGTGCTATTATCTACTTAATATTTTTAATCTCTATTTTCTGTATCTAGTAAAAAATGTATTTTAAATGAACATGTTGTCATTACTATAAATGAAAGAACATCTTCCCTTGTTATAAGAAGGAAATGACAGCAATCAATATACAGAAAACAAAATAATGTTCATAAGTTCTGCCTAGATACTTTTGCCTCTGAAACAGAGGACCACTCTCTTCTTTGTTATGTTTGCCAATCCACAATCTAAAATCAGCTCAGACATCATCAGTGGTACATATCCCAAACATGGGCAAACATTGGACTTGAAGATCTCTGTGTCCTCTTTCAGCGCTACCTTTTTTTTTTTTTTTTTTCCTGTTTCTTTTCCCCCCTCCCCTAATAATTTTAACACGCACAAACGTGTAATCTTCTGGTCTAAAGTGCATATTTAAAAAGACTTTCTTTCCCAGAGCCAGCCCACAGAACAATGTCCAGCATTGTTTAGGGAGAGATAAAGGGCTCTGTTTCCAACTACCTCCCCATGGGCCCTGACAGATACCACAGTGGTTCCTGACAGGAAATCCCCTTCTGCCTCATGGAAAACTCAGAGAGGGGAGCTGAACGGCCCCAGTGGATCATTCAGTCTCCAAACAAAGTTGTAGAAGTAAAAACAGCCTATCATCTCAGGACCAGCACCCAGAGGCCTATGGCCTCTGATCAGCAGGAGCTAAGTGCTGCACATTCGCAGGGACACAAAAGCCTCGAGAAGACACACAACCACTATAGTCTCTTACATTTGCATCTGCACTGTCTTTTACCCCATTCAAAGTGTTTTTGACTCTTACATCAACTTTGTAAAGTCTGCAGGGGAAGAGGTATTGCTGCCACCATTTTGCAAATGAGGAAATCATGGCCAAGAGGCTCTACCCAAGATCACACAGAGGGTTGCCTCAAGCAAGCCTTGTCCATTGAAACAAGCAAGCACCTTGAACCGTCTCCTGATAGATACTCTATCATTTTTTTCTTTCCCCTCAAAAGTAAGCTGCTTAAAATGTGGTACCAAGATCAAGGTCACTGCCAACCCACTATGATGAACACTGATTGTACGCATAGGATTCACCAAATTCATTGCCCAGTACCTCCAGAATTCATGTAGCTAAGACCTCTAAGGCCACAAATAAAGTTGACCTGAGAATCTGTAATGAAAAACAGGAGAGGAAAAACTGTAGAAAGAAGAGGAGAATCTGGGTCTTTCAAAGGTTAGTCTACCCACTGCTTCAAACAATTGGCATTTTGCCCTTCAGAAAAGTAACACCAATTTACGGTCCTTGGCAAAAATTATTGAAGTTTAAACAAACAAACAAAAATCACGAAGACTTTTATATGTTTACATAGAAACAAAATGTCATTGTTAGAACTTAATGACATCCAATAATAATGAATTGAAAGGAAAATGACAGAGAAAAGTGCAGTGATTGCAAATGGTTAGCTGCTTGGTCCTAGAAGTAATAGCAAACTCATTACTCCAGTAAAACGTGGACCTTTAGACCCATCTTGGAAATGATTCCCAAATAAAAGAGACATCAAATCTCAGAAAAGGAAGGAAAATTAAAGCCCATCCAGCATAACTACTCATCAAATGGCTTGAGTCTCCTCTTACAAGCTCCATTTAACCCTCCACTGTCTCCCAAGGCAACCACATGTCCTTGGGCAGCTCTACAGGTTGGGAACACTGTCCTGCTGAGTTACAATCCATATTCCGGCACCTCTGACCCCACTCCCCCAGTATTAGCCCTGGGGCCATTCAGAGCAGGTCTGAATCTGCTTTCCAGGGAGCAGCCGTTCAAATATTCAGCAAGGACTGTCCTAGTCTTCTCTACTTCAGGATGAACATTCTCCTTCTGTCCACTATTCCAGACATGGAGAGGTCCTCCTGGTGACTCTTCTTTCAAACAGGTTCTCATTTGTCTTTCTCCCTTCATTTATAAGTGAGGTGACCAGACATGAAAACAGTGACCACCTCCATGTTGCAAATTCTTCCTACAAAATCAAATCTTTGTACTGGGATACGTCAGTGAGCAAGACAGAAGAAGTCTAGCTGTTATGGAAGTTCACATTCTAGTTGGGGAGGGTAGACAGTGGAGAGAAAAAACTAGAAAAATATCAGAATGATAGACACTCTGCAAAGAGTTAAAGTACAGTCCTGTGATAAAGCATGACAAGGTGACAACTTTTATTGGGTGGTCAGGTCAGCCTCTCTGAGGAGCTGACATTTACACTGAAATCTAAATGTCATGAAAGAGCAAGGCTGAAAACGAAAGCAGTTGCCATCGAGTTGACTCTGACTCATGGCAACCTCATATATATCAAAGTAGAGCTACTCCCTAGGGTTTTCAATGGCTGATTTTTCTAAAGTAAATCAACAGGCACCTCTGGGTGGACTCAAACTTCCAACCTTTCGGTTAGCAGCCAATTGCATTAACCATTTTCACCATCCATTAGCTGAAAGAACAGCTAATGCAAAATCCCTGATGCAGCAACAGACTGCCCCTTTCCCGCTCTCCTTCTCTTAACACCTCTGTAACTTCTTTTCCTTTGGCCTCACATTGCTTCATTTCTCTTTCAAATCAAAGACCTCTCCGAAGCAGGGCCAACTCCTGAAGCTTGAGGCCCTGGGGCAACTCAACCAGTGTGGACATGCCCAAGATAATCACATTTGGAAGGAGGTACATCTTTTACAGACTGTTGAAATATCTTTAAAAATAGAAATTTCAGAACTGAATTTCAAAGACCTCGAGAGAAGAGGATTAAGTCGCAACATAGACAGCCTATCCTCCTCCCTACAAGCTTGGGGCCCAGTTGCCCTTCTCAAAGGCACAAGTCTGCTTCAGAGCAGAAAGAACCACAATCCACATGACAGGCAAAGAAAATGCCTGAAACGGGGTGCTCTGCAACCCAAAGTCTCCAGTGAGTCCAAAACTCTCCTATGAGCCTCCAATACCCAATACTCAACTTGTCTTCAAAGTCTCTGGGATGTTTTAAAACCCAGCTAAAATGTACAGCAGCTTCTGACTCCTCAGGCAATTACAGTCCTGTGTGCTCACAGCTTTTCTAGCTGGTCCCCAGTGTTAACACTCCTCCCTCCAGACTGTAATAGTTTGTGTTTATCTCCCCAGATGGAGAGCTCATTAAATGCGGGCACTGTGTTTTAATCTCTCTTGTATCACCAGTGCCTAGCACACACTTTTGGGAGTTGTTAGCTGCTGTTGAGTTGGCCTCTAACTCCTGGCAACCCCATGAGCAACTAAACTAAATGCTGCCCGGTCCTGCACCGTTCCCAGGATCAGATCTGACCATTCTGATACATAGGATTTTCATTGGCTGATTTTTAGAAGTAGATCACGAGGTCTTTCTTCCTAGTCTTAGTCTGGAAGCCCCACTGAAACCTGTTCACCATCATAGCAGCATATAAGCCTCCACTGACTTGCCCAAGGTCACACATGAGGTGCATTGACCAGGAATCAAACCTGGGTCTCCTGCATGGAAGGCAAAAACTCTACCACTGAACCACCACGGCCCCCACTGGCACACAATACATACTCTATAAATGTTTTTTGAAAGGAGGCAGGGACAACAGAAGGAGAGATTAAATAAGCTCTTCACATCTATCATCAAAGGGCTCTTCTGTAGGAATGATATTGTTTTCTGTTTACATAGTTGGGATAACTCCTTATCTCTTTATCTCCCCACAACGAACATACCTGGAGTCTCTCAGATCCCCCATCCCCACTTAAGGATGTTGGAGCTGGGGAGTAGGATGTGTGGTCTGCCTATATCTTTGTGAGAATAAAGTTCAGATCCTTTCCTGAGAGCCAGTTCTGAAGGGGAGAGGGTAAGAAGTGAGAAGTCTAGTGGAAGGTGCTAATGACACACCTCCCCACCTTCCCATTTTGGCCAGTGCAGTCCTGAGTAGAGGGGAGTCCTAGGCTTTTCTTCTCTCCAGATTCTGGAGGTGGGGCCTCAGGGATCCTGGGCAGGCCCTGGGGTGCGGTGGTGGTGGTGGTAGGGGTGCTTTAGAAGCAGAACATGATGCCTTGCTCCTGTCAGAGGCTGAAGACTTGGACAAGTGACACTTTTGGCTCTCTGGCTCCAGGATTCTGAGAACTTTGACTTGTTTTTACCATTTGATGTGGCAAGAGGCCACATGTGTTCAGTGGTAGCCAATCCTATCCTCGGACAAAAACAGTATTAAGCCCTTATGTGGAGCTGGTGCAGGAACAATGCCCAGCCCTGGCTGAGACTGGGCCTACAGTCTAGCTACTTGCTCACTCCCCTCTTTCCTCCCACAGAGCTTCTTAAGCCTCCATCTCCTGTGGATCACTAAGTCAGACCCCATCCCTGTACCCTTACTCCCACTTGGCTCATAGGTACTCACAGCCAGCAGCAGCCCTCACTGGAAACTCGCTGTGTTGTGACTGCCCCTTTCTTTCAATGCCACTGCCACCACCCTCCTTTGGGCTTTTATCTACTCAGGCTTGTTGTTTGCTGTCTCATGCTGTTAAGTCAATTCCAACTCATGTTACAGAGTAGAACTGTGCTCCACGGGGTTTTCTTGGCTGTAGTCTTTATGGAAGCAGATCACAAGGTATTTCTCCCACTGTGCCACTGTTTGAGTTCAAACTGCCAACCTTTTGGTTGCCAACTGAGCACAAACCATTTGCATCACCCAAGGACCTTAGCTCAGGCTTAGGAGATCTTGTTAACCTCCTACAGGGCTTCCCCAACTCCCTACTCTAGTTCATCCTGCACTTCACTGCCAAAATGATTCTCTTGAAGCACATATTTGACCATATACTTCCTCTGATTAAAAACCTTCAGTGAGTCTCCATTTGATCTTCTGAAGAAAATAATAATAATAAAGAGGAACTTTATATAAAACACTTAAGCTCCTCTGGGAACTATTCTGAGCACTTCATATATATTCACTCATTTACTCTTCACAACAACATTATGAGGTAAGCATTATTATTATCCCCCGTTTTACAGTTGAGGCACATAGAGTGTAACTGAATTGCCCAAGGTCGCACAGCTAGTAAATGGCTTAACCAGGATTAGAAAAGAATTCCAAACTTCTTATCCTGTCAGACAAGGCCATCTATAATGGAGCTCCAACTTCTCCATTTGACCCTTTTCCCAGAAAGTGTGGACTTCTCAGAAGGGTATTGCACATTCTCACTTCCCTACTTTTACTCATATAGTTTCCTCTGCCAGGAATGTCCTCTTGCCTATTGAAAGCTGGCCCACCTCCAAGACCATCAAGTACCACCTCCTCTAAGTCTCTATCCTTCACTGCCTTCTCATAATGCTGGAATCCATTAATGAGGCACCTGCCACCCACTGTCTGTATATGGTTATTTATACCTATGTCTTATCTCCCTTAGAAGGGCAGAAGCCTGGTGCGACATCTCTTTTTGTATCCTTAGAAATGCAGAACAAAGTGGTTCACTCAAGAAAATGCTTGTGGAATGATTGATTGAATGAATGCCACTATCATGACCACTAACACCCTCACTACATGGTCATAACCATAAGGCTCTAAATGTGGGAAAATACATCTTCCTTTCTCCAGTAGGCCATTTTGGTCAAAGGTCAACCAGACAGACTGGTAGGGAGCTCCCTGATAGGTGAAGTTCCTGGCACAAGGTGTCTCTAAGCAGTAAAGTGGGTCTCAAGGCTGGCAGGTCAGCAAGCAGAACATCATCTGTCCCCAAATATAGTGATTTAGACTTTGACTTTTCCCACCAGCAGCCTTCCACCAGTGGAGATCTATAAATATGAGTGCTTACCCCTCTAGCTTCTTCCCCATACTGTTGTGCCAATCTGCCCAGTGGGGCAAAGGAGAGGTTGGGCGGGCAGAGCACCTGACGTATTCATAGTTTCCAGGGACAAGTTAGGGCAGTGTTCTTAATCTTGGCTTCTCAATCTTGTCTGCACCATTACCTGGGGAGCTTAAAAGAGATGCCAAAGCCTGAGCCCCTCCCCAGACCAACTGCTTCAGAATATTGGGGGATGGACCAGGCATGACATTTTTCAAAAGTTTCTCGATATTTTTAATATGCAGCCAGGGCTGAAAATCACTGGGTTATAGCAAAGAGGGGGAACAGGTAGGAAGTGGATGTGGAGGAAAGGCGGAGGTGAAATGGAACACAGGTGTCAATCTTCTGTGGGGTAAGCACCATCTGCAGTGGAGAAGAGATGATGAGACAACCCTTCAAGATAGTAAACAACTAAAGATAAGCAAGAGGAGCTTGCAGAATGAGGTAATTTGGCCCCACTCTCAGATTATAGTAAAGCCAGAGAAAAGTCCAGGGTGGAGCAAGGTGAGGTCATGTGTGGGCTGGGCAGGGGTAAGGAGGTAAAGGCTGACTTCATAGATACAGGGCTCTGTAAGGCCACATTTTCTCCCTCTAGAGGACAGTTGGAAACCCTGGCGGCATACTAGTTAAGAGCTACAGCTGTTAACCAAAAGGTTGGCAGCTTGAATCCACCAGGCACTCCTTGGAAACTGTATGGGGCAATTCTACTCTGTCCTGTATGGTCGCTATGGAATAAACTTCATGTCAACAGGTTTTTTTTAGAGAGCAATTGGGCAGAATCCCAGAAATTTGTGTGTAAGGCCACATATTTTATGATCCCAAAACTCAAAACTTGAGTTTACAGAAAAAATGGGACAGAATATTTTATCGAGATTGTTCGTGTACTTAACGAGAATCTACTCTTTATAAATTTTTCTGGGCACTGTGAAGAAAGAAAGATTGGTTTGAAATCTTACAATCTAGTCCAAGTGATCTGACATCTAAATCTTCGTCTATCCTACTGGGTGACGTGCCCTAGAATCTCCATCTTTCTAGACCAAAAAGGAACACGTGGTGAACTGTTGGACTTCTATCATCATCTGAGGACTGTTTTCATGGTTCTTAGAAGACAGGTGATAAGAGAAGAGCCCTCTCTCTTCAGTTATACCTCCCAAGAGTCCCAGGGAACATTGGGTTTTCACTCTTCTTATTGAGTACGACTTTTTTTTTAAATTGTGGTAAATACATTTGTAATAAAACATTTCCCATTTTAACATTTTTACATGTATAATTCAGTGACATTAACTGCAATCAACATGTTGTTCAACCATCACCATTAACCATTGAGTGTGACATTTTCTTTTCTTTTTTTTTTTTAACATTTTATTGTACTTTAGGTGAAAGTTTACAGAAGAAATTAGCTTCCCATTCAATAATTTGTACCCAAATTGTTTTGTGACTTTGACTGAAATCCCCTCAGTATTTCAGCACTCTCCTCCTTTCACCCCAGGTTCTCCTTTTCCATTCCTCTGGTTTTCCTGCCTTCTCATCTTTGCTTTTGGGCAGGTGTTGCTCATTTGGTCTTGCATACTTGATTGTTCTAAGGAGCACGTTCTTCATGGGTGTTATTGTTTGTTTTATACACCTGTCAAATATTTGGATGAAAGGTGGACTTCGAGAGTGGCTTCAGTCCTGAGTTAGAAGCATGTCTAAGGGCCATGTCTCAGGGGTTTCTCCAGTCTCTGTCAGACCAATAAGCCTGGTCTTTTTTGTGAATTTGAATTTTGTTTTACATTTTTCTCCCACTCTGTCCTGGACCCTTTATTGTGATCCCAGTTAGAATAGTCGGTGGTGGTAGCCAGGCACCCACCACCTAGTTCTTCTGGTCTCAGGCTAGTGGAGGCTGTGGTTCATGTGGTGCATTAGTCCTTCGGACTAATTGTTTCCTTGTGTCTTTGCTTTTCTTCATTTTCCTTTGCTCAGGACAGAATCAGACCAATAGTTCTAACTTAGATGGCTGCTCTTAAGCTTTTAAGATCCCAGCTACTACTCACCAATGTAGGGTGTAGAACATTTTAAGAACTATGTTATGCCAATTGACCTAGATGTCCCCTGAGACCATGGTCCCTAGCCCTTAGCCCCAGCAACTCAGTCCATCAAGGTGTTTGTTTGTGTTTCGGAAGCATCTATGACCATGCCTCCTGTGTGCTATATTATCTATATTAATATACATGCTACACATACAAATATGTATGTAAAAATATCCACAGCCAAACCTATATATGTATGTGGGTGTACTCCTATACTCCCTCTACCCCTATTCAGTATACATACCTACCTATGTTTCTGCTTGTAAAATCATTGTTTGTTTTTACTGTTGTCGTAGGGTTGTATATGTTATAGTATTTACTGAGGTTGTCTTTTTTTTTTTTTTTCTTTTTCTTTTGCCATTCCTCTCGCTGTCTTTCTTTTCCTTGGTCAAGTTGTGCTGACTTCCCCTATATTGTGTATTACCTTTCTTTTCACCTAAGTTAACACAGGTCTACTATCTAGTTAGTGATTTTCCCACCCTCCCTCTCCCTGCCCCAACCATCAAAGAATTCTTCTTTCTGTGTGTAAACCTTTTCTTGACTTTTTATAACAGTGGTCTCATACAATATTTGTCTTTTTGTTATTTACTTATTTCACTTAGCATAATGTCCTCAAGATTCATCCATGTTGTGAAATGTTTTGTGGATTCATCATTATTCTTTATCATTACGTAGTATTTCATTGTGCATATGTACCATAGTTTATTCCATTGTGTGCATGTACCATAGTTTATCTTTTCCATCCATTGATGGGCATTTAGGATGTTTCCATATTTTTGCTATTATAAATAATGCTGCAATAAACCTGGGTGTGCATATGTCTATTCGTGTGACAGCTCTTATTTCTGTAGGATATATTCCTAGGAGTGGGATTGCTGGATCCTATGGTATTTCTATTTTTAGCTTTTTAAGGAAGCACCATATCATTTTCCAAAATGGTTGTACCATTTTGCATTCCCACCAGCAGTGCATAAGGGTTCCAATCTCCCTTCCGTCTCTCCAACATTTATTATTTTCTGTTTTTTTGATTCGTACCAGTAATGTCGGTGTGAGATGGTATCCCATTGTAGTTTTGATTTACATTTCTCTAATGGCTAGTAATCGCCAGCATTTCCTCATGTGTCTGTTAGATGCCTGAATGTCTTCTTTGGTGAAGTGTCTGTTCATATCCTTTGTCCAATTTTTAATTGGATTATTAGTCTTTTTGTTGTAGAGGAGTTGCATTTTCCTATACATTTTAGAGATTAGAGCTTTGTCAGATTTGACATAGCCAATTTCTTTTCCCCAGTCTGTAGATTCTCTTTTTACCCTTTTAGTGAGGACTTCTGATGAGCATAAGTTTTTATTTTTAGAAGATCCCGGTTATCTAGCTTATCTTCTGGTGTTTACGTACTGTTAGTTATGTTTTGTATCCTGTTTATGTCATGTATTAAGGCTACTAACATTTACTCTGTTTTTTCTTCTACAATCTTTGTAGTTTTTGGCTTTATATTTAGATATTTTATCCATTTTGACTTAGTTTTTGTGTATGGTGTGAGGTATGGGTCCTGTTTCATTTTTAAAGATGGACATCCAGTTTTGCCAGCACCATTTGTTAAAAATACTGTCTTTCCCTATTTAATGGACTTTGGGCCTTTGTTGAAGATCAGGTGACCTTAGGTGGATGGATTTCCATCTGGGTTCTCAATTCTGTTCCATTGGTCAATGTGTCTCTCATTGTTCCAGTACCAGGCTATTTTGACTACTGTAGTTGTATAGTAGTTTCTGAGGTCAGGTAGTGCAAGTCCTCCTACTTTATTCTTCTTCAATAGTGCTTTACTTATCCAAGACCGCTTCCCTTTCCATATAAAGTTAATGATTAGTTTTTCCATCTCGTTAAAGAATGCTATTGGTATTTGGATCCAGAATGCATTGTATTTGTAGATTGTTTTGTGTAGAATTGACATTTTCCCAGTGTTAAGTCTACCTATCCATGAGCATGGTATGTTTTTCCGTTTATGTAGATCTGTTTGGTTTCTTGCAGTAGTGTTTTGTAATTTTCTTTGTATAGGTCTTTTACATCCCTGGATAGATTTATTCCTAAGTATTTTATTTTTTTAGGGGCTATTATAAATGGTATTGTTTTCCTGATTTCCTTTCCATCATTCTCTTTATTGGTGTATAGGAATCCAACTGTTTTTTCTATGTTTATCTTGTATCCTGCTACACTGCTGAATCTTTCTATTAGTTCCAGAAGTTTTCTCGTGCAGTCTTTTGGGTTTTCCATGTTAGTATCATATCATCTGCAAACAGGGACAGTTTAACTTCTTCCTTACTAATTTATATGCCCTTTATTTCTTTTTCTTGCCTTATTGCTCTAGCTAGAATTTCCAGCACAATGTTAAATAGGAGTGGTGCTAAAGGTCATCCTTGTCTTGTTCCTGTTCTCAAGAGGAATGTTTTCAGCCTCTCTCCATTAAGAATGATGTTGGCTGTTGGTTTTGTATAGATGTCCTTTACTAAGTTGAAGAATTTCCCTTCTATACCTATTTTTTGAGAATGTTTATCAGGAATGGGTGTTGGACTTTATCAAATGCCTTTTCTGCATCGATTTAAATGATCATGTGATTCTTTTGTCTTATTTATGTGGTGGATTACACTGACTGATTTTCTAATGTTGAACCATCCTCACATGCCTGGTATGAATCCTACTTGGTCATGGTGTATTATGTTTTTGATATGATGCTGAACTCTATTGGCTAGAATTTTGTTGAGGATTTTTGCATCTATATTCATGAGACATATTGGTCTGTAATTTTCTTTTTTTGTGATGTCTTTGCCTGGTTTTGGTATCAGGGTTATGCTGACTTCATAGAATGAATTTGGAAGTATCTCTTCCTTTTCTGTGTTCTGAAATAGTTTGAGTAGTACTGGTGCAAGTTCTTCTCTGGATGTTTAGTAGAATTCTCCAGTGAAGCCATTTGGGCCAGAGATTTTTTGTTGGGAGTTTTTTTTATTACTTTTTCAATCTCTTCTCTTGTTATAGGTATATTCATATTTTCAACTTCAGTTTGTGTTAGTTTAGGTAGGTAGTGTATTTCTAAAAATTTGTCCATTTCCTCTAGATTTTCAAATTTGTTGGAGTATGGTTTTTCGTAGTACTCTGTTATGATCTTTTTTATTTCAGTTGGGTCTGTTGTAATGGCCCCTATTTTGTTTCTTAGTTGGGTAATTTGTGTCCTCTCCTGTTTTTCTTTTGTCAGTTTGGCCAGTGGTTTGTCGATTTTATTGATCCTTTCAAAGAACCAACTTTTGCTTCGGTTGATTCTTTCTATTGTTTTTCTTTTCTCTATTTCATTTATTTCTGCTCTGATTTTTATTATTTCCTTTCTTCTGGTGGCTGTGGGCTTCTTTTGCTGTTCTCTTCCTGTTTGTTCTGGTTGTGTAGCTAATGTTTTTATATTTCCCCTTTATTCTTTTTTGATGTATGCATCTATTGCTATAAATTGACCTTTGAGCACTCCTTTTGCTGTGTCCCGGAGGTTTTGGTATGATATGTTTTCATTCTCATTTGATTTTGGAATTTTTTTATTCCATTTTTTTTTATTTCTTCCATTACCCAGTGGTTTTTAAGCAAGGTGTTGTTCAGTTTCCATGTATTTAATTTTTTTCATTGCTCTTTCTGTTATTAATTTCTACTTATATGACATAGTGATCAAAGAAGATGTTTTGTATTATCACAATGTTTTGGATTTTGTTGAGGGTTGCTTTGTGGCCTAAGATGTGGTCTATTCTGGAAAATGTTCCTTGTGTGTTGGCAAAGAATGTGTGCTTTGCTGTCTTTTGTAGGAGTGTTCTATATATGTCTGTGAGGTCAAGTTGGTTTACTGTGGCCTGTAGATCTTCTGTAGCTTTGTTGAGTTCCTTTCTAGATGTTCTGTCCTTTACTGAGAATGGTGTGTTGATGTCTCCTACTATTATTGTGGAACTGTCAATTTCTCTTTTCAGTGCTGTTAGAGTTTGTTTTATGTATTTTGGAGCCCTGTCATTGGGTGTGTAGGTATTTATTACGGTTATGTCTTCATGGTGTGTTGTCCCTTTAATCATTATATAATGTCCTTTTTTGTCTTTTATGGTGTATTTTGTTTTAATGTCTATTTTTCTGAGGTTAGTATTGCCAATCTTCTTCTTTTTTGGTTGCTGTTTGCTTGATATATATTTTTTTCCATCCTTTGATTTTTAATATATTTATGTCTTTGTTTCTAAGGTGTGTCTCTGTAGGCAGCATATTGATGAGTCTTGTTTTTTTATCCATTCTGTCACACTCTGACTTTTTATGGGTGCATTTAAGCCATTTACGTTCAGTGTGATTATTGATAGGTGTGAGCTTATTGCTGTCATTTTGTAGTGCTTTTTTGTGTGTGTGGTGCCTATGTTTTCTTTGTTCCGCTTTCTCTCCTGTGCTGAGTTCCTTTTGTTTGTGGATTTTTTTTTTCATTTTGTAGATTTTGTGTTTAGTGAGACTTTATGTTTTTCTTCTCTATTTTGATGAGTAGTTTGTTAACTTTCTTGTGGTTACCTTGAAATTTACTCCTATCTTCCTAAGTGTAGACTAGTCTTTTATTACTTGATATTGCCTTGACTTCTTCACCATCTGAAAGCTTTATACTTACACCACGTATTACCTCTTTTATTGTTCCGACGTTGTTGTCATTTACAGATTTACCTCTATGGTTCCCTGTTGTAAACCTTTTAGTTTTGTTTTATCCTTGAGATTTCACTACCTAGGTTGGTATCTGGCTGATGCTGTCTTGTGTCATAGATTCAAGCTGTTGTCTGATGTTGTTAGTTCTCTAACCAGAGGATTCCCTTTAATAATTCTTGTAAGTTTGGTTTGGTTTTTACATATTCCCTTAATTTTTCTTTTTTGGAAATGTCCTAATTTCACCATTTAAGCGAGGGTTTTGCAGGCTATATTATTCTTAGTTAGCAGTTTTTTTCTTTCAAGGTTTTATATATGTTATCCCGTTGCCTTCTTGCCTGCATGGTTTCTGCTGAGTAATCAGAGCTTAGTTTTATTGTTTCCCCTCCGTATATGACTTTTCATTTTTCTCTAGCTTCTCTCAGGATTCTTTCTTTGTCTTTGGTTTCAGGGAGTGTGGTTATGATATGCCTTGGTGATTTTCTTTTGGGATCTATCCTATATGGGGTTCGTTGAGCTTCTTGGATGGTCAGCTTTTCATCTTTCATGATATTAGGGAAGTTATCTGTCAGCAAATCTTCAATGATCCTCTCTGTTTTCTCTTTTCTCTCCCTGTTCTGGAACTCTGATCACATGTAAATTTTTGCTTTTGATTGTGTACCACTTCATTCTGAGGGTTTCTTCATTCTTTTCCTCTGATTTTTCCTCAAAGTGATATCCAAGAATTGTCTTCAGTTTCACTGAGCCTGTCTTCCATTGTTTCAAATTTGCTCCTAAAACCTTCTATTGCACTGTTCGTTTCTGAAATCTTGTTGTTTATCTTTTGGATTTCTAATTGCTGTTCTTGTATAATTTCTAGTTGTTTATTTATTTTGACATTTTGTTCCTGTGTTATTTTCCTGAATTCTTCTATTGCTTTGTCTGTGTTTTGCATGATTTTGTCTTTATTTTCCATGACTTTGTCTATTTTTCTTTATTTTTGTCTGTGTTTTCCTTCATCTCTTGGATAGCCCTGAATATTAGAGTTTTGAATTCCCTATCAGGTAGTTTCAGTGTTTTTTCATCTACTAGATCATTATCTGGTGTTTTATTTTGGACACTTTCTGGAGCCATCCTGTCCTATTTTCTTTTTATGTTTTGATATTGTCTGCTGTCTTTGAGACATTCAGGAATTATTTTCACCATTTGTTGATTGTAGATTTGTTTCTTTTGACCTGCTTTTTTGTTTTATTTGGTTGTGTCTCAGCAGGTGGGCTGGGTATGCTTTGTTACTTGCTCATCCGTGGGCATGATACTTCTCACTACTTTGTCCAGGTGGGCAGGGCTGGTCACTCAGCTATGGTGCCACAGGGTGGGTCCAGCATGGTGGGTCCAACGAAGGGAGGGGTGGTAGTGGGTCATTTGCAGCATGTACTGGGGCCAACAGGTGGAGCCAGATGGCAGTGCAGGGCGGGGTCCAATGGTCTGCACCTGTGCCACTGGGGGGTGCAGCACTTGGTGCATAGTGCAGATAGGCAGAAGGGAAGACAGACAATGTGATGTGTGGTGCTAAGTGGGTGAGATAAAGAAGAGAGAGAAACAGAATTTTTTTAAAAAACCAAAAAAAGAAAGAAAAGAATAAAATGGAAAAGTGAATAAAATTACAGTGCAGTAAGATTTATCAGGTGGGGACAGTGCAGACCCTGCAAGGCCTTTTGCGGGTTACTCTCTGGCTGAGCAGTTGAGCGTGGCCTGTTGAGAAGGGGTGTGTGCAGCACACTGGGATAGGTGGGCTCCAGAAAAGAAAGAAAAAAGGGCAAAGAGAGAGAAAAAGGAAAAAACAAAAACAAAAAAAACTAAACAAAACGAGAAAAACAACAACAAAAAATAAATATGGTGCCTGAGAAGCCAGCTATTTGGGGCAGTGTGGAATTGGCGTGGGAGCGAGCTGATGTCTCTTTTGCTGAGTAGGGGAGCACAGCCCATCAAGAAGGGGTGGAGGCAGCACAGGGCCTGGATGGGAGGGCAAAGGAAAAGAGAGAAGGAGAAAGATAAAGAAAAATAAAAAATATGGCACTGAGGGAGCCAGCCTGTGGGGGCAGCACAGACCTGGGGAGGCCATATGCCAAAGGCTCTCTAGCCCAGCAGTACAGCACAGCCTATTGAGAAGGGGTGGGGGGCGGCACACAGGGCTAGGTGGATGGGAGAATGGAAAGGAAGGAAGAGAGGAAATAACAATGACAACAACAAAAAAGCACAAAAAAAAAAAAAGAAAAGAAAAAGAAATGTGTGGTAGGAGCCTGCCAGTGGGGATAGAGCAGACGTGGGGAGGCCATGTGCCAGTGGCTCTGTAGCTGAGCGGTGTGGCACAGCCTGTCAAGAAGAGGCAGGACAGCACGTGTGACTAGGTGGGAGGGAGAATGGAAAGGAAGGAAGGGAGAGAAAGAGAAGAAACTGAAAAAAAAAAAAAAATGGCACTGAGGGAGCCTGCCAGTGGAGTGTCTCAGACCTGGGGAGGCCATGGGTCAGTGGCTCTCTAGCCAAGTGGTATGGCATAGCCTGTCAAGAAGGGGGGAGATGGCACATGCGGCTTGGTGGACGGGAGAAAAGAAAGGAAGGAAGGGAGAGAGAAATAAGAAATCGAAGGGGGGAAATAAATAAATAAAAATGGTGCTGAGGGAGCCTGCTGGTGCGGTGGTGCAGACTTGGAGAAGCCATGTGCCAGTGACTTTCTGGCCAAGTGCTGTGGCACAGCCCATCAAGAAGGGGTGGAGACTGCACTTGCGGTTAGGTGGTCAGGAGAAAGGAAAAGAAGGAATGGAAAGAGACAAAAAGAAGGAAAAAAAATCCAAGATAGTGCCTTGTGGAGAAAGGAACCCACCATGTCACCTGCCATCAATAGTGCATATGGTGGGAAGGTTTTGTACTGAATCATGCCCACTCTAGGATTTTACACTTCCTGCACTCAAAGAGTTTACAATCTAGTTTAAATATTGATGAGTTTTATTTTATTATTTTGGGGTCTGAGGAAGGAGACTAGGCCTTATTCACAAGGAATAATAATGCAAGGTGCATTTTGATGAGTATTTTCCAAAAAAGGAGATATCACACTTAGTCATCCACTCCAAAAGTATGTATTAAGGACTTACTATGTGTCAGTCTCTGTTCTAAAAAACTTTCAAGAGAAGGCATTTGCTATGGGGGAATAGGGTCATCAGGATTGTGAGGAATGGATATCATTCAGAATTTAAAAGATCCAGGAGTAATCCAGTGAGAAAAATGTATTACTTAGTATTTGCAATTTGAAACATCTGTTTTGACTGGAGGTAGGATAATTCACCTAAAAGGAATTTACTGATTAACAGCTTTGAAGATTTTTTTGGAAATTTAGGTTTAGTTTAGATAGTTTTGGTTCCACCAAACCCCTCTGCCATTTCCAGTAGATTTATCAGTTCAGTTCAGCTCAGCTGAATGCCAGTTTTGTATGTGATTCATATTTTAGCCACCAAGTATTCACCAAATACTTAAATCACATGCAAAATATCCATTTAAGCCAATTATTAAGTCTGTGAATTAAAAGAAGTAACAGACTAAAGCAACGGTCTATATTGAAAATCTTTTGGAAGCGAGAAATCTGCCATATCTATAATTTATAAAATCCTTGACATTGAAGATATGTACAACTATTAAATTGTAAAATACACCAGAAATTCTCCTTCCCCAAAATCACAGACCCAAAGAGCTAAAAAACAAAGAACTGTAACCTTTCTCAGGTTATGGTGTAACATTTAGGTGAATTGACCATAACTAAAATAGTTTACTAAGTTAAAAGTCAAATTAAATGAAACTAAAAATTTAAACTGGACAAATAAAACTTCAAAGAAATATTTTTAAAAAACTGTTAAAATGTCTTATCCAATATGAATTTCTGTAAAGTTTATAAAGTGTTTTTAGAAATAAGTTTTTGGTAAATTTGGAAATACTAGCAAGTTGATCATTTGCAGAACTAGACTTTTGGCAAATTTATTTTCAGAGAAGTAGCTTTCAGAGAATTGGAGTTTCCTGAATTGACCTAAAGCCGCTTAGGTTCCTCAGATGCTTCTTGCTCACTTCCCTATTCTCCTCAGTGTTCTGGATTGAGACACGGGTGCTTCGAGAACTCTGGATGAAAGGTAAGCTGGTTCCTGCCCTGGTTACTTAAAATTAATGCTGAGGCCATTCTATGCATCTTCTGTAGAGTGTCAGGTGTAACTAGATAGTCCCTAAAACTCAGGATTGCCAGCTTCGAGAAGATGTTCTGCCATATGAGTCCTAACCAACCCCCTTCATCAAAATTAACCAGACCCCTACCCTAGGACCACTTGCTCCTAGGGCAAGGCCTGGCCTAGGAATCGCCGCTTCAGTGAAACCTCCCAGGTAATACTACTGGAGGAGATGGGCCCTGATGAGTACTTGAATTTCACTCATCTTCCTCCTCTGTGCCCTGGTGGCACAGTGGTTAAGAGCTATGGCTGGTAACCAAAAGGCCAGCAGTTCAAATCCCCCAGCCACTCTTTGGAAACACCATGGGGCAGTTCTTCTCTGCCCTATAGGGTCAGAATCCACTCAGCGGCAATGGGTTTGGAGGTTTGTTTTTTTTTTTTTTTTTTCCCCCTTCTCTGCACCTCATTCTGAGGCCTGGAGTGAGTCACTTCTCTCCTAGATCTTCAGATTCCCCTTTTGGTCTCCTGGGGCAATAAAGAAAAGTTTCTACTGCTTTCTTATCTCTTGTGGCCTCATTAGAAGCCCATTTTAGGAATGGGCCCATCAATGATAGACATTGGCTTCACATATCCTGTCTCTCACATCCCACCTGTCCCGCCTCCCTGAGCACAGAGGGCTGTCTAGATGGCTTCATTTCTTTCTTTCCTTGGCCAGAGTTTCTTAAAAATGGGAGTAATCTCCTAGGCAGGAAGCCTGCTCTCCTAATGGCCCCTTCCCCAGACCTATACATCAGTACAGAGCTCTTCCTACCCATGTTGTATTCCTAGCCCCCTGCAAAGGGGCACAGCCCTTTTCCCCCCCTCCCCTGTTCCCTGCTCCTACTGCTGAGGCCCCATTGGGCTCCAGGACTGGGCAGGCCTTGGCTCTGGGATCCTATACTGCCAGGAAACAATGACTGTTCTGATAGGGACAGAATCCCAGAATGCAGACCGGGGATTCTCCCTCTCTTTCTCCCGTGCCCCAGCATCCACCCTCACACCCAGGGCAGTGTTGAGCAATTGGAGAACTTGTCAGAAACTCCTGCTGCTCACATTGAGCAGCTACAATGTGACAGGAATGGTGCTGGGTTGTTTGTGGATTGCAAGAGGCAGACAAACTTCGGCATGTGTGGAAGGCCCAGGCTCGGCCTGCTCGACCACCTCGGTTGCTTCAGAAGTTGGCGCCAAGTGCACTCCAGTGCCTTCTGCAGGCATCGTGCAGGTGCTGTCCTCACAGTTTCCTGTGGCCCAGGTATTATCAATCTCATTTTCCAGGTAAGGAAACTTGAGACGCAGAGAGGTGAAGTTATTTCCTCAAGGTCACATAGGTAATAAGTGGCAGACCTGGGATTTAAACAGTTATCTGTCACATTCTAAAGGCCACAGGTGGAGCACATTCATTTAATGGAATCTTAAGCAGGCACGAAAAGCAATGATAGAGGGTGGTGGTAATTCAGTGGTAGAATTTTTGCCTTCCATATGGGAGCCCCAGTTTGATTCCTGGCCAATGCACCTCATGTGCAGCCACCACTTGTCTGTCATTGGAGGCTTGTGTGTTGCTATGATGCTGAACAGGATTCAGTGGAGCTTTCAGACTAAGACAGACTAGGAAGAAAGGCCTGATGATCTACTTCCAAAAATTAGCCAATGAAAACCCAGTGGATCACAATAGTCTGATCTGCAAATTATCATGGGAATAGTGCAGGACCAGGCAGCATTTTGTTCTGCTGTACATGGGGCCACCATGAGTCAGGGGCCAATAGCAGCAAAAGCAATGATAGGATCTCTACTATTTTTACAAGGAAAGCGGTCACAGAATAACACTAAATAGAAAAAACAGGTTACAGAGTCATTGGTACAACAGCATTTGGGGGAGGAAAAAAGATATGTATAACTGCATGTGAATGGATAGGAAAAAAAAAAACAGGGTATGTTCCAAAATATTTACAAGTGGTCATTGAATAGAAAATGTGTGAGGTTTTTATTTTCTCCATTTTATCCTATACTACTGTCTGATTTCTTTTTCAACGAGCATGTAGAGGTTTTATAATAATAAATAAATAAATAAATGTATTTCTATTTAAAGGTAAAAACAGTATGTCGCTCTCTCCGGGACCCTTTACAATCAGTCACACCTATGGTTGAGCTGCTTAGGGGTAACCTTGTTGGCAAGGGGTCCAGTAGTCTAACATTAGCAAATTCTCCCCTGACTTGCCTCTCCTCTGCTTCCCAAGCCCAAGGAAGGCCCATACTATACTGCTGCTCTCTGCAGCCCTCTCCATCCATCTGCTGTCCAGAGCATCATGCTGAGAATGGCGGAACATGGAACAGTATGGTAAGAAGAGCCGAAGAGAAGCCTGGGGCTGCTGATAAACGCTGTGTGTGACTTTGGACACGTCCCCTCTCTGGGCAGCAGATTCCTCATCTATAAAATGAGAGAGTTGGACTGGACAATTACTAAGTGTCTTCCTGAGAAAGAGGTGGGATGTTTTCCTTCCCAGGAACTCTGGTTATCTCACACCTCTTCCGTCTCCCCACATTACAAAGAGTACTCTGAGCACTGAGAGGGGAGGGGCTGACCTGATGCCACCTAGGAGAGCAAGCCCCATACTTCAGGCCTAGAACCCAGGAGTCCTGACCCCCAACTCACTGGGCTTTGAGGCCTGAACAAAGCAAGGGGATCCTTGACCTCTTGCTCCAGCAGGGAATGTGCCCCTGCCTGTTTGAGAGCTGCTGGCCCAGCCCGCTCCTTCAATAACCGCGGTCGGAAAAGCTGATGGAGACGTGTGAGGAGGGCCTGGGCCTAAACATGGGGCTCATGGAGTGAGGCCTGGCCTGGCCTGGCCCCAGGACACTCAAAGGACCCACATTTCCCCTTTGCTTTCCCTCACCTTAAGGTCCCTGCTGCCTGCAGCACCCTCCACTAGGGCTTCTCTCTAAGCAAGACAGGAGCTCCTCAGTTATAAAGAGCTGTTTTCAGTGGGCTCAGCAGAGACATCTAAGACCCTCTGTCTGCCTTAATCAGAGGCTCTTACATGCTCACTGGGGAGACAGAACTAAGACTTCGTAAAACAACAAGGAACCATTAAGTGCAAACCAGTGGTTTTCAATGTGAGCGTTTGGAGTGGGGATGAGTGAGCTTCTTCTAAATACACATACTGGGCTTCCCTTCACTCCACACTGTTCTAATATGACCTGGGGACGGACTGGCCCAGAGAAATCAGCCCCAAATGTGCCCCTGCACCCCTGTGCCCTGCTCAGATGTATGATAGTATTAATGCAATCCCTGGGTGGTGCAAAAGTTAAAGTACTTGGCTGCTAAATGAAAAGTTGAATATTTGAGTCCACCCAGAGCTGCCTCAGAAGAAAGGCCTGACAATCTACTTCCAAAAACTCAGCCACTGAAAACCTCTGACACACATGGGGTTGTCATGAGTCAGAATGGAAGCAATAGAAGGTGTTTAGTAAACAGTTGTTACTAGTTGCTCAATGAATATTAGTTCAAGGACAGAGTTCCTTCTTAATATTCCTCCTCCTCCTCCCTTAGAGCCTGAGCAAAGAATCTGAGGATAGGAGACTGGAGTAGGTCATTTTATGAGGGTGAGAAAGTGAAGATGATGAGCAAATAGAATATCCCAGAGGGAGACATTTGGGCTTTGCCTAGTCTCTTGTGGAGTCAACATTTTTAAGAGGGAGAGGTTAGGGCCTGCTCACCTGCTGTCCCTAGAAATTTTTCCTGATGGGTAGGAATTGGCTGAGTCTCTTCAGCACCTGTGACTACCCCCAGCCACATTCCTGTATAAGTTCCAGAGTTAGCCCACCATTTTCCAGCACTGAGTCCCAGGGTGGGGCAATAGGTTAATGTGCCTGGCTGCTAACCGAAAGGTTTGAGTCCACTCAGAGGCACCACAGAAGAAAGACCTGGTACTCTACTTGTGAAAATAAGCCATTGAAAACCCTGTGGAGCACAGTTCTATCCTGACACACATGGGGTCACCATAAGTTGGAATCGACTCATCAGCAACAGTTTGTTTGTTTGTTTGTTTTGGTGTACCATGCTACACCCTGGGGGCGCAATAGTTAATAAGATACAACGCAAGTGCCAATGGGTTCCTGGTGTGGTGGGGAAGAAAAAGATTCAGAAGCCCATAGTTACCCTACAGTGAGGTAAGTGTTACCAGTGAGGAATGTACAGATTGCTCTGGATTAGAGGGCATTCTTCCCCGTGCAGAACACCCAGAGATCTGAAACAATGTCAGACTGAAGAGATGATCCCATTCCCAATCCCCATCCCTCCCTCTGCCACAATAAAAATCTTTGAAGAGGAGTCAATCAGATCTAGGCCTTCTTGGCCCTGACTCAAGCCTCTCTCTGAAGCCCCATGCTTGTTTCTAGCCAAGTTTTTAGTGCCCCCTTGTCCACTTCCTGCCCCGATTCCTCCAAACACCCCTCTTACTCAGCTCCACTTTGGATCACCAACTCATCCTGGTTTGTGTGCCACATCCCAGTTTTAACCCTTTTAAGACCCATGGGACATAAGGTATCCCACCCACTTTTTATGCCTTTGGAGTTCTTTGGAAAGGAGGTAACTGATTTTAACATGTTTAGCATCAAGGTGGGAGCCTTTTGGAATGCTTGGAACTCAAGAACTCTGAGTTGGAGCCTAATTTTTTTTTAATAGATTTTTTTTAATTGTCTTAGGTGATGCCCCCCGGATGTGTGAATTTTCTAAATTTTTGACAGGTTTGCCTTTATTTCTGTGAGATAAGCCTCTTCTCTATGTTTCCCTGTTACTATGTTCTCATAAGAAATTACTTATCACTAGAATAAGTTATTGCCAGTCTTCATTCAGTCATAGTGGGCATTTTCTTCTTTATATCATTCATTGTTTCCAAGTGTTACTGGCTCCCTCCTTTTCTAGCTTCTGAACAATAAATAGTGTCTTTCCAATAAGGAATAATGCATTGCAGTGGTATTTTTCATTGTAACAGATGGAATGCACCACTGTGAGCAGTTCTGCAGTATTCCAGGGCAGCTGTTTCTGCTTCTTAGCTGTTATTACTGTTTTTGTTGTAAAGAAGAATACATTGTAGTGGTAATTTTCCTGAGATTCAAATTCCTTCAGTTTTATTTATTTGGCCTGTAAGTACTGCTTTTGTAGTAATGAAGAATGCTCTGTAGTAGTAATTTTCCTGAGATAAAAACTCCCTTGGCTTTATTTATTTGGGCTGTAAGTACTGCTTTTGCAGTAAGGAAGACTGCATTGTACCATGTTTTAAAAAGTTTCATGAAAAACAATAAAAAGGCTAAGAAGAAGGAGACTAGAATAAAATGTATGTGCAGTCATTGGCAGATGCCTTCATGTTTACCTCATGTTTTACAAATTTTCAAGAAATATAATTTTAAACATAAAAAATCTGATTTTACCATTGACTCATATTGGCAGGATTTATGTCTTCCAGGGTCCGCTGGTATACATGTGATCCCAGATAATGGATATCAAAATCCATAACTAATAATAATTCTGAATTGGTCCTTCATTAGTGATAACACATAGTATTATAGAAAAATTCAAAGGAGAAAATAATTGGGTCTTGAAAGGGAAGCACCGAAAATCCCACCAACTGGGAACTCCTTCAGTCCCAGGCAAAGCGGGATAGTTGGTAGTCCTATAACCCTGGGCCCTCAACCCCTAGTTAAGCTGCCTTAGTTGCTCCCCATGAAAAAGAACTAGGAGGTCTCCAGAGCCTAGTCTCCTGACTGCTCCCCCTAGTAGTAAATCAACCTTAGCTTATCCCAAGTTCCCGTTAGCAATTTGGGCCAATTCTTTTTCTAAGTTACTGGATAGAGTGTGCTGGGGTAGAAGATCCAGCATATGCCTCCTTATATCTAGGAAAAATCAAGGAAAGGCAGCACCAGCTCCTTCTTTTTCCCCATCAGAGATGAAATAATACAGTAAGATGAGAAGGGACTGCACCTATTCTTCTAAACAGCAATGGTTACACAGGTAGGTAACTGGACAGTGGGATGTTCCTGAGGGCCAAAGGTGTTCCTGTCTGGCGCTCAAGAACTTCTGTCCCAGTGTGTTTTCCTCTTAAAGGTTTGGATGTTGGGCCACATTGCAAATGAGAACCTAAATTCAACCACATAAAAAATTTGGAAGTGCATATCAGCTGTACTATTGGTAACGCTACTATAGAAAATGCATTTTTTTTCTTTAACCCTTCCAGATTCTGTCTCAGCCTTCATATACAGAAATGTGAATGATCAGTTTCCTAGTCTGTTAGATTAAAAACCCAAGCTTTTTCCTCCCAAGTCCACCAAAAGATTGAGGAGTCAGAGTTGGAGGTGCAAATTAGCGTACTAATGGGGGAATAGGCTACAATATGCTAACACTGTTATATTTAGGTGTGGCCTTATGGGAGAGGTTACTTTTTTCTTTGTGCCACTCTGTACTTTTTAATCTCCCATTGTTGTTGTTGTTAGATGTCATCCAGTCAATTCCAGCTCAAAGCAACCCTGTGTACAGCAGAGCAAAACACTGCCTGATCCCGCGCCATCCTCACAATCATTGCTATGTTTGAGCCCATTGTTGCAGCCACTATGTCAGTCTATCTCTTTGAGGGTCTTCCTCTTTTCCACTGACCCTCTACTTTACCAAGAATAATGTCCTTCTCCAAGGCTTATCCCTCCTGATAACATATCCAAAGTACATGAAATGAAATCTCACCATCCTTGCTTCTAAGGAGCATTCTGTACCTCTTCCAAGACAGATTTGTTTGTTCTTCTGGCAGTCCATAGTATATTCAATATGCTTCATCAACACCATAATTCGAAGACATAATCTTCCATAATGTGCACATATTATTTTTATTGTAAAATATTTAAGACATAGAAAAATATAGAGAATTAAATGACTAACACCTATGTATTAGTAATCACCCAGTTTAAGAAACAAAACATTAAGGATTCAATTGAAGCCCCTCTTGCACCTTCCCTAATCCCTTCCATTCCACTCCAGAGAAAACCTCTGCCCTGAATCTGGTGTTTACTATTCTCAGTGAGTCACGTATTTCTTCAAAATTAAAAAAAAAAAAAAGTTGGTTTTTTTGTGTTTCAAGAAAGGAACATCCATTTGTACTCCACAGTTTTGAGCAGTTGGTCTCAGATATTTGGACTTCACAGACCAGTAAAATTTCAAATTAAATTTAAGGAACTTGTGGGACTCTCCATTTTGCACAGTTAAGAACATGAAATAAACAAAACAAAACAAACTATCATCTGCTATCACTGTAGCTTCTTAAAAGAAAGGACATTTAACACTGAAAATATAAGAAGAGTATTTCTAAGAATTAAAAAAATTAAATACATTTAGGTTAGTCAAAAAGTCTGTATTTTTCTCCTTTCTAAACAGACCGTGGAAAAGTTCATCTTGGACCAGCACCTGAACCCCACTTGGCATTTAGGAATCACTAATTTAGAAACTCAGACTTCTGTGACTATGTCCCTGAAGAGGATGGGGACTTTCTGGAGGGAACCACCTCCATCCTGAGACACAGAGACATACTTTGGCCACCCCACCCCTCACCTTCTCCTCAGTTACCACATCAAGCCTTGTAGCTGCCTCTGCTCCTTTTCCCTATCTCTGTCTTCTTATCTCCTCAACTAGGTCCCACACCTGTGACTTCTTCCTCTCCAACTGACACCCTCCCTTCCCTTCCCTTAGGGAATGTGGAATTCCCTTTCTCTACTTTTGAGGGGGTTGGGGTGCCAAGGAGAAGTTTCTATTGGCCATCGCATTTCCATGGCTAGCTGTGAGAGAGCATTCAGCAATTTAAAACTAATTGTCATAGGCACTACTTTCCATAGGTACGCAGCTGCACCCAGAGGCACCTTGGAAGACAGGCCTGGCAGTCTACTTCCGAAAGGTCACAGCCATTGAAAACCCTATGGAGCAGTTCTACTATCCACATATAGGGTCGTGGTGAGTCAGAATGGACTCTACGGCAACTACATCCCCTTACTACGCAGCCCATGCTAAGGAGAGTCTGGCCTCAGCCCGGCGGTTTGGAAGGTGTCTGGCCACAAGCGGGTCTCTAGAGGGAATTTTGGCCAGACTCTGAGGACAGGGTTATGATGAAAAAGGTAGCAATGTCTGAGGATCATAATAGACTGAAGTGACACCCTGAAAATATCAATGGGGGAAAAAATAAAATAAAAATGTAATTGATGTGGCAGCCCCACCTCGTGACTGGCCCTGCTCCTTACCCGACTGTGCTCAAGTTAGGAAACACTGGGCAGGCTCTGTCACTTACCTCACCACACCTGTGCTAGAAGCGGAGTGCGGGGAGCAGACTGTAAAGGTCTAGGCAAGAGTGTTTTGCAACAATAACCAGGTAAGCCAGCTATGCCTCTCTCCCCACCCTCAGTTGAGAACCAATGCTCTGACACAAGCCAGAACAAGGTAAGTTATCACCAATATTTTGAGTTAAAATTTCATTCAGTCGAATAACGAAAGACAAAAACAACACATTTCACAAACGAGGAAACAGAACCCTGAGCTAGTTAAAATTACCCAAAATCACACACCTGGTTGATGAAAATGCTGGAAAAATAATGTATGTTTTCTGAATCTCAAGTCTGAGTGCTCTTTCTGCCTCCCCTGCTGTACTAAGTGTGTCTGTCTTTTGGCTGGTCCCTTAACCTCCCTGGGCCTCAGTTTCCTCATCTGCAAAATCAGAAGCTTGGACTAGACAATCTCTGAGAACCAAGGCAAAATGAACCTTAGAAACTCAAGAGTTGTGGCAAGTAGCCTAGAATAGGTCTAATTAAAAAAAAAACAAATAACATAAACCCAAGTTCAGATAGTGCTTCTCCTAGATGAAACGGTTGATTTGGCAGCTGCTATCAGTCTTCCACCTCCATCTTCCTTTCTCTTCCAAATTCCTCTCTGGGTGCGCCTCTCAGACTAAAACATCTGAGAGCAACTTCAGAGCCAGATGGGGCTAGGAGAGGGCCATAGCCAGAGTAGGTCTGGGTAACTACAAGGTGCTGGGTTGTCCCGGCTGATTTCTCACAGGTGACCTGCTGTTGTTGTTGTTGGGTGCCGTCAAGTCAGTTCCGACTCAGCGATCCTATAGGACAGAGTAGAACTACTCCACAGGGTTTCCAAGGAGCAGTTGGTGGATCTGAACTACCAACCTTTAAGTTAGCAGCTGAGCTCTTAATCAGTACGCCACCAGGGCTCTGACCTGCTGCTAGCCTTGGAAATACCTTCTGCCCTAAGGATTTCTGCCCCTAGGATCTGACTTACAAGCAGCCCCCCACCTCAAGTGCCACCCCCACGGGCCTCCTTATCACAGCACTTTTGAACCTTATCCACTTTGGGACTGTTTTTGCTGTTATTCAAGTGACGGAGGTCTGATCCTCCACTTCTCTCCCTACCCTGCCCCCCTTTAAAAAATATCTATAGGATCCTCTACCTCAAATACAGGACACACACATGCACATATGCACACACACACAAACACTCCCCCCCGCAACCCCCAGTTGAGATTAAATAACAGTTGGCTATTTGCAGAGTGAAAAATTTTACTTGTTTGTGGCTTAGGTAGTGTTCCCACTCGTAGGCTTTCAGCTTGGACCTCTCCATCCTGCCCTCTTTAGAAGCCCCCTGTACTGGTCCTCACCCAGAAGCTCATACAGACCCTTAAGCCAAAGAAACCTGTCTCCTCCACCATGATATCACCCCCCATACCACTACTTCACCTTTCTTCTTAAGTGGGAGTCAAAGGGGAGGCAAGAGGAGACCGTCTGTCTTCCTCAAGTTAGTTGTCCCACTAGGGTGAGTGAAAGGAGTAGCCGCGCCAAAGAATCTCAAAGGCCAGTATTGGGACCTACGGCTTTCCACTTTCCAAGCATTCAAGCAACAACTTGTACCACATTTGGAGTTCAAGTTCATTTTATTTAGACCATCACATCTACTTGGGATTCCTCACAACAGCCCTGTGAGGTAGGGGGCATCCCCGTTTCCCTGCAGGGAGAAAAAGGAGAATCAGGAAGGTCTGCCTTTTGTCCAGGGTCTCACGGAGCAGAGTGGGGCTCCCGAGGAGCCCTGACCGCGCAGAATCCAGGCCCAAGAAAGCAAAGTCTTTCTCACTTGTGAGGTAATTTCCTATCCACCAACCCAGACCCCTCCCTTTATAGTCCAACCACAAAAGCAGCCGCCTAAGAATGCAGCGAGCCGAGCAGGCTACAAGCAAAAAGAGTTCAGGATCCAGGATTTCGGAGCCGGGCGCAGTGGGGCGCCAGGCGGCGCTCACTTCTCAGCGAGCATGCGCAGGAACTCCTGGTAGTTCACCTTCCCGTCCTGGTCGACGTCGGCCTCGCGGATCATCCCATCCACCTCCTCCTCGGACAGCTTCACACCCAGCTTGCCCATCGCCTGCTTGAGCTCTGCCACGGTGATGTGGCCGTTGCCGTCTACGTCGAACTCGCGGAAGACAGCCAACGTGTTTTCCTCTGTGTCCTTGCCCTTCATCCTCTTGGCTATCGCTGCCAGGAACTCTTGGAAGTCAATGACACCGTCGCCGTCGGTGTCCACCATGGCGATGAGGACCTTCAGCTGGTCCTCCGGGACATTCTGGCCCAGGGACTGCATCAACTGGCCCAGCTCCTGGACGTTGATGGTGCCGTCCCCATTCGTGTCAAACATCGTGAAGGCCTGCTTAAACTCTTCCACCTGCTCTTCTGTCAGATCTTCAGCCATGTCTGTGTCCCTCTCACCTGGTCAGGGAGCTTCCAAGTTTGCTGCCAACCAGCTCAAGCCCTGCTGCTCAAAGGGCTTAACGTCCAGAGCCTGGGACCTAGGCTGAGATTTGAGGCAGCGTCTGCTTGAGGGCGAAGCTCCAGAGAAAGTCTTAGCATGGGATGGGAACTCGCTCCTTTTCTGCAGCTGGAGCGAAGGGAGGAGAAAGACTCCTTACCCTCCCATGTCCCCAGGCCAAATCCTCCTCTAAGGGAGGGACAGGCCAGCAGCAGACTAGAAATGCAGGAATTAGAGTGGCAGTCAGAGAACTAGGGTGAGGGGAGATAAAAAGGCTGCCAGCCTCTCCTGGCCCTGACTTTAGACCAGCCACTCCAGAAACATCTTGCTCATGGATCAGTTTTTCCTGCAGCTGACTCTCACAGAGACCCTAATCAAACCGAGGGCTTCAATACAGTTTCCCCAACTTTACAGAGGCCATAAGTTGGAGTCAACTTTAGGGCAACAGGTTTGGGTTTTTGGGTTTTTTAAGACCTGGAAAGAGGCAGTTCTCCTCTATCACATGGGATCACTATGAGTTGAAATCCATTCCATGACACCTAACACCAACAAGAAAGGGAGAGGGAGAAAAGGAAGCTGACTCACTCAGACTGACAGCAGGCCCCTGGAAGAGTTGGGGATCTGCCACTTTAGGATCTGTGTCTGGTATTCTGTTCTCCCTTCTGCCTTCTCAGAGAACTGCTGGCCAGCTCTTGCCCTGAAGGGTGGGGCTGTTGGAAGGCAGGTGGGTGGTAGAATTGAGCCTGCCAGGGTGTAACAGTGGGCTTCATCAAATCCCCAGCTCAAGGTGATGGATAAGTCTGTAGATAGGCGATGTGGCTTTTAGCTTTTAGAAAGCAAAGAATCAGGGTTGCATTCCACTTGTGACCTCCTCAGAACCTGCTGTGTAGCTGGTGCTGAGAAACTGTTTATTAAATGAATATTTGAAGTGTGATTTCAGAGGTAAGGAAAGGCTTTTTGTCTCCCAGAATACTTCTCCTCTAGTTCAGTGATTCCGACAATCCCATTCCATTGCTAAATCCCAGGTTCTATGTGCAGACAAGTCGGGAGATGCGCAGCATTTGTTTACATGCGCAGAGGGGTAAAGCAACTAAGGCTGGATTCCTGCCTGAAGGCTGCAGAGAACTGGAGAGTGCAGGGTGGCCAGCATAGGGGTAGCCCCTGAAGATGCTGAGGGGGCAGAAGGACGCAGAAAAGGGTGGCTTCATCTGCAAAACTTGGCCTACCTGATAGTTTTACCAAAAGTTGCCCTATGCAAGGAGAAACCCAGTTTGGAAACATCCTAGGGCCCTCAGTCTGTCCACTCTTTGGAAGGAAATCTACCTCTGCCCACTGCCCTGACTAGAGTTTAGACCAAGACTCAGTCCCCAAGTCCTTGCAGCAATGGAACCCAAGGGGACATTTGCCTTGGTAGCCTTCATGATAACTTTCTCAAGAAAGTTCCCTCTTGATCTCCATAGATTACATTATTTTCTCCCAACCCTGCCTCATAAGAAACAAACCCCTTCTTCACTCTCCTCCTAAGAAATTTTATAAATTCCACCTCTCTCTGGTTTAGCCAATCAAATACGCCAATTATTCTTTCCTTCCCTAGAGTACAGCCAAGCAAAATAGCTCCCTACCCCTCATTACTGCACACCCACCCCCTAACCCTAATCCTCAAGTTCAGGGGGTACAGAGATCTGGGGAGGGGCACAAAGAGAAGTGTTCCAGTTGTCTAACTCCTGTTATAAAGACATTTTGAAGAAGGATTGCTATTTTGTCTTGGTACTGGAATAGTACAGAGGCCTCAATGAGTATTGAGCAAGTTCTCAATGAAGCTGATAACCAGTACTGGGTGGAGAATGTCAGTTTGCAAGGAGACTGAACAGAGAAGCGCCCTGCTTAGTACGAGACAAGGGAAGCGTGGAGCTTTTAATGACTAAAACCAACTCAGCTCCTTTATTTTTTTAAAGAATATTTGAAGATATAAATCTATCTTTTAAATTTCCTTTTCTTCTCATCTTATTAGCAGGACCTGTGATTAAAATTTAAGATGCTTACTAATTATTTTATTTTTATTTTTCCTTGATATTAAGTAAATAATACTTTGTAAATAATAAAGAGCTTTTAAACATTATCAGGAGACTTGAACTCCTAGTTCCAACTTCGTCGCTGATTTGACACACTTAACCTGTGTCTCAGTATTTTCATCTATAAAATAGAATAATATGTCCACCATATCTGATCAAGGTACTTAGGGTCAAAGATCAAAGTATAAAGTACAGAACAAACAGAAGGTGTTATTTTTCTATGGTCAACCTCACGTTCAGTAACAAGCTGGTTCCTGTTTGATGTAAACCAACACTTGAGAAAGTAACCACTTGGAAAAAAAAAAAAAGTATCCACCTGATGGAGGAACTCACTCTGAATTTTGTTATACCTTTCTTGGTTGACCTGATAAATTCAACTTGTCTATCTTAAGGTTTTAGTTAGGTCAAACACTCCAAGGCCTTGAACATCAGCCTGCTTTTGAACATCAGCTCTAACAGCTTCTATACAGAAGCAAAGGTCTCTATTTAGAAAAAGCTCCTAGCTAAGTCTCATCATGGACCGTGGGACAGGAAGATGAGAATTATTAATATGATGCTTGTTTTCTAGATGAAGAGATAGAGTCTTCAGGAGGTGTAGTCATATGTCCAAGGACACTCAGTAATTTGGGGTGAGATTTAGACTTCTGATTAGTAATTCTCAATCCTCAGTCTGCCTTTTTGGATCCTATTTCCTGTTTAATACAATGCTTTTTCTCATCAAAGCATGAATAAACATTGAAAGTAAGTTTCTTTAATCCCTCCTACCTAGCCTCCTGCCTCAGTAAACATTTAGTCAGCAGCACTGGTTCAGCCTCACTTTTCCATAAGTAGCTGATGGTGGGAGGTTGCTATCCCATCATCCTCTCTGGGTCAGTGTCAGGGGTAGACGTTGATGAGTGGCCAGAACTTTAGGGTGTTAGACACAGTTGAACTAAGGGTTAGGAAAAGGGCAACAACATGGTATTTGTTGCCAAAACCTAATCAAACCCCTTTTTTCCCTCAGTTTAAACACCAGTAGTCTGGGTGCAGAGTTCAGGACTGGCTCTTTGAAGGAAGTGGTAGAGAACTACTAACGCCTTGTATCCATAGGTGTCTTTACAGTCAAAGCACAGGCACAGGCCGCACCTGCTTTGATGCTCCTAGTATGCAGAATGGAGCAAGTGTTATCATCCATCAGGTGAGAAGCCTGAGGCTGAGAGGCTAAGTCACCTGCTCAGCATCCTACCGCTGAGTCACCTGGAGTTCATCACTGGTAAGATGCATACACAGGGAGATAAGTGAAAGAAGAAAAGAATGCTCCTACATCCAGGCCCAGCTCTGTTGGCCATCTCCCCTGACCTGTGTGCAAGGGAGATAAAGGGAGGGTGCTGAGGGGGCTGGGATAACTGTAGCTGGAGAGGAAGAGACTTGGGTTTGCTGAGAAAGGAGCCCCTGGAGCCAAGTGAGAAAGGAGAAGATGTGGCTTAGCAGAGAAGAGGTGGGCAGGTTTCTTAGAGGAAGATTGAGTCTTTCCGAGTGATATCCGTGGAGGCCGACTCTCCTCCCCTCAACTCATTCCCTTTCTTGTCTCCTCTCTCAGCTTTTCTCCATGTCAATGTTGTGATGGAAATTTTGACAGTTCCTAGTGAGAATGGCCATGGTCCTAGAGAAAAAGAGGGTCCCCTTCACTGCAGAGGGCTGAAGACCTCTGCAAATGTTATAGTAAGGATGAACACCCCTCTGGGAAAGGCTGGACAACTCCTTGAGGATATTTGCAGAGACAGTAGGCCATGCTGCTGGCAGAAGGGGGAGATGTGCCAGTCGTCTGCCTGCCTGTGCAGTAGCCGTGTGCGTGTGTTGCTGTGCGTATGTTGGTGTGTGTTGGGTGGAGGTGTGTTGGGGGGAGGCTGACCTTTTATTCAGGCATTGAGAACGAATAGCTAAAGCCAGCTCCAGCTTTCATACCAGTTTGACCCCAGGAACAAAATATGCTCTAGCGCTTCCATTGCTGTTTGGTTTTTGTGGGTGAAACACTTCTGAAAAACCAGTAAAACAGGTCTGGGAGCACTGAGCCAGAGCTGAGACTACCCTCACTTCTCTGGCTTGCAGGAACCTGATTTTGTTAGAGCCAGGTGCCATGATATTGGAATAACCCTGAACTTCCCTGGGGAGAACCCACCTACGGTGACATTATTTTAAACATCTGCATAGAGAATCACTGCATCGCTAAATGAGGTCATCTATCGAAGTGCATTTCTGAGATCCAGCTCCTTTCACAGAGTGCATCATCCATCACAATCTTCTTAAGTCATGAGCAGTGGAAATGGTGAGCAACTGTGCTGCCTTCACAGAGGGACGGTGCAGTACAGAGCAGGCTCTGAGCTCCCTTCTGCATGTACCTCTAAATCCAACACACTGTTTCCTAGAGAGAGGCAGAGTAGCACTGTGGTTAAGATCATTGGCTTTGGAATCAGATAGCTGTGGGGTAATGTCCTGGCTTTATCATTTCACTAACTATGTAGTTTTGGGCAAGTTACTTCACCTCCCCAAGCATCAGTTTCCTCTGTTATAAAGGAGATAATAATAGTACCTCCCTTATAAAGTTGTTGTGAGGGTTAAATGAGCTGCAAGGAAAGCGTTAGCTCAGTACCTGGTATGGAAGAGGAATTGCACTAAATAAATATGAGTTATTCCAATTACTCATCCACTCATTCACCAAACGCCAACTCTCTGCTAGGTACAGCGTTAGACTTTCATTTTCTCTAAGACATTTTCTTCCAGGTCAAAGGATCAAAAAACTAAACCCTTTGTTGTGGAGTCAATTCCGCCTCTAGAGGCCTTATAGAACAGAGTTGAACTGCCCCATAGAGTTTCTAAGACTGTAATCGTTATGGAAGAGACTGCCACATCTTTCTTTTGTGGAGTGGCTGGTGGGTTCGGACCACTAACCTTTCTGTTAGCAGTCGAGTGCTTAACCATTGTGCCATCAGTGCTCCTCCTCAAAGGACAAGTACCCTTAAAGCAGACCAGGGTGGCATTTTCAGTTCTCAGAATGTCTTAAGGTGAGTTAGGAAACACATGATTTCACTGATACCACAAACACTATCTTGCTCACCATGTCATTCCTCATGCCTGCCACATAGTAGGCGCTCTGTGTTTGTTGAATGAATTTGATAGATGAGCATAATTGTACAGGAAATTACCACATTTTGAGGGCTCAGAAGTTTGAGATCACCTTTTGCTTTTAGATCTCGTCCGATCGATGTTGTGATTCTTGGGTTACAATAATATAAAGCTGCACTGGGGGCACCTGGGAAAAGGGCAGAGGCCCTACTCCCATGGAGATTATGTTCAAGAGAGACAAAACACACATTTGTGTGCTGTGGGGTGAAGTGAGGCCTTTGCTCTGCACTCAGAACTCTTTGCTGTGTGGGTTGTTATTTATTCAGTGCCTGTAATTTGCCCAGACTGGTTGGTTTACTTGGCAAGAGTGATGCTTTCCCACTCTTTTTGGTCAGTGACACACCTGGGAACTTGGCAAGACACGCTTTGCTCTCTCTCCCAGACCAAGGACCTGTTCATCAGTGTACACACATACCCAGCCCCAGTGACAATAGCCCTCCGGGTTCCCAGCACTTTCAGCAAGAAGTGTTTTGAATGAGGGATTTTTCCAGATAACTGAAATTTACCCCTGTAAGCACCAAGTGGTTCCCTGGGTGACGTGAATGGTTAAGTGCTTGACTACTAGCCAAAGGGTTGGCAGTTTGAACCACCCAGAGGCATCTTGGAAGACAGGCCTGGCGGTCTGCTTCTGAAAGCTCACAGTCTTGAAAACCCTATGGAGCAACAGGTTAGGATTGACTCAATGGCAAAAAAAACAACAAGCTCCAAGCATTTTAACATTAACCACCTTGGATGGAAATCTTTCTAACGTATATTACATGTTTCACTTCCCACCCTTTTAAACAAGTTAGGTATACTATAAATCCTGTGGTTAGAGATAATTAATATGTTCTGTCATAATATAGCGCTTCCCACAGGGACTTACATAGGGTCTGTTTGCCATACGCTGGATAGGCCTCAAAGAGCTCCTATTTTTAAGAGAGAAGGGAATCAAGAAAGGAGTGTTGACACTTAGATAGCTGAATAAAATAAAAAATATTGGGTTTCCATTCCAGGGATCTTGCAAAAGAAAAATATTCTCTTGCTAAGGTTTGAATCCCCTTAACTTTATTCTGCAGACTTGCTTGAGAAGCCGCCATGGGCTACATTCTCTAGAGAGTACGGAGACCAGCCAGTCTCTGATCTCATGGTTCTTCCAGACCAGGAGGGAAGGAGGCAGGATCACCCGCTCCCACTACCAGGTAAGCAGTGGGGAGCACCCAGGAGAGTTTCAGCAGGGTTCTTTATTCCGTTCATTTTACTTACATCCAAGGGATTGGACTGTCTTTCCAGCTTCTCAAACTTGCCAGGAAATACTAAGTTAACAAATATATTTGCGGGTCTTAATTTTTTTTTTTTCAGTTGCAAATTCAATTTGTCTTAGAATCTGCTGGGAAGCAAAGCACTTAGCATGCTATGAAAGTTTCATAAATGTTGAATAAGTAGATATGCCCTCTTTGGTCTGCTAAAGAAGCAAAACATAGAATATCTGGGGCCTATGCAGGCATGTGGGAAGTTATTTGCATCCCCAATCCCATGATAGTGCAGTTACACTGTAATATTGCATGTAACATTGGTTTTGTGTGTGTGTGTGTGTGTGTGTGTGTGTGTGTGTGTGTGCTTTAGGTGAAAATTTACAACTCAAGTTAGTTTCTCATTTAAAAACTTATGCACATATTGTTTTGTGACATTAGTTGCAATATCCACAATGTGACAGCACACTCCCCCTTTCCACCCCAGGCTCCCTGTGTCCATTCAACCACTTCCTGTCCCTTCCTGCCTTCTCATCCCGCTTTTGGACAGGAACTGCCCATTTGATCTCATATATCTGATTGAACTAAGAAGCACATTCCTCACATGTATTATTTTTTGTTTTATAGTCCTGTCTAATCTTTTTCTGAAGAGTGGGCTTCAGGAAGGTTTCAGTTCTGGATTGACAGTGTGTCCAGGGGCCATAGTTTCAGGGGTTCCTCCAGTCTCTGTCAGACCATTAAGTTGGTCTTTTTACATGAATGTGAGTTCTGTTCTACATTTTTCTCCTGCTCTGTCCGGGGCTCTCTGTTGTTTTCCCTGTCAGGGTGGTCATTGGTGGTAGCCAGCACCATCTAGTTTCTCTGGCCTCAGGTTGATGGAGTTTCCGGTTCATTTGGTCCGTTAGTCCTTTGAGCTATTATTTTACTTGCGCCTTTGGTTTTCTTCATTCTCCTTTGCTCCAAGTGGGGGTGGGACCAATTGGTGTATCTTGGATGGCCCCTAATAAGCTTTTAAGACCCCAGATGCCACTCACCAAAGTGGGATGTAGAACATTTTCTTAATACACTGTTATGCCAGTTGACCTAGATGTCCCCCAAAACTATAGTCCCCAGGCCCCAGCACCAGCTACTCTGCCCTCAAAGTGTTCAGATGTGTCCAGGAAACTTCTTAGCTTTTGTTCTGGTCCAGTTGTGCTAACTTCCCCTGTATTGTGTGTTGTCCTTCCCTTCACAAAAGCTGATCCTTGTCTCCTAAATAGTTTCTATATCTGACACATGCAGACAGTGGCAAGAACAGATTTCTTGGCTATGAAACTATGCTCTCTCGGCCTTGTTTGTCCTCTGAAATGATGTATTTGAGGCTTTGTAAGGACAAGGCTGTATGGCTGGGGCTGTAGACTAAATTCTGGGATAGGAGTAGGGCTCAGAGATAAGGCATTTTTCAAGAAAGAACAAATCAAAAATAGCCCATGGGGAGCTATTTGAGTTGGTGAGAAAACTGGGGAAAACTGGAGAGCAGGTGGGGTTCATTTTCCTTGCACACAAAGTTCTAAAGGCCTAACTTTTAGGACCTGTGGCAAGCTAGGTAGGGGAAGCATTTCCCATTGCCTCCTCTTCTGCCATTTATAGGCCAACCCTGGTAGAAGATTCTTCTGCATCTTCAGTTGTTCAAACGAAAAGAATTACAATTGGCCCCAGCTCCTGGGTGAGAGTATAACCAGAAAAAATAAAACAGTCCCTGTCGAGTTGACTCTGGCTCATGGAGATCCCATGTGTGTCAGTATGGAACTATGCTCCATAGGGATTTCAGTGGCTGATTTTTTGGAAGGAAGTTATCAGGCATTTGTTCCAAGGCATCTCTGGGTGAACTCGAACCTCCAACCTTTTGGTTAGCAGTTGAGCACATTCACAATTTACACTGCCTAGAGACTGGGGGTGTGTGGTTTGAGAGTCTAAGGGGTTGGGAAAGGCAAAGTGGGAGGTGGCCAGGTCTGTACAGGAGGACAAGAAGCTAAGCTGCCTTGGCCTTGAGGAAACTGGGTTGGAGAAAAAGAACACCAGACCAGGATTTGAAAGATTCGATGCTAAGCCTGACCCCACTGCTTACTACCTTTGGGATTTTGAGAAATTACAGTTCTCTGAGCTTCAGTTTTATCAACTGTAAAACTGGTTAATAATACCTAACCTAACCTTTATACCTTTGGGGGCTGTCATAAGAATTAAAATGGAAAAGTATTTGTGGGGGCACTTTTAGGGTCTTCATCATCATTATAAATAGCCCCCTTTTAGTTTCTCTTCCTTCCAACAGGAACTAACAGGCACTGGGCCAGCTGACCATCCAGTAAATGAATGACCTCTGGGAAACGTTACATATTTAGTATTTCCAAATCATAGGCTTGAGACAAGGGCTCTTTTTTTAACACAAATGGTGCAAAGGAAGAAGATAATGATCCTTGGATCTGATAGAGGACCAGGAAAGAGAGAAAGACCATGATTGATGTCTACGGTCAAAGAGGAAAGGAAACAGGATGGCTTTTATAATTCTAGGTCCATGGGTCCCATATTTAGGGCCTAACAAAATTGGGGATGGGGACTGGCACAAGACAATGTTTCTTTTCCCGGTGGTACCCACTCTTCTCAGTGCATGTCCTTGTGAACACTGGCATGGAGGAGACAGAAAGGGCACAGAACAATTAGAACTGGGAGAGCAAGACTTCCATTCCAATCTGACAGCACCTCACTGCCTAAACTGTGTAGAGCCACAGTGATGCCACTGCTGCTCCGTTTACCTGAGAAAGAGAGGTGGCCCCTATTTACCCATGAAAAGGCTCAGTCCCCATCAAGGGAAGAATCCTGTAGAAAGACTTCGCAATGTACCAGTTCCAGGGGAACCAGCACAAACTGTCCCTACCGTCTCAGCTGGACCTGTTTCCACAGAGAAACCTGTTCTGCAGGAGCCAATGACCATGCAACAGGGATTGTCAAATGTTTCCTCCTTGTGGAGCTCACACCTGCCCCTCTAGGGAGGCCCAGCCAGAGCAGGTAAGCAGCGCTGAGCTCACGCAATCTGTCAAGCACTGAGTGGGGTGTCCATTCTGGGGAGGGGCCCTGGGTGGTACTATGTTCGGGGGGAATAAAGACAGGGTCCGCCCTGGAGAGGGGTGGAGAAAAGAATGGAATGTGACTCCTGCTTTGAAATCTTCCTCTCCAAACAGAGCTCAGAGATGAGAATGTCTATAGTTGAGATGGAATAGATACCATGATGTGTCCCAACAAGAGGTCAATCAGCAGACGCAGAGCCTAGAATGGCCTGATGGGCAGAGAGTAGGAAGACCACCCCATCTCACCACAACCACCTCCTAAAGTCTCTGCTACCTTCAGACTCAAGTCCTCCACAACCTGCCCTCCCCACATGCCTGCCTCTGCACCCTCTTTCCTCCCAGGGTGGGCCAGTCCGCTCACTGGGAATCGGATCAAAAACTCTATTCCCACCTCCAAGCCTTTCTCAGGCCTTTTTCTTCCCTCATCCATTTCTACTCATCTAGACTGCACACTTCCTTCAGTTACTCCCTCCTGCCCCCTTTCACACATAGCACTTTTTATATAACCTTGTGTCGTGGTTTGAATTATGTCCCCCCAAAAATGTGTGTATCAATTTGGCTAGGCCATGATTCCCAGTGTTGCGTGGTTGTCCTCCATTTTGTGATTGTAATCTTACATTAAAGAGGATTAGGGTGGGATTGTAATACCACCCTAACCCAGGTCACATCCCTGATCCAACATAAAGGGAGTTTCCCTGGGATGTGGCCTGCACCACAGGAGATAAAAGGAAAGGGAAGCAAGTGGAGAATTGAAGGACCTCATATCACCAAGAAAGAAGTGCCAGGAGCAGAACATGTCCTTTGGACGCAGGGTCCCTGTGTGGAGAAGCTCCTAGTCCGGGGGAACATTGATGAGAAGGCCGACAGAGAGAGAAAGCCTTCCCCTGGAGCTGATGCCCTGAATTTGGACTTCTAGCTTACTAGACCGTGAGAAAATAAATTTCTCTTCGTGAAAGCCATCCACTTGTGGTATTTCTGTTGGAGCAGCACTAGGTGACTAAGACACCTTCGTAGCCTTTATCATACGGTAGGTGCTGAATACATGTTTAAAGAATGAATGAAGGCATCAGTGATTGATCAATTGGCTCACAATGCAATCCCCTGATTTACTTAGGACTGGTATTGTTGCCCCCAGTCCCAGATGAAGCTTCAAGGGGTCAAGTAAATTGAATAAGTAACACAACCAGGTTGGTTACTAGCAGAGTCAAAACTAAACCCTCTTGTCTAATTCCAGGCCCACATCTTCCCCTGAGCCATGATGCCTCCTAGTAGGGGTTCAATGCACATTAACTGAATATCTGGTCCTCCCAAAGTGCATTTTGCATATTAGATCCTCTTGCTTCCAGGTTAAAGTATCCCATATTGAGCTTTGCCCATTCAATGACTTTACTCTCAAGTCTTGAATGTGCCCCAGAGCTGCTGCCCTCCAGCTGGCTTGGGGGGTCAGGCTGGTGATTTGTGAAGACATCAGCTCTTTCTTGGATTTTCGAACTGTGAGATCATTGAGTTGAGAAGGAGGTGAACTTTCCTGCTAGACATTCCCATACTTCAGGTTAACATGCTTGACATTCATTTATTAATGATCTTGTCCTCCCACTTCTGCGGGCAGTTACAGTGATAACAGGCACTGTTAACCCCATTTCAGAGACAGAGAAACCAAGGAAAAGACAGAAGGAACTCATCCCTCCCAGGTAAAGCTGGAATGAATATATATTATGCCATGACTTACTTCGCATTTACCATATACTGACTGCCCCAGGGATTTCATTACTTTTTTAAAATGTGTATATGGCTAGTGTTCCAACCAGGTGTCTTTTAGTTCCTACCCCTATCCACCATTTATAGTTGCCCAGTGCTTGATCACCAGTGCCATGGATTTCTTTAACATCTGACTTCCAAAAACTATAAGCCTGTTCACAAATATCATTTCAGGTAGCATTTTGACATTCCTACTGTGGGATTGATTGTTAATTTTAGAAGATACGTACATATTTACAATTATTATCCACCACCAAAACTTTCCCAAGTGCTATATACTGCTTGGAGCCCTGGTGGCACAGTGGTTAAGAGCTTGGCTGCTAATCAGAAGGTCAGCAGTTCAAATCCACAAGCCACTCCTTGGAAATCCTATGGGGGAGTTCTACTGTGTCCTATAGGGTCACTATAATGTTGCTATGAGTCGGAATCAACTTGATGGCAACTGGTTTAGTTTGGGTTTTGGCTTTGGTATATACTACTTGCTCACAAATTCAAATGTCCTTTTTCATTCAACCCCCTAACTCTAATTTCAGTCTTCTTTTCTTTTCTTTTTTTCTACGATAGGCTTTAGTACTATACCCACTGCTTCTCTTAACTCTTTTCCTTTCTAAGAAGCTTCTACATTTCTGCTGGCCGAGAAAATTTTAAGTCTTACTAATGTGATTTGCTGTGTCTCTCTTTTCCCCTCCCCTTATTATTAGACTCTAGAAGCCATTTTCCAGGGCACTGTTGCTTGCCTTCTTCTCTCTTTCAGTCCTGTCCAGACAAGTAAGAGTTTCTCAGCACCTAGGAGCAGAGCTTGTTTCTCCTTCATGCTTCCTTCTTTTGGGAAGTTCCTAATTCTTGTTCTGAGGCTCACACTGACTTTGAGCAATTCATGAGAAGCAAGTGACAGTGCTATCCTTATACTATTTTCTTAAGTTCCCCTGTCACAGCACAGCCCTGTGTCTTACAGCATATGGCCCCTGGTATTCACACCACCCTTTATAATAGAATTTCTAAAGACCTTTTGCATCGGGGTTCAATAATGCCAGTTGCCACCAGCTTCATACCTTACTTAAATACCTATTCTACCCTGGCAACACGTCACTGCCTAAGCTGGGTAGAGCCACAGTGATGCCACTGCTGCCCCATTTACCTGAGGGAGAGGTGACTGTAACATATATTGAGCTCTTTCTATGTACCAGGTACTAAGCTAAGGGCTTTCCAGCATGACCTCTTGTCCTCATATTTGTTCTGTTGTACAGATAAAACAACTGAGACTTAGAGGTGTCAAAAACTAGTTAATGGAAGAGCCTGCAGTTTGACTCTAGGTTTGCCTCACTCCAGAGCCCAATCTTTTATCCCCTGCCTCATAACACCTCTCTCATTACCTTATAGTTTTAACCTTTTTTCATATGCCATTGAAAAGATAGCCAAAGCACAGCTCAGGCAACCCTTAGAGATCTAATAAGATTTGGCAGCAAGACTTTTGTGCCCAGAAGCACACCATTCTGTCACAACTTAGTCATGCAAACACTTCTGGAAAAGCATACATATAGCTTAATGGGTGCCCCAGTAAACTAATCAGGGACCTCTCTTTGATCTGGCAGAGGCGAAGTGGCTGTGGAGTGGTGGTAAAACCACAGGATATACCAGAAAGGAGCCGTGCTTTACTCAGGGCTGTGCTGCTCACCGATTTTGCGGCCTTAGCAACACACTTAACCACTTGAAGTCAGTTTTAAATTTTAAATTAGGTAATCTGGTAAGTGTACCTGGCACATAAAAGGCTCTGAATAAATTTCTTTGAAAATCCTTGGAAAGAACTTCACCACTTGCAATATCCTTTCAGCATCACCTTAATCAATCTGTACTTGGTTAAGTTTACCATTATCTTCTTCTGGAATATTCTATGACAAGTTGCGCTCTGATTCTTGCCTGGCATTCTTTCTGATAACCTAGTCTTTGCCTGTGAAGAGTCTTTATTTGACCTTTGGTTTTTATTTTCCTCCTATTTTTACTCTAATTTCTTCACCTTAGTTTTTAATGTCTCTGCTCTCCATTAAACATGTGGAAAAAAATTCTATGACTCTTAAAAGATCTTTAGCCTTACTCTTCTTTAAGAGCTTTCTTCACATTTTTTTTTTAGCATGTCAGACCACTTCCTGGCATCTTGAAAAGAGAGCAGAGCTTTTCTCCTTCCTTGATCCTCCCTTTTATTATAGTTTGCCTCATTACCCAGCCCTGCCACTCCCTCCTCCTAAGATTCTCCAGCTTGGATCTATCACCATTGCATGATCAGAAAGGACAGATGTTTTGCTTTTACATGTTACAAACTCTCTTTTCCCTTGCTCATAAATCCTGTCATTTATACTAGTCCATTGGCCTTTTTCGAGTCTATCCCAGGCTGTTATCACTTACAGTGAAATAAACTTCTCTTAGAACTGGTCTTCTAAACCAGTTCTAAATCTCTGTGCTCACAGTCATTTTATTTGTTTGTTTTTTCTACCTGTAACATTTTTTCCTGAGATGCATTTGAAATTCCTTCCTCAAGGTGTGTGCATATATGTATTTTGTTTGTTTGTTCCCATAGTTTAGAAGACCCCTGTTTTGTTTTTAAAAGCGGAGGGGAGGAGATGAGGATGTCGTGGCCCTTTTCTCCTACTGGCCTGCATGAAGGGCCTCAAACCCAGCCCCTTCACATGTGAGAAATCATCTATTTCCTTTCTGGTACAAAAATGACACCTGGGGTCTTCTCTCCCAGAGCCACCCCTCTGCGATGGCTGCTACTGCCCTGGCACTGCCTTCAGGTCTAGAAGTCAGGGGCTTCTCATACCATGAGTTCTCAGGGAGCCAAAGTGGGCTGCTCTCCAGAGCTTGCAATATAGACATACCGGAAATCTGGCTTCCAGTAAAAGAGAACCTTCTCTCTCTCTCTTACATTCCACTTGGTTACATAGAGACCACAGATACGCTCATTTCAGCTAGTGTCTTAGCAAAAGAGCAAGAGTTATTAGCAAGAATATCTCTTCCAGCTTTTAATTACCTCTCTCCCAAGAACTCAAACCAGGCACAAAGCCTTGGGGTCTGCATGAGGAAATTCAGTGTGGTGGGGGTAAGGGAGGCACAAATTTAGCAATGGGATGTCAGATCTCAGGGACAGATCCTATCCTGGCCTTGTCCCTCCTGTCTCTCAATTTCAGTGGCATTATTGGGCCAGTAATATACCTTGGCCTCTTGCTTTCCTTGGGATGAGATCTTCACAGAAACCACCTCAGGCGTTAACACAGATGCTTCTGATGGACCCACCTGCCCATTCACCTGAAATGCCCTGCCTCTTCTGAGTCCTAGTAGTGAACACAACCTAGACCCATTCCCTTCCCCACTCCCACCTCCAAGTGCTATACTCTTCCCTCATCCTATTTACTTGCTGGAGTTCAAATATCAGTTCCCCTAGGGTGAAGCCTTTCCCGATTCCTCCATAGTCACTCCATCCTCTGGGCATCCTCAGTATTCTTCATAATGTGACTAGACCATGAGCTCCTTGAGAGTGGGAACTTTGTTACAGTCATCTTGATCTCCTCAGGCAGGTCATGGTGCTAGCACAAAGCAAACTCCCAGTACTTACTAACCTGATGAATAACTACTGAATGAATGAATAAATGAAATACAGAGCTCTGTCAACATTTAAAGTTCTTTTTTTCTCCGCAAAATAAAATCCATTTTCTCTGTTCATGTGAATCACACATCAAACTTCTCATTTCCAAGAATTTGGCTGTCTTCAGATAAGTCCCTGGATTCATCTCAATGTAATTTGTAACAAGGGTCCCCATCAAATATTCTTCCTTGTAACTGTGTGACTTGCAGCCTCATGACACCATGTCCTTGCTCTCCTCAAAGAAGCAATGTGTGATTTCTCCTCTTTTCTCTTCCTTCTTCTGTGACATATTTTTATTTGAACAATCACTTCTTGAGGTATCCCACACGTCAGGTATTGCAATAAACACCGGGGAATACAAGCGACTCTTATGAGAAGCTAAAGAGAGAAGCCACATCTATCACATCCCCTACTTTTCTCTTTTACTCCTCCTTTTGCTTTTCCTCCCTTCTTTCACGCTAATTCTTTAGCATGTTTTAGTCTTCCCTCGTACTTTGAACCTAACTTGCCGCTGATGTTTACTCATGGGATGTCCTTGTCCAAAGTAAGGAGGGCAAATTCAGAACTTAGCACATGAAATTCCCTCATTTCTTTGCTAACTGCTATCTCCTCTGCACTTCTTCACTGAGTTCTCTTGGGCCACACCACACTTCCACTCTCCTCCTCTTCTACCTCTTGAATGACTGCCACATTTCCTAGGGTCATCCCTTCTCTGAATCATCAAACTTGGCCTCTTCTCAGCATGCAATACTCAGTCTTGGGTGAGGATCTTTTGATCATCTCCATATTCCTTTAGAGATGAGGTCAGGAGCTGTTTGTTCTCTTCATCTTACAAATTGCAGAAATGGACACACAGAAAAGCCAAATGGTTTTCCGCTGGGCACACTCTCAGAGTTGGGACTGCCCCTGAAGACTCTTGTTTCCCACTGAAATGTACCATCTACGTGGCTGATATCACCTGTATCATAAGCCAGCCTGCCCTAGGGCTCTGCCTCTGCCCTACCACAGAGCACAATTCTGGGGTACAAAGCCCTCTATTTATCATCACCTGATTTTACTGGACTTAATTATCTCAGGAAATCTGAGTTCTATACCAGCTTAGCCTCTACCTAGCCATGTGACCTTGGTCAAAGCATGATCATTCATTCATCCATTCAACAAATGTTTTGTTGTTGTTGTTAGGTGCTGAGTTAATTTTGACTCATAGCGACCCTATGTGACGGAGTAGAACTGCCTCATAGGGTTTTCTAGGCTGTAATCTTTATGGAAGCAGATCAGCAGGTCTTTCTCCCTCCCGCTGGCGCTTAATAATAGACATTCAACAGATGTTTATTGAGTGTCTACTAAGTGCTAGGGTCTGTGCTAGACCCTGGGGAGGCTCCCATGAGCAAGAAACTCTCTTGCCTTCAGGGAACTTTGAAGCTGCTGAGATTCCCTTGGCAACTAGAGCCTTTTCACCTGGGAATGAGAGGAGGGCACTGAATATCCCTCAGGTCCTGTTCCATAAGGACAGCCTGTCTTAGGCAGCACAAAGAGGGCCTGACTTGGAGCCAGGAGACTCTTCTGCTAGGCCTACTTTTGCCACTCACTATCTAGTTGTATAAGAGCCCTGGTGGCACAGTGGTTAAGCACTTGGCTGCTAATCAAAAAGTCAATGGCTCGAACCCACCAGCCACTCCCTGGGAGAAAGACGTGTCAGTCTGCTTCTGTAAAGATAACAGTCTTGGAAACCCAATGGGGCAGTTTTACTCTGCCCTATAGGGTCACTGTGTTGGAATCAACTCAATGGCAACGGATTTGGGGTTTTGTTTTTTTGTGGGGTTTTTTTTTTCTGGTATCTACTTGTATAATCTTGGGTAAATGTTTAAATACTTTGGGTTACAATGTCTTCATCTGTAAAATGATGGGGTTGGACAAGATGGTAGCTTCCAAATTTCTTTAGCAGTGGAAATCACTTTTCAAATGGACTCTTATTCATTAATATAATAAAATAATAATTAACATTTATTGAGCTCTAAGTTCCAGATACTCTTCTGAGTCTTTTCATGTTAGCCTATGAGCCAGGTGTTATTATTGTGCCCATTGTATAGCTGAGGACCTGAGCCATAAGAACTGCAACTTGAGTAATACCTATGAAGTAGTTAAAAGCAGAGCTGTACTTGTTAGCCATGGTGGGAAGGAAGGAGGTAAGGCAACCTGGGGCCCTCCCCCTTGCCTTCTCTTGCCTCTTGTGCAGTCCCTGCAGTACCTCCACAGAATCCAAATGTTTCAAAGAACATAGTTTTAAAACCTTGGAGTAAATGACCTCTAAAACTGACTCTGGTAAAAATGGAGTTGCACTTTGCCTCCTTAAAGTCACTTATCCAGATACTGATCTCACCCCCTAGACCCTCCTGTTTTCTCCACACCTCACATGCTTACCAGTAGGCACATATGTTCACATAGAGTGAGCCACATGTGCATGTGTGTGTGTGCACACACACATACACACAATCTTCCTGTATTAAATGCTAAGGCTTTCATCCCAATCATAAACTTCAAAGACTTGGAACTTAGAACAAAAGCTTTTCCTGCCTCTTAGTGAGTTCCACATCCCTCAGGGAGGGGCAACTTGTTTTCTTGAAGATAATTATTATACCCCTCTGTGTATGGGGCTTAAAGTAACTATCCTACTTAGCCAATTTTCAAGTGCATCTTGGTATAAAAAGATTTGTGGCATGTGGTCCTAGCTCCTCAATAACATCAGTCCGTTTAATATTTTTCTGTTTGCCAATTTTTTTTCAAAACACCAGATCAAGTTTGGAAGCCCGGTGGATTACACAAACAAAGGTCCTCCAGAACCAGCACACTTTCTTCCTCCTCTGTTCTCCTCCACCTTCCCTTCTGCTCCCCAATACTTTCCCAAAACCCCTTCACCCACTACTACCAACTATACCTCTGCAGTAACAAAAAAAAAAACAAAAACCAAACTTGTTGCCATCAACTCAATTCTGACTCATAGTGACCCTGTAGGGCAGAGTAGAACTACCCCACAGAGCTGTAATTTTTACAAAAGCAGACTGCCACATCTTCCTCCGGCAGAGTGGCTGGTGGGTTTGAACCACCAACCTTTAGATTAACAGCTGAATGCTTACCACCGTACCACCAGGGCTCCTTCCCCTAGAGTACAGGAGGAAGCATTAAGTGAGTGCGTGAGAAGCTACCTGGGAAAAGTTACCATCTGCGGTACATATCATAAGAAATAGCCATTTTCCCGGGAAAGCAGGAAGTCTGAGGATAGATTTTTACTTATTTGGCTACTTTCATTGTGAGACGTATTATTAACTTGCTTTTGTTTTGGAGGATAATTTAATCCTGATTTAATCAAGCTTGGCCTCAGGAATTAAATGCTGTTACAGCCCTCATGTTTCCATTTGCATAAATGGATTGATTTGGGTGCTTAAGGAGCTGACTTCAGCAGCTGAGGCACCTAACAAACTTGATCACACTTAAAAGGTAATCTCAGCACAGGGGTGGGGCACCCCTGAAGGCTGACCTAATAAACCAACCACTTAGTGGGAAAGAAAAAAAATGGAACCTGACATGAGGACACAGCGACCCAAGGGGACTTAGGAAATTCTCATGCATCCAATTATTCAGCCTCCTTGGCACTTGTCAGGCTTCGTTCTATCAGTGAGGCCCTAAATCATAAAAGTGAACCATCTTTCCACTTTATGACGAAGCAAGAGGCAACATGCAATGACTCTGTGAACTTCAGGAAAGGCGTTTTCGTGACAACCACCTAAATGATCATCTATCTGGTTACTTACCAAAATTCAATTAAACTAATCACAGCTGTGATCCAAAACAATTATCTCCTTCCTGAACTTAAAACTCCAGCCCAGGACTGAGCCCTGCATGAATTCTGACGATTCACAGAAGACTGATCAAAAGTCATTCAAAGAATCGGGTCATGTACCTTATCTGTAACAGTCTTTAGTCAGGGCTCAGCTGAGAGAAGGTGGGAGAGGAAGGCCCAGGACCCCTCGTCCCCACAAAAATGCCCCCATTGTTTGAAAAGATCCTTTCCTGGCAATACAGATTACTAAGTGTTGTTTTGCCCTTTTGCCCTGTGGTCAATATAAATTGGTTGTAATCCTTACAGAAGGAGTTGGCCAGCCTTTTCTTCCACAGAGCCGCTGGGTGGGTTCAGACCACCAAACTTTAGGTTGTTGTGTGCCGTCAAGTCAATTCCGACCTACAGCAACCCTACAGGACAGAGTAGAACTGCCCCATATAGTTTCCAAGGAGCGGTTGGTGGATTTGAACTGCCAACCTTTTGGTCAGCAGATGAACTCTTAACCACTTGGCCACTAGGGCTCCAACCTTTAGGTTAGCAGCCAACAAACACTCTAAAGCAGTGTTTCTCAAAATGTAGCCCCAGACCAGCAGCGTTAGCATCAATTAACTGGAAACTTGCTTAAAATGCAAATTCTTGGAACTTACCTCAGATCTACTGAATCAGAAACTCTGGGGGTAGAGCCCAGCAATCTGTACTTTAAAAGGCCCTCTAGTTGATTCAGATAAAGGCCAAAGTTTAAGAAAAACTGCCCTAAAGCAGGAGTCCCTGGGTGGTATAATGGTTAAAGAGCATGGCTGCTAACCAAAAGGTTGGTGGTTTGAGACCACTCAGAGACACATCAGAATAAAGGTCTGGTAATCTCTATTGAAAAATCAGCCACTGAAAACCCTATGGAGCACAGTTCTACTCCAACACACATGGGGCTGCTATGAGTTAAGTCAACAACAACTGGTTTAACTGGCCATATAGCAAGGTTTCTAAAACTTGATTGTACATTAGAAGCACCCAGGGAGCTGATGAAAATCATTAGGTTCAGGCTAAAATCGATATCAATTGCATCCAGGTATTTAGCCCACAATTTTATTATCTCATCGTGTTCACAACCTGTTTGTCTCTATCATTGTTGTTGCATATTAGACTGTGAACAGCACAGAGTCCAGAACAACTTAAGCCACGTACCCTCCGCAAATTCAGGTATGTCTGGTCATTTCTAGAAGATGTTCCCGACGGCACGTCACTGATAGGAAGCTTTGATGCACAGAGCAAAGACCTTGAATCTCACCAGGTTATAGACCAGGTGAGAAGACATAGCCTGAGATGAGATAATCAAGGCACTTACTCTGGAGCATGTGTTTGGGAATCAAGGGGATTCTGAAGAGGTGTTATATTTTAATTTTGCATTTTGTATGTTTCCTAGACTGACCCTCCAGTCATAAAAGGGTTGCCCACTCTCCCATGGGTACAGTTGGAAGCACTACCAAAAGGGCCTTTGGCAATGCTCCAGTAAATCCAGTCATTTTTCTAGGATCCTCTTGCTGCTCTTTATTCAGAATCCTTTCCCTAGTCCCTGTTTGGACACTTCAGTTGAACTGTATGCCTAACTTTCAGATTCAGCTTTGAACCTAGAGTGTGTCTTTCAGATCATCTTTATGTACTCTCTACTAAGAAAAGAAAAAAACTTGTTGCCATCAAGTCAATTCTAATTCATAGCAACCCTATAGGACTGATTAGAACTGACCCATAGGGTTTCCAAGGCCGTAATCTTTACGGAAGCAGACTGCCACATCTTTCTCCCATGGAGTGGCTGGTGGGTTCGAACCACCAACCTTTAGGTTAGCAGCCACATGCTTAACCACTGCACCACAAGGCCTCCTTCCATTTTGGAAGAAGTACAACCAGAATGCTCCTTAGAAGCAAGGATGGTGAGACTTTGTCTCACGTACTTTGGACATGTTATCAGGAGGGACCAGTTCCTGGAGAAGGACATCATGCTTGGTAAAGTAGAGGGTCAGTAAAAAAGAGGAAGACCCTCAATGAGATGGATTGACACAGTAGCTCCAACAATGGGCTCAAACATAGCAATGACCATGAGGATGGTGCGGGATTGGGCAGTGTTTCGTTCTGTTGTGCATATGGTCACTATGAGTCGGAACTGATTCTACGGCACCTAACAACAACAACTAAGGAGAGAAGTCCCACCTCACCCCTAGATTTGTGCGCACTTATCACTTGGATTGTCCTCTGGCTTCTCTCTAAGGAACCTGTGTCAGAGTCCTAGGGTGGGGCCATAATAAACAGCTAGTCAGATAAAAGTGCCAGGTGTCCAGAAGGTTTGCAGAAAGTTAAGAGGTCCATGCTTCATGGGGCCTGGCAGCCAAAAAGGGGGTGGGGTTGTGGAGATGTGAGTGGCACAGAGGAGAAGCCACGGTGATCTTTCGTGGTAGATGTCCAGAGGTGTGAAACATCGGCAGCTGTTCCCAGTGGGCAACATAAAGGTCACCAGTTACCAGGGAGTCACTCAGCAAACTTGAGAATAATAAAGAAGGAAATGACAGACAACACAAGATGAGTAAAATGGAAGGCTTGGCCATTTGGGCAAGACCATTTGAAATATACCATGGAATCTTTTGAACCAGAAGGGAAGGATTTGAAGGGAGGATAAGATTCTAGCAATCCTTCTCATGCAGGTGGAGCCAAAGTTGCTCTTTCATGATGGTGTGATTCTCTTGCACTCCATTCATTGAACAAATACTGATTGAAGTCTACTAGGCATAGGGCCTATCCTGCCTCAGGGGGCATGATGGGAAAAGAAGTTAGAAACAGCCTGCCTCTTATGATACTTACATGGGGAGAAACAGAAAATAAGCACGTGGACAAATAAATGAACAAGACGATTTAGGGGTTTGATAAGTTATAAAGGAAATACAAGAGGGGAATAAAATATAAGGGTTGAAGTGGAGTAAACGATCAGGGAAGGCCTCATGGGAAAGTGAATTTTATTTTCGACTGAAGCAACATGCGGAGCCAGCTACTTGAAGGTCTAGGGGTAGAGTGTTCAAGTGGATGGAGCCGCTCCTGCAAAGATACTGAGGTGGGAATCAGACTGGAGTGTTCAAGGAGCAGAAAGTAGGCTGATGTAGCTGGAGCATAGTGATGGGGGGTGAGGATGTGGTGACAGAGAGGAGGGCAGGAAATAGTCATGCAAAGCCCAGATAGCCACTGTGGGGGGTTTGGATTTTATTTGAAAACCAAAGAGAGGCCATTACAGGGTTTTGAGCAAGAAATAACATGAACTGAATCAAAACATAAAAAGGGAGACCAGTTATGAGGCTGTTGCAGTGGTCCTGCCTCCTGATGACGGTGGCTTTGACTAGGGTGGTACAGTGGAAGTATTAAGATACATTTTAGAGGTAGAGCTAAAAGACTGGATATGAATTGTGAGAGAAAAGGAGGAATTAAATATGTTTTGTTCTGTGCTTTGATCAAAGATTCTGTAGAAGAATCTTGATCAAAAGGGGGAAAGATACAGAACAAAATTTCAAATTCTCATGGAATCTAGAATTTCTAGAGCCATTGAGGCTGGATGAACACCTGAAACTATTGCCCTGAGATAATCTTTAAACCTTAAACCAAAAATATCCCCCGAAGTCTTTTTTAAACCAAACAACAGTTTAGCTTAACTACTAAAAAGCGTCTGCCTTGAGCACTCTGCTTTTTTAAAGAACTATCTATATGGGATCAAACTGACAACAGCAACTCAAAATCTTAGACAGGAAGCTTAGGGGGCCCTGAGTTAATGCTAATGCGGGGAGGGGAACAATTCAGAAAAGTGTGAGAATGGTTGCACAATTTGAAGAACGTAATCAATGTCATTGAATTGTACATGAGAAATGGTTGAAGTGGTATATGTTTTGCTGTGTATATTTTCAACAACAATAAAAAGAACATGTTTTGTTCTGAACAATTGAATGAATTGGGTGTTTTTAAAAGAAATGGCGAAGACTGAGTCCAGGAAAGCAGTTTGGAGGGAACAAGGACCAAGAACTCTATTTTGTCATGTTAACTTTGAGACACCTATTAAACACCCAAGTGGAGTTGTCGAATTGGCAACTAGATACATGAGGTGCTCAGTGGAAAAGGTACGGTAGAGATATACTCTACATCAACAAGTGTATCTTGATATTTTTCTATACTGTAGAGGCATTTATGGCGTGGTAGTCTCAGAATTCTCTTGTCTCTTTTGCAGTTGCTAAATAAGAAGGTAGAAGATTAAGCTGGTGATGACTATGGGGAAAACAGGATGGGATCATAGCTGTGCCTCCTAAACTGGAAGATCAAGGTTCCACTCCAAGTCCTCAAATTGGCAGTTGTCTAACCTTAATTAATTTGCTAATTCTCACTTTCCTTATCTATAAAATAGAGACACAAGATAACGTAAATCAAAGTACCTAATGCAATGCTTGCCATGCGGCGATTGTTCAAAGAATATTAAGTGAATCCATAAATATTACATTGTTAAGGTTTATGTTTACAGTGGGGAGTAAAGCAAATAGATGAGCAAATGTTAGGGCTCATGGATGACTTTATCAAGAGAAAGAGAGAGGGAGAATCCCATTGCCACTCTCAGCCACATTCATACTAGCAAGGTCACAGGAATGACGTTTGTTGAAAAAGATTGGGGAAGCCTGATCTATATCTTTCTCTACAGTACCCAGCAGAGGAGGCACATTCACAAGGGTGCTTAACAACAACAAAACAAAAAACTCCTTTTTTTTTTTAACAAAAGCTATTATAATATCAATTCATGAGGAAAAACAAAAATCATGCAAGAGTAAAAGACTCACTCAAACTGGAAGATAAACAATAGATTTTAATGCAACCGAGTGCGCAAAGTTCATTTGTATGGTTTCAGATTCCACACTGCAACTAACCTTTAAGAAGTTACCACTGGTCAAATTTTCATGTAGTATCAAAGAATAGCCACAATTATCTGAAAAGGCTCTTTTAAATGTTTCCCTTTTTCTAAATGTGTATGAAGCAGATTTTCATACATTTCAATCAAAACAACATTTTGCCACAGATTGAATGCAGAAGCAGATATGCTTCTATTAAACAAGACATTAAAGAGATCTGCAAAACTATTGTTTAAAACTCCATTCTTCTCCTTATTTTTCATTTTGGTAAATGTATTTATTTTTCACAAAAATATGTTATGCATGTTAACATGTAATGGGTTTGTTATTGCTATTTTTTAAAAAGGTAATATATACGTATTTTTAAACTCTTAAGCTTTAATTTCAAACACAGTAAATATTGATAGATATACCCTATGTAAACAATAATATTTGCAGCCCCCAATAATTTTCAAGTGTTTAAAAGAACATTCTGTTGGGAAAGGAATTAGTGTACTGGGGCGAGAGACTGTAGGAAGAGAAATGCTGATGCTCATGAAAGCAAACATACACTTTGTCACAGTTTCCTAACCAGTGAGTTGCAACAATTTGGCCCATCACAGCACTATCCTTTATGAGTCACCTGAGTAACTCTGTTTAAAATCTTCGCTGAATTCTCTTTCAATGTGTCTTTTTAAAGAACACACTTAGGAGAAGGTTGGATGTTTGAGCCACAAAGTCTATACCCAGAAACCAACAGACACTTGCTGGCCACTAGCCTCACCGTGGATAAAGTTGGCAGGAGGCAAGAACATATTCCTGTCTGACCCTGAAGTTGTTCATCCATCGACTGCTTCAGAAATGAGGTTTCTATGTTGCCAGCCCTTGGTTCTCTAGGAGACTGTCAGTTACATGCCCATGTCCAGTCGGTTCTCCTTCTGCCTCCTGCTACTGCCCCAGTATTATTTCACGAATACTTTTCTCTAGCAGCCAAGTAGGGAAAGTACAAGAAGAAATGCATAGCAGTCTCTTTTCAACTAGATAGCTTCTCTGACAGTCAAATGCAAGACAAAAAAGCATTGCTTCTATCAATTATCATACTTTTCTATAATGGAGCCCTGGTGACTCAGTGGTTAAGAGCTCGGCTGCTAACCAAAAGGTCAGTGGTTCAAACTCACCAGCCACTCCTCAGGCGAAGATGTGGCAGTCTGTTTCCATAAAGACTACAGCCTTGGAAACCGTATGGGGCAGTTCTACTCTTTCCTATAGGGTTGCTACGAGTCGGAATCGACTCGACGACAACAGTCTTTTTTTTTTTTTTTATATATATATAATAACTTTAGCATTCTATAGTCTCATACTCCTAAGAGATGGAGAGTGGCTATATTACTAGGTTCTCTGCCTACTTTATTAACCGCAGAGAAATACAAAGAATACTGGTGGGCATTAAGGTGGAAAGTGTATTTTACCTGGGATATTTTTTGAATCTTCATTTATTTCCCGATAATAAAAACAATACATAGTTAATATTTAAAAAGAGAAAATGTGCAAAGACTCTATAAGAAAATGAAAAGCACCTGTAATCCCATCCAAGGTATTCACTATTAAGTTTTTTCATTAACAGGTTTTTCATCTATGAATATATCTATGTATGTACATGTATTTTTTAAATAAATAAAATCACATCATTCACACACGCAGTTTTGTATCCTACTTTTTTAAACTTAATTCATCAAGAACACTTTTCCGTATCTATATCATCATTATAAAGCCTGTCTATTATTTCATGGTATGGATGAAAGATAAGGTATTTAACCAATCTCCTATTGTTGGATATTTGGGTTGGAATTTAGAATGGAGATCTTTAAATATTTTTAAAGAGCTTTGGGGTGAGAATTCTAATGCTTAGGTGCACAGTCAAGAGCCCCTCTCAAAAGGTGACAGACAGGTCCCTATGTCCTAGGGTTGGCAAGAGAAGCGAGAGGAGGATCTCACCAGAGTGTTGAACAAGTGATAGAGCTACCATGAGCAGAGCCATACATTTTTCCAAAGCCCCCTCATGGACAGAGCTGTAGCCATGAGCCCTATAAAGGGTGTGACTCAGCCCACAAACATAGGTGTAAAAGAAAGAATGCCTCATGATTATCTATAAAGGAGTCCCAATTAAGCACTCAGCTACTAACTGAAAGGTTGGCAGTTTGAACCCATCCAGAGGCACCTTGGAAGAAAGGCCTGGCAATCTACTTCCGAAAGGTCCCAGCCTTAAAAATCCTATGGAGCAGTTCTACTCTGCTCATCTGGAGTTGCCATGAGTCAGAATTGACTTAACAACAACTGGTTTGATTTTGATTATTATCTATAAATCAACTTATTTTGTTCTGTTTTTGTTTTCAACCCCTCCTCTACAAGTATTGGAAACCCTGGTGGTATAGTGGTTAAGAGCTACAGCTGCTAACCAAAAGGTCAGCAGTTTGAATCCACCAGGCACTCCTTGGAAACACTATGGGGCAGTTCTACTCTGTCCTATAGGGTCGCTATGAGTTGGAATCAACTCGATGGCAACAAGTTTGGTTTTCTGGTTTTTCTGTCAGTATAGCAGTGATTCCTGGTCAGAACCTCCCTCCCATCCCCACCTCTATGGCTATGTCACAGGTCTTAGGCAAGGCCAAAAAATTGGGGATGGGGGCAAGTGAGGAGAAAGCCTTTGGTCACCGAGGTGTCTGTCCCACACAAGTGAGCTCTGGGATGCCCATCATCTCCTTACTTCTTCCGTGCTATTCCTGGTCATGGGACTCTATTGCGAGGCTGCCAAAGGCTTCAGAGTCTGTATGCTGATGAACTTCCAACTCTATACTTTGGACCCTCCAGCCATTCTGTGGGAGAAAGATGTGGCAGTTGACTTCTGTAAAGATTTACAGCCTTGGAAATCCTATAGGGTCGCTATGAATTGGAATCAACTAGAAGGCAGTGGGTTTGGTTTGGACCTGCCTTCTCATCTTCGCTTTTGGACAGATAATGCCCTTTCTATCTCGTATAATTGATTGTTCTGAGGAGTACATTCCTCTCACGTGTTATTGTTTATCTTATGTGCTTAACTATTGTTTGGCTGGGAGGTGGTCTCCGGGAATGGCTTCAATTTCCAGGTCAGAATGTGTCTTAGGGCCATAGTCTCAGGGGTTCCTCCAGTCTCTGTCAGACCAGCAAGCCTGGTCTTTTGTGTGAATTTGATTTTTTGTTCTACAGGTTTCTCTCACTCTGTCCAGGACCCTCTGTTGTGATCCCAGTCAGAGCAGTTGATAGTGGTAGCCCAATACCATCTAGTTCTGGTCTCAGGATTGTGTAGGCTGTGGTTCATGTGGCCCATTAGTCCTTTGGACTAATTGCTACGTCCCTCTTTCTTCCTCCCCTTGTACTGTCATCCCCTTCTCTGCAGCCATTACACTGGCCTCCTCGATGATCCTGACCATGCCAAGCCCTCTCCCACCTCTGCACTTTTCACTTGCTTGGCATCTCTGCTTGAAAAGTCCCTCCTTCTCCTTCAGGTCACCCACCAGTACCATCTCTGCGAGAGGTCATCTTTGACCATCCTTATAAAAGTAACCTCCCAGTGTTATCTCCATCATCATCCTTTTTGTTTCCTTCATAGCGTTTATCAAAAAATCTGTAATTATCTTGTTTGGCTTTCTTCATTAGTTTACTTGCTAACTAGCTGTCTTGCTGATGGAATGTAAGCTTCCTGAGGACTGGTTCACAGCCTAATTCCCAGATCCTAGAAGACAACCTGCACATAGTAGGCCTGCAATATCCTTTGCTGTAGAGTCAATTTCAACTCATAGTGACCCTGTAGGACAGAGGAGAACTTGCCCCATATGGTTTCCAAGGAGCAGCTGGTGGATTTGAACAGTAGACCTTTTGGTTAGCAGCCGAGCTCTTAATTGCTGCCCCACCAGGGCTCCAGGCCCTCAACAGATGTTTCCGAATGAATGAATATGTTGGAGGAAATCCTTCTCTGTCCATGTTTATTCTGAGGCCAAGAAAACACTCTGTTTCTACCCTGGGGTGGGGGGTGGGGGGTGCACCTTTTATTCTTCTCTGAAAACCCCCTTAGGTACCCTAAGGTTTTGGAGACCAAAGACCAGGAAGGGAAGTTCTTTTCATCAGAGGCAATTTCTGCTCTTTACCCTTCAACAAACCTCAGCTGAGGGGAAGAAAGAACACAATGCTAGTTGGGGAGACTGGGTGACAGGTGGAAGACTGGAGAAGAAGAAGGGAAAAGGGAAAATTCAAGGAGAAAAAAAAAAGGTAATTTCTGTCAATATAGCCCAGCAAACCTTAGTTGAAGGTATTATTACAGCTGGTTCATCAAAGCTCTGTCTGATGTCAGGATGGAAATCTGACTGTCTTTCACAAAGAGAGGTGTTAGCTGGCGTTAGCTCAATTGGCAGACCGGCGTTGTTCCTACTTCCGGACTCCAGTCTAAACAGGACCCGCCGTTCAGGTAACTGCAGGGCGGGGAAGTCTGTGAATGGCGGCAGCCCAATCCGCCAGACCAATGGTGAGGGAGGACTCTGCTTCTTAAGCGCCATTGATTCAAACAAGGGCTAGAATACCAGACAGACAATCCGCCCCACAGATCTTCCCCTGTCATTCCAGAGTTTGGGAAGAGGAGCCCAGCCTGCTGCCAGGTGCTGAGTGGCCAAGCAGAGCTCAAGGGCACAGACCGCGGCGTGGGGCACCCATCTCTTTCACCACCCTCCACTCTCCCCCAGCATCATGGCCGACCAGCTTACAGAGGAGCAGATCGCAGAATTAAAGGAGGCCTTCTGTCTGACAAGGATGGGAACGGCACCATCATCACCCGAGAGCTGGGCACCGTCATGCGGTCCCTGGGCCAGAACCCCACCGAGGCCGAGCTCCAGGGCATGGTCAATGAGATCGACGGTGACGCCAACGGCACCATCGACTTCCCAGAGTTCTTGGGCATGATGGCGAGGAAGATGAAGGACACAGACAGAGAGAAGGAGCTCCGGGAGGCCTTCCTTGTATTCGACAAGAACCGCGATGGCTTTCTCAGCGCAGCTGAGCTGCGTCACGTGATGACCACGTCTGGGGAGAGGCTGAGTGATGCGGCGGTGGACGAGATGATCCGAGCAGTTGACACGGATGGAGACGGACAAGTGAACTATGAGGAGTTTGTCCGCATGCTGATCTCCAAGTGAGGCGGGCTGGGGAGCTGCTCCAGCCCAGCACAAATGGTTCCTCTTGGCTTCGGACTTCACTGGCGAGTGCCTGTGTCGCTGTTTCAAAAGCCTTAGTCCTCAGATTTCTTCCTTCATTCCTCCAGCTTCTTCTGGACTCTTTTTTTTTTTTTTTTCTGGTTAGTTGACTCAATCCACTTTTATGCATCTCATTTTCCCTCACTCCTTCCTGTTTTATGTTCTCCCTTTATGTTCTTTCTTTCCCACCTTCTCCTTCAAAATGACACTGGGCACTCCCAAGCCTAGCAAACAGTAACATCCTTTCATTACTCGGGAGCAGAAGTAGAAGTGGCATTACTCCGAAAGGACAAGTACATTTTGCACTGACTTTGCCGTTCATTGAGATGTGAGCAGTGTGACATCTTAGAGCACTCTGGCCATGACCTCTAAAAGGGCACTCAACACTTGGACCAGGGTAGCTGCTAGCCCTCATCGATGCCTGAATCCCCTGCTGACTGAAGACTTCATCTGCTGTTGTGCTAAGGACACTGGATTCGGGGGCGTGGGAGAAATCTTGGCACCTAGAGGGAAGGGTGGTGATGGAGACTTTAACATCTGAGGTCAGGCCTCTGAAAATCACGACTTGCCTTCCATAAGGCACTTGCTCCTTCTATTCTGTCTTTGCTAAACCTCTGTGATTCATCTTCTGAGACTGGGAGTAAAAACTGGGGTCAGTTGTAACATGTTTGTCTTAAGCTGGATGGAGGGAAATTTGAATGAAAGAGAGAGGGAAACTGCAGGGGAATAAATAAGAGCTCAGTTCCCTATTTTGGTTGTTTCTTTTTCTTTTTTTGTCTGGTTCTGACTAAAGTGATCTTTGTTGGGTCCAGGGTTTAAACCAGGGGGGATCTCCATTTTTGTGCCTTTTGAAAATGCGATGAATTCTTGCACTGGTGGGTGTAGTGAAAAGAGAGAAGTCTGGAGAAGGTAAATCTGGAGTATTTATTTTAAATAGAAGGATAAGTTGGTAGCAAAGAGTGGTTAATGTAGAGCTCCTAAAGATCTAAGTCAACTGTAATTGAGAAGTCTGATCACTGTTTTTATTTCTCCTGCGTTGGCTCTCTGGGTGTTGTGAAATGCTCTGTGGTTAGAAGAAAGTGAGGGACTGGAGAATGCTAACTGTATACAGGTATCCCCCGCTTTTCAAAAGCTCCCTTTATGCCACTTCACTTTTGTGAAAGACCTACATTAAACAAACAAAAACCCCAAATCCATGCCTTTGAGTCAATTCCGACTCATAGGGACCCTATAGGACAGAGTAGAGCTGCCCCACAGGGTTTCCAAGGAGCAGCTGGTGGATTGGAACTACAGACCTTTTGGTTAGTAGCCAGGCTTCTAACCACTACGCCACCAGGGCTAGGCCTACATTAGTACCCGTTTTCTGTTTTCGATAACGGAGAGAAATCCAAAGAGGATTTTCACTTATAGGAACAAAGTGAGAAGCAGAAATAGCATTCAGCATTTGTTTTGTAGCAAGCCATTAAAGTGGCAGCGCCCCGCACCGCCCCCCCACCCCCGCCCCATCCTCCCAGCAGCAAGAATGGCGTCTTCAAGCTCCTTCCCCAGGAACTACACTCACCATCAAGCTGCCATAGCTTTGAACTGTGTCTGTGAGCATCTGTGCTTTACCTCGATTTATTTTGTCCATCCTTTAGCAAGATGTCTCCTAAAGTATCAGGAAAGCATAAGAGAGCTCGTAAGGGTGTTATGCTTAGCATAAAACTGGACCTAGGTTATTTTTTGCATCTGGGAACGTTCAAAAATTTTTCCCATATTATTGATGGTAAGTGCTTCTTCGCTTTATGCCATTTTGGCTTATGAAAGCTTTCATAGGAAAGCTCTAACTTTGGATAGTGGGGGAAACCTATATTCAGAATACAAGGTGGGAATACAGTTTGCAGATGGTTATTCTCTCATTCTCCCAGAGACTTCCAGAGGTTGGATTTGATAATTTCAGAGGTCGAAGAGGCCTCATCAGAGATCATTTTACTTCAAGAGTGAGGCAGTGTTTGTGGAGGGGGCAGTAGACTGGGGCTCGTCAGAGGTGGTTCCATCCCTGGAACAGCCACAAAGCAGCTGGTTGATCTTGGACAAGTCCTTTCTCCCTCTCAGTTGTGTTTCCTCACGTGTAAAACATGGGCTTGGGTGATGACAGACTGGGATTCCAATCCTGGCCTCACTACTTATCACTGCAGACTCTACTAGAATCACTCAGCCTCTCCATTATAATAGCTGACACTTACACAGTCCTTACAATGTGCTAGGCAAGGGGCAGATTAACTCACTACCATGCTGTCAGGAACTACTGTTATTAACTTCCCCATCTTACAAATGAGGAACCTGAGACAGTTTAAGAAATAAGCCCAATATCACTCAGCTGGTAAGTGGCAGAGCTGGGAGTTGAATGCAAGTCTATATCCTTGACCATTCTGCGATACTGCCTTACCATGACCCTTGCCTCCACTGTGAACTGATGATTGTAACAGTATCCCTGAAACATTTGCAAGGATTAGTAATAATATTCTTAACACACCTGGCATGTAGTAGGTGCTTAATAAATGACGGCTACAATTATTATCATCTTTAAGGGCTCCTTCCAACTCTAATGCTCTGTGAGGCTCTGAAATATAGTTCTACCCCTGTAAATAACCCAAGGGAAAAGACAGGGCAGAAAGGGGTCAAGAGCAGTCTCTCATGTGCCATCTTTGACTTCTGAGAGGACATCCCAGGGTGAAATCTCAGATAGGAATTGGCCCAAATGCAAGTGTAATTTTAAAAGCCTCCCGCCCAGGTGGTAGAAGAGGAGGATCATGCTCTCAGATAGCAGGATCTGTTGGGAGCTAATCCTCCCTGCAGCCTTCAGCAGTCAGAATTGGCTGACTACCTCCAGGAGGGGATTTGGAAACAAGCCTTGTGAGTGCTAGGAATGAGTGTCCAGGTGTCACTGGGCAGCAGCATTCTGTGAGCAGAAGAGCCAAACCATTAACTTTGGAGGTTCAGACATGAATTACAGTTCTGCCTGTCAAAATCTGAAATGTTGGCATCGCTACCAGGGTCAAATACAACTCAGGTCTCAATGTCTTTCATAAGCTGATTCCTAAATGCTGTAGGAAGGAAAGAAACTGGAGTCAGGAGAGAAATGTATCCAGAAGACTTTCTTCATGAATGTCAACTAGTTCTGTAGTCACCAAGCACAAACCTGGCAGGAGACTTGACATTTAATCCCTTTCTTTTAAGGTATGGGCCCTAATGAAGCATTTACAAATGTCAGGACCTGTATGTGCTGCCCAGAGCCCTGGTGGTGCAGTGGTTAAAGCACTTGGCTGCTAGCCCAAAGGTGGCCGGTTTGAGCCCACCAGCTGCTCCTTGGGAGATGTGGCAGTCTGCCTCCATAAAGGTTACAGCCTTGGAAACCCTATAGGGCAGTTCTACTCTGTCCTATAGAGTCATTATGCGTCAGAATCGACTAGGTGGCATCAGGTTTTGGATATGTGCTGTTAGGAGTCTCTGGATGGCACAAAAGGTGCTACTAGCCGAAAAGTTGGTGGTTTGAACCCACCCAGAAGCGCTTTGGAAGACAGGCCTTGCAATCTGTTTCTGAAAGGTCACAGCCTCGAAAACTCTATAGAGTACAGTTCTATTCTGCACACATGGGTTCACCATGAGTTGGAATCCACTCAATGGCAACTAACAACAACATATGTGCTGTTAATGCTTCAGCTAGGAGGGGACGAAGGTATCTTTTTCTGTTTCCCACCAGACTTCCAGCCAACTTCCAAGCAGATCTTTTTGTAATCCCATTCATTATACTGAAAGCACCCATTCCTGAGTCTTAAAAGGCTTAAAGAGTCTTCCGTGGAGAATTCTTTGTACCAGGGCAGGGACTACACTTGTGTTGCAGAAAGGCCTTCCCCACTATTCATATGCCTATTTCCAAGTCCCTGGTCCTCCCTTAGGGTGTCATAGTGACAGCCCCGGAAGCTGGGCTGTGGAGGGAGGTTAGGGCAGGTTGGAATGATGGTGCCACTTTCTCCTGCCTCCAGAGACAACATTGCCCTTCACACCATCACCCTGTCTATTCTGTCATTATTCTCATGATGCTGAGTGTCAGTTAGGAAACATATCCCGTTGGACCCCTCAGAAGCAAGCAGATCCAAGGTCAATGGGATTCTTTTTTTTTTTTTCCTACAGATGAGAAATCTGAGGTCACAAGGTAAAAGTGGCCCTACAGCAAAGTCGAATGCACTCCCCTCCCTCCTCTTAGATTTACATCCATGAATACAATTTTTTTTTAGTGCCTTCCCTTCTTTCTCACTTAAGCAAGAAGGTCATCCCCCCTGGCCAAGGTGAGTGCAACTTGCTCAGCCACATGGGTTGACGCTCTCTGATTACCCTCACCTCTGCACAGGGGTGTGATGTCCTAGGGTGTTCAAGACCTCCTTGGCCAGTGGATCCAGAAGTCACACATGTAAGAGTCTTTCGCTGTGGATGGCAGCAGCACAGGCTCCTCACAGCCCCAACCTCCATTACTGAGCATCAGCTACTTTGACTCACTTTTCCCCGTGGCAGCCTGTTCTATTACAAAATGCTTTCAGGACTCAGGGCCACCTGGGCACGACTGTGAACGTCCTCAGCCTCATCTCTCCTCCACTTTTTCCTCCTTTGTCCTTCTCCCTCCCCACACTGCTCAGTACAGCCAAAGAGTCTGTCCTCAAGGAAAGTCTTGTGTGTAAAATTTATAAAATGTGGTCATCATAATTGCCAGGTTTAGGCCCTTGGCCTTGTTGAGCTAGGGAAAGGGGAGACCTAGAGGCTGGAGCACCAAATATTCATTGATCTGAAGGAAGAACGTGAGAATATAAGAGAGGAACCCAGGCCTATCGGTTAATGCTGTCTTCTTGGCCCAAGTTCCTCCATGACAAAGACTTTGAGGCAGTTGCTCCTGAATAACGTTTCCTTTTCTTTCCAGTCACTGAATAATTGGACTTAAACAACTTCCACTCATCCCCCAAAAAGGTGGTATTTGACTACAGCTCCGAAGAACATTCCATCCAGCTTTGGGGGAAGGAATTTATAAATATTACCTCGGCTTTCATGTGCTTTCACCAAGCCTCCTCATAAATCAATACTCAGGGCTCCTGGACCTCACAGACCTATATAAAGCCATTCCTCTGACTCCTGTGTTTCCAGTTTTAAGTCAAACACAGCTGAGCCCCACAGGCTTGTGTTTATCCTCACAGATTCCAAGGCCCATTCAAAGACTCCCGAACAAGCCAGCTAAAAATGGTCCCTCTGTTCAAACTGGACAAATTTGAAGTTAAAACTCACTTGTGTAGAGACTGCATATGATGAACAGAAGCAATGGTAAATATGAGGTGTGTTTCTCTACCAAAAAAAAACCCAAACCAATATAAAACAAAAAACTATCTGTGAAAAGGCTTGGGCCCAACCCATGTGCCAACCTCCCCATCTTGTTTTTCTGGTAGTCATTTCTATAGCAACCAGGCTCTAAGACAGGAGCCTGGGCTGGGCCACAAGGGGCCAGGGAACTGGGCCTACAGCAACTGGCCAAAAGGCCTTCATTGAACCTCTCCAGCCATGCACAAGGCAAGTGCTGGGTGGAATGGAGCACCTTTCCTTAAAGTTCAGGGAAGAGAGAGGTCGGGGGTGGTCAGAGGAGATGGGCTGGAATAGACCTGGGAAGGATGGCAGGGGTTTAATTCTATGGGAACAATCAATGAAGGAGTCATACACATTCACTGAAACACCTTCTTCAGGTCGTTCATCTTTTTCCAGTGTGCTTCAGAATCACCAGGGAGGGAAAAGGAGCCAGGCACTCGGTACAGAAGGAGGGGAAGCATCTGAAGGCTAGACATCAGGTGGGCCCAGGAATCTTTGGTGGCCACCTAGTACCGCCCTGCCGACCTGGGGTGGCTGATCATCAATTCAGCGACTCCCCTGGAGACGGAGCACATGCAATCCTGCGAGCCCACAGGTGAAGATTATCTCCATTAGCCACCAACTGTGCTGGTCTCATCCAAAAGCCCATTGCATACCCTGAAGGTACTGATTTGGGGTCACTATGAGTTGGAATCAACTCGTCGGCAACAGGTTCGGTTTGGTTTTTTAATGAGAGAAATACAGCTCTCACTGAGGGTGTACTTATATGGGTTGGGACATGAGAAGTGCTTGCCATGCATTGTATTCATTCATTTAATCATCAAGACAATTGGGTGCCATTGCTCCTTTTGTAATGAACCATGGTGGGGGGTAGATTAGCCAACAGGCAAGGTAAGCACCATGCTTACTAGATTATCTGTAGTGAATAACTCCACATTTTTTCACCACATCCAAGATTCTGCTTCTAGGTATGGCTGGCATCTGTTTCTCTCCCAATGTCACAGCATCTTCCTACAGAATCAAAGTCTCTTTTCAAATTTATAATCCCTGACAAGGACAGATCACCTAGTCAGCACACGTGCTTACCTGGGCTTACTTACTAATTTCTTTCTTTTTTTTTTTTTTTAAAATATTTTATTGTACTTCAGGTGAAGGCTTACAGAACAGATAGTTTCTCATGTAACA